>NW_005871053.1:19799762-19901118 GCF_000147115.1 Myotis lucifugus | reverse complement strand
TCGAACCCTAAAGCGCAGGGCAGGCCCCGCCCCAGGAGCAGGCCCCGCCCCAGGAGCCGGCCGCGTCCCCGCGCATGCGTGCTCCGCGCTCTCCAGTGGGGCGGTCTCTGATGTCTGACTCGAGGAGAAACAGGAGGCCAGACCGAGGGAGAAGCTTTAGCTGCGTTTTTCATTTTTTTCCCCAGTTGAGGCAGCTGAGGTCCCAAGGTCTAGCGAGTGCCTGAAAGGTGCTTTTAAAGGAGACACTATCATATGTCCGGTTATTCCAGCTCAAAGTCTATGAATTTCCTTCCTCTCCGCAGCCCTCCCCACTCATGAACATTTACTAAGAAAATTGTTAAATAGAAGTGACATCCCTGGGCATAAGGGTTTGAAGATTCTTTCTATAAATATTGCCATATACACTTTCAGCGACATATGATTGTGTGCCTGCCCACATTTTTGACAGACTTGAGTAATATTTATCTTCATGAATTTGATGAGTAAAATTGGTTATATTATTATTTAAGTAAAATATGTTAAAGAACCCCCTGCCTACACAGAAACCCCTGCCAGTAGTTTAGCATGGAGATCTCAGCTTTGCCTGTCCTGCAGAAAAAGGCAGTTGCAACAAGGGAAGCCTTATTATAGCTACTCTCTGGTCTACAGTTTGCAATCTAGATTAATTAAAATATATTGTAAATATACTAGAAAAGTCTTTATAAAGATCTTTGATCACAGGAGTTAACTGGTTATCTTCACTCACAGGACAGTGTCAAAATAATTGAACTTTGAAATGGAATGTTAAAGATTTGATGCATTCTTTTATTTTATGCACTTTAATTATGTAATTGTGGTCAGTAATTAATCTCATTTTATCATCAATTTCTGGTTGTGTTCCTTGTAATAATTCTACTTGATTATAGAAAACAAATTTAAACTAACTGTTCAATTAAATAGTAAGCAATACACACTTTCGACCTACATTTGCGATGGGAACAGAGGAGGTGTGAAGCAATTAGTCACTGATTACCAAAATGTATGGTCCAGAGCTCAAAGGACAGAGAGAGAAAGAGAGAGAGAGAGAGAGAGAGAGAGAGAGAGAGAGAGAGAGAGAGGGAGGGAGAAAGAGGCGCTGGAGTAATCAGAAAAGGTGGGTGTAAGAATGAGTCTTAAATATGGTTGAAGAGTGAGGCAGCTGAGGGATGATGAGCTTAGGAAAAAGTGTTTTCACAGTAAATACTCAGAGATGCGTTTGGGTTGTTTTGCTTTGAGGCAAACCCAAGGCCACAGTTTTCAGAAAAGTTGAGCAGTGTAGAGTACAAGATGTAAAGACTCTCTTGCATGTCCAATTTCCAAAACTGTATCAAGCTCAACACATATGGTATGTGCATTTGTGTCTGTGTGTGTGTGTGTGTGTATTATACTCCAAAAAACAGTTTTAAAAAAATAATCCCTGAGAAGTGTGAAGGGATTCTCTCAAGCTGATGCAGTCGTTCACTCTCCACACCTAGTACCAGCCCCAGTGCCTTTGTGGAGAACTCAGAGGATCTGAGACCCTGTACCCCTGGGAGCGTGCTGTGTTACGTTCTGCAGTATGGAACACTCTGAATTCTCCTTATCCTTTGCCATTAAAAAACTTTACACCATCTAACTGGCCATCTTTCCAGAACCAGGTAATGGGAGTTGAACAGAGTTCTATGAGTTGGTGTTCCATATACAGGCTGGGGCAAAAGTAGGTTTATGGTTGTATGTGAAACACAATTTATTCTTGCATTATTATTTATTAATTATTGTATTATTTTCCATACAAACAACCCCAAACATTCGGCAGCTTTTTCTTCTCTTCACTTAATCCATTGAGCAAAGCTAGCCAGGAGTGTGGCTATCTCTTGAAGGTACTGCAGGAAATCCGAAGTTTCTGGACTGTCTTGCCACTAACCTGCATAAAGTCACTACCCTAAGGCCAACTATTGTTCTTTTGTGAGCCGATTTTAATCTATAGAGGTCAGTGTTGATTTCGCTCCCTAAAGGTCTGAACTGGACCAGAACAATGTATTAATTAAATAGATTCTGAGGCCATGCTGTGCTCAAACCTTACCATTTACTCCCTAATCTAGTTCTGATTCTAAATTATGTGCAGCCATATTGTGCAAATTTGCTTATGAGAGATTATACAATGAGAGTAAATTAAGATACTGCAACAACAAAAGGACCAACATAAAATGAACATAAACCACTTCTCAATATGAAATTCACAGGGTGAAATTGGGTTACATTTCCTTGAAAATTAAAGCCCAAAGTTATAAAAATTAAAAGGAATTAGTTATATCAAATTCTCTTGTCCAAAGAAAACTACCCAGACATTTGTTTTTCTGTCTTGTGATGTTTTCTATGGAAATGTTTCCAGCACTGACACAAGCATTCACGGTTTAAACAATCTTATTCACCTTTATCTGTGTAGAATAATTATACCCAAGAGATAGTTTTCTATCAGACCAATAGGTACCAGGCCTGGACTCTCATTGTCTGCCTGGAACATATTTAATATGACTCACCTTTCCTGTGACTTCCTAATTCCTCAGGCATATTTCCTTAGGAAACAGGAAACATCTTTGTCCACACCTACAATGATTGTATCACCTTGAAACTCAAGTGAGCCAATGAGTCTTTTGTTTTTAAACAGATTGACATATAATTTATAGATCATACAATTCACTCCTTTATAGCACACAATTTGATGCTTTTCAGTATATTTACAAAGATGTGCAATAATCATCACAATCTGATTTTAGAATATTTTTGTTGTCTTCCCACTTTCTTGAAGGTATTATTTGCAGCACAAACTTTTAATTTAGATGAAGTTTAATTTATCTATTTTTTTTGTCACTTGTGGTTTTGGTATAGTATATGAGAAGGTTTTGTCTAACTCAAGGTCACAAAGATTTTACTCCTATATGCATTATTTTGCAAGTACATTCATTTTTATTTTGAATTGAAAAAATTTATTTTTCAATTACAGTTTACATTCAATATTATTTTGTATTGGTTTCAGGGGTACAGCATAGTGATTAGGTAATAATGTACTTTATAGTGTTCCTAAGCATTCTCCTGGGTTTTATTGTTTTTGCTTTGATATTTAGGTCTGTGATCCATTTAGTTAATTTTTGTATGAGTTGTAAAGGAGAGGTCCAACTTTATTCTTTTGCATGTGAGTATCCAGTTATTCCAGCACCACTTGTTGAAAAGACTGTTTTCCCCTTGAATTGTCTTGGCATCCTTGTCAAAATCAATTTGATATAACGATTCAGGTTGGTTTCTGGACTCTCAATTTTTTTCACTGATTATATGAGTCTTCTTATATCAGCATCACACTTTCTTGATTACTGACACCTGTAGTGCTTTTTGAAATTGGCCAAAGGTTAAGTCCTCTGATTTTGCTCTTTTTCAAGATTGTTTTGGCTATTTTTGGTCTCTTGAATTTCTATATAAATTTTAAGAATAGATTGTCAATTTCTGCTAAAAAGCCACCTGGGACTTTGATAGGCATTGTGAATTTGTAGACCAATTTGAAGATTATTGCCTTCTTAACAATATTGTCTTCCAATCTATAAACATGATATGTCTTTCCATTTATTTAGGTTTAATTTCCAGTGTTTTAGTCAATAGAACACACATTTGCACTTTTGTTAAAATTTATTCCCAAGTATTTTATTCTTTTGATGCTATTAGAAATGAAATTGTTCTCTTAATTTTATTTTCAGAATTTTTTCATTGTTGGCATTCATTGTTCATAGTATTCACTTATAATTGTTTTTATTTCCATAAGGTCAGTAGCAATATTCCCTCATTCCTGACTTTAGTAATTTGAGTCTTCTTTTTCTCAGCCAGTTTAGGGAAAGCTTTGTCAATTTTGTAGCTCTTTCCAATTTTTGGCTTAATTGCTTTTCTCTATTCTTTTTGTATTGTTCCATTAATTTCTGCTCTCACCACTATTTCTTTCCTTCTGCTTGCTTTAGGTTGTCTGCTTATCTTTTTCTGTTGGAAGTTTAGGTTATGAATTTGAAACCCCTCTAAGCACTGCTTTGACTGAAACCCAGAGCTTCTTTGCATTAATAAAATCCTATCATGCTCCTTTAGGTGGATTACAATTTGAGTCTCCAAATATCATAAGGCATCGTCCACACAAATTCACAGCATCCCAGTTTCAGAAGGCCCTCCAGCACCTCCATTTTTCTCGGTGTCTCTGTTTTTCATTATTACATTTTTCAAAAGCAGTGTTTCCCCTTTTGAACCTAGGGTGATATACATTAGTAGTCTTTTCTGACAATAGTAGAGTACTCCAGTTCAATCTACTTGCTTTCCCAAGATCCTCTTAATCTTTTATCGCACTTTCCTCTATTGTGCATTCTAGTTCTTTTCTACGACCCCTTTTTAGGTGTGGGATACAGAAATGGGATAAGTCTTACGAAGCCTACTTTCTCCCTGAGCACTTCTAATCCAGTGGTTTGATAGCCATTCTGTGAACATCAGGATAGGCTGGAATATGGTGCAGTAACAATGAATCCCAATATCTCAAAGACTTAAAGCAAGAAAGTTATTTCTTTTTTTTAAAAAAATATATTTTATTGATTTTTTACAGAGAGGAAGGGAGAGAGATCGTCAGAAACACCGATGAGAGAGAAACATTGATCAGCTGCCTCCTGCACATCTCCTACTGGGGATGTGCCCGCAACCCAGGTACATGCCCTTGACCGGAATCGAACCTGGGACCTTTCAGCCCACAGACCGACACTCTATCCACTGAGCCAAACCGGTTTCGGCTATTTCTTGAATATGCTATATGTCCATTGTGAATTGGTAGGGAATTCTGTTCATCATAGTTATTTGAGAACTAGGCTAACAGAGCATGAATCATTTTGAACATTACTAGTTGCTGTACCAGGGGAAAAAAAAGAAAAATTAAATGGTTGGCTTGCAAGAGATGCATATTTGCATTCAAATATCTTTGGCCAGGACTACAAGTCAAATGGCCCCATTCAACCACACGGAGTATAGGAAATACAATTTTACCATGTGCCCAGGAAGATGGAAAGCTAGAAGTCTCTGATTTTATGGTAGTAATGATTTTACCATAATGGCAGATGTTGACCCCTTTGAAAGGAAATTAGATCAAAGTTAGAGTCCTTCTTGGAAGGGGCTGAGGTCAAAGACAAAGACCAGAGAGAAGGAATCTGGAAAGTTACAAAGAAATTCCACTTGTATTAGATGACCCATTCTTTTTCACCTATTGAATTTAACTGGGACCTGTTAGTTAGGCTCTTTATTATTGACACTAGAGGCCCGTGATCATGCATGGGTAGGGTCCCTAAGCCTGGCCCATGATCAAGGCCAATCGGGGCCTTTCTGCGTTCCACACTGCCCCGTGGTGGTCAGCGCACGTCTTAGAGAGTGATCAAACTCCTGGTTGGTCAAACTCCCCAGGGGACAGTTTGCATATTGGCCTTTTATTATATAGGATGAGCCTTTACAACATGTCCCAGAAAAGAGGTATACTCTATCAGAACATGACTAAGCTTCAAGATATTATAAAGTAATATGATTGCATACTCATGAATTATAGTCCAAATATACATACAATAAGAACTGTTCGTTTGAAAACAATTTTGGATAAACTTTTATTCTGGCATAGTTGTTACCTAAAATATACTTAGAACCCGTTTTAGTATTGATTTCAGAGTGCGGCACATACTTTTGCATATTCTCCTTGATTAGAAGGCTTTATTGGCAAAGTTTTATTAGGTACCTTTAATAAGTCAGATATTATACTAGATGCTGGGTGTTTAAAAATGTGTACATCACAATCTCTTGAGGAACTATGTCAGGTGAGAATGGAAGATACACAGCCCATAATAGTAATACTCTTAGTAAAGGGGGAATATGAATTCTAGCTGCTCACAGAAATTTGGAAAGGAGAAGAAACCAAATTATATCCATACATAATGCACAAGAATTTCTATGTAAACAACAAGAGGGTGTCGATAAACATCTGACTCATGATGAATTTGGAAAATACCCAGAATTCCGATCAGATGGCTAGATATAACTTTAAATAGGCAGAACGAGTAAATGTGATAATAAAGAAATCTGAGATATTTCAATTTCTCAGGAACAAAAAATGGGGATAGACATCATGACAGAGAGCAAAAGGAGGCGCTGAGGGGCAGGATGTGCTGTTTATGTGCATTGTCCAGCAGTTTATGTGCGTTGTCCAGCAGGCCCAGGAGTTGTCAGGTATAGGGTCTCCACTGTGTTCTGCGGTTATGGAGAAGGGCTGGTTCCCCTGCCCCCACCAATACCTGGATAAAACACTCCTAAGAACAACTTTCTCACTGTGTTGACTCTGTGCTCACCTGGCATCTTTTAGGTGATTCAGTCTCTTTTCCTAGATATCATGACACTGGAAACCTTAGTTGCTGGAAAGCAGATAGGGTTAGATACAATCCTATCTAATAAAAGAGTAATATGTAAATTGACCATCACTCCAACACACAAGATGGCCACCCCCCTGTGGACACATGATGGCCGCCACAAGATGGCTGGCAGGGGAGGGCAGTTGGAAGGGACCAGGCCTGAAAGGGAGGGCAGTTGGGGAGGACCCAGGTCTGCAGCGGAGGGCAGTTGGGGGAGACCAGCCCTGCGGGGAGGGCAGTTGGGGGCAACCAGGCCTGCAGGGGAGCACAGTTGGGGGGGACCAGCCCTGCAGGGGAGGGCAGTTGGGGGCAACTGGGCCTGCAGGGGAGGACAGTTGGGGGCGACCAGGCCAGCAGGGGAGGGAGTTAGGGGCAATTGTGCCGGCAGGGTAGCAGTTAGGTGTCGATCAGGCTGGCAGGGGAGTGGTTAGGGCAGTGGTCGGCAAACTTTGGCTCGCGAGCCACATGCGGCTCTTTGGCCCCTTGAGTGTGGCCATGAAGTTTCAATCGCACTGTACGTGCACGCCCACACGTGGTATTTTGTGGAAGAGCCACACTGAAGGGGCTGCAGTTTGCTGACCACTGGGTTAGGGGCAATCAGGCAGGCAGGCAGGCGAGTGGTTGGGAGCCAGCAGTCCTGGATTGTGAGAGGGATGTCCCAGATTGGAGAGGGTGCAGGCTGGGCTGAGGGACACACACCCCGCCCGCTGCATGAATTTTGTGCACCGGGCCTCTCGTATCTACATAAAACAAAAATTTCAAAAGGCAAATCAAAGTTGAAGCTAATATGACTAGAGAAACTTCTTGATAGTTTTGAAACACATTACTCAAATTCAAACTCTGTAATTAATTATTAGGGAAAAATAATCCAAACAAACAGTCAACATCGGTTGGGAGGTGGGGAAAACGAATCCTCCTCCACTGCTTGTTGGAGTGTAAAGTGGTCGCCTGGAGAGCGCAGAGCCTCCTTACATAAGATCCTAGAGAAACTGGCCACATCAAATTACGCAAAACTGAGTGGCTTAAAACAATAACAAACCTTTATTATCTCATCTTTTTTTGTGGGTCAGGAATTCAGGAGTGGCCTAGCTGGGTAGTTTTGGCTAAGGGTCTCTTGTGAAGTTGCAGTCAAGATGTCGGTGGGGGGCTCCAGTCATCTGAATGTTTGCCTTGGGCTGAAGGGTCTACTTCTAAGATGCCACAGTCACATTGTTGGTGAGTTGGTGCTAGGTATTGGCTATCCCTTAGGGGTGCTACAACGTCCTCATAATATAGTAATTGGCTTTAACCAAGGATATCTTATTTTTTTAATTTTTAAAAAATGTTTTTATTGATTTCAGAAAGAGGAAGGGAGAGAGAGAGAGAGAGAGAGAAACATAAATGATGAGAGAATCATCAATCAGCTGCCTCCTGCACACCCCCTACTGGGGATTGAGCTCGTATTCCAGAGCATTTGCCCTGACTGGGAATCGAACTGTAACCTCCTGGTTCATAGGTTGACATTCAAACACTGAGCCACACTTGCTGGGCAGGATATCTTATTTTTAAAAGAATATGATCACTCTTGAAAAATTGTTCTTTTGTGTGTGTGTGTGTGTTTTATTTCTCAAACAACAGACGTTATCATCAAATAAGCCACTTATGTACCATCTAATATAAATTACCATAAGCATGTATCATCCCTAAGGCAAAAAGCCCTCCTGAAGAAGACGCCCCAGGAAGCATCTGGCGGTTCTATAAACACAAAACCGAAGACTTTTTTCATAGCACCATGTTGTGTCCTGCTCCACATGGTATTTTTTGATTAAGCACCAGCCCCTTAAGGCATCACCACAATATTTGGTTAACAGAAACTGACATATTTACATAATAACAGCTGATTTTTATGTAAGTCTTCACAAACAGTCTAGGGATTTTAGAAAATACTCTGTGGCTTTGAAGCATTTTCAATTTAAGAATATTTTCTTCAAAACTATTTTATTCTCCCTTCACCATTAAAAGCCATTTTCTAAGAACTTTATCTAAGGGCCACTTCTGCACTAGGCAACAGGCTCCATAAGGCCGCGCCTGAGTCTGTCGTGTTCGCCGTGATTCCAGAGCCCAGCAAGGTGTCACGTCACTTCTCATGAATGCTGCACTTCGTGTCTCATGACTTATTAGACTAATTTATATGATCGAAATTTCTTAGGGATCATGGGGTTATGTGTCTACCAATAGAGACATTTCTCTTCTCAGAACAACACCTTAAAATTTATTTTAATATTTTAATATTGAAAATGTAGAAAACCAACAACCAACAACCACAATAAAACATGGTCCAGAGAGTTTCAGAGACTCATGAAAGTTCTATCAGGTGACTTAATACCACCCCACCTTCCCCCAGCTCAATGTTCTTTGAACCACACTCTGCTGCTCCTCCCTTATGATTCTATAAAAATCAAATTTAAATTAATTGAGTTTTGGAAAGACTGTATTTTCAGATTAAGAAAAACTAAAAGCTAGTTTGTAAAAGTCTTTTATTGTATCCGTGCCACACATAGTAGTGAAAAATAACACTCCTAAAAAAAAGAATGCTACCTTTTCCACAACATTTTATTTTAAATAAAACTTCAAGTACTCTTACATAGATACAAAAAAAAGTCTGATCTATTTGCCTCCAACAGGCCACCACAACACACAGTAGATAAAACACAGTGGTTACAAATGTCTTTTAAATTTATTTCTGAGGCAAGGCAAATGGGAGGGAAATGTTTCTATGAAAAAATACTGTGTGTGTAGGAAATTGTCACAATTTTATTCCACATGGATACAAATGATTATACTTTAATTTAGGCCCTGGTGGCTTAAAATTATATAACAAAATAGAAAAATGGAAAACTAATATCCCCTACACCCTGTTTCAAAGGCAGGCACTACCAAGATCAAGGAGACGCCACAGTGTTGGTAGAGGATAATTACTGTACAAGCTGTAGAGCTGTAATTACCTTCAGACTAAAATAAAATGCTACAGTCCTTCTAAGGCATAAACAATAATGTCTGCAAACAATATATACACATAATACATATTTAAAGCAAGACTTAATATAAACAATAATGAACAGTATATACATGTCAACTTTTCTTCACTGTCTTGAAATACAATTTAACTACACAAGTGATGCAGCAACATATATATATATATAAATGTACTTGTAACTCTACAGTAAAGTTTATTTTTGGTGCTTTTATAGCACATCAGTGTAAACAGTTTAACTTGGCTTTGTTTTATATTTTAAAACATTCCTTGTTGTATTTTCAAGATTTAAAGCAATTTACTAGTTCTTCCTTTTCACAGAAAACGAAGATTCTGGATGTGGTTTAATCATAAATAATTCATAAAATTAAATACATTCACTAAAAAATAAACTACAAAGTAAAAAAATGAAAAATAGATATTTATTGAGAGGGAAAGGAGAACCATTTCCCACGTTAGAGCTCTGGTGTTGAATATTCAGTGCGATTTGATATATTTTAATTGCTATTGCACTATAACACCCTTTCCTTTGAAAATTCTTTGGGTGTGCTTCCCTGTTCTACCTAAATTAGCTGATAAATCACACAAACCAATAACCAAGGGCCTTGGTTGTTGTAGGAGTGAAGCCTTTAAAAATGGTATCATTCTTCTGATACTTTTTTTTTTGATACTTATTTTAAGGAAAAAAAGTCATTATATATGTGCCTTGCACATTTATGTAAATTCAGTTCACATTGCTGGTCTCATTTGTCCTTGTTTAAAAGGAAAGAAAAGAGAGATTATAACTTCAGCTCACTTTGAAAGTATCTGTCCACTTTTTTTCAAAATACTTCCTCATACTGTGGCCAGCTCTGCCTATGTCAGAATCATCTTCATTAAATGTTTCACAGTTGTCAAACACAAGCCTGACATCCAGAGCAAAGTACTCAGGGCTCGGATACCTGAAAGAAAACACATGACTTAGAGGTTGCTTTTGTAGGGTGGTTTTGTTTTGTAACCAAATAAAGTGGTAATAAAAGGTAAAATAAAAAGGAAAACTAAAAGGGAAAAGAAAAAGATTAGGATACCTGCACTTAAAGTGATAGAAAACGTATTATTCCCTCTTATACATGGAATATGTAAAATAATTGCATGTGGTCTGAACCACATAGGATTTAAAGACAGATGAAATGGAAAAACAGATTTCTCTGAAAAACAAGATAAATTTCAACTTACTAGCATTTCCCCCACATCCAATTTCCTGGTTTACCTATATCACAATTCTGTTATAGGACTCTTCCCATTTGATTCATTTATTAACACCTCTGACCAACTGTATCGCTCATAGTACCCCTATTGTTCACATTCAAAATATCTGCACTAGATATAAGTGCTTCCTATGCACTGTCAACATGGTACTCGCCCTGTGCCTTCTACATACATCCCATTTCTCTTCTTCTCTCTTTAAATATACTATTGTGCTCAAGTATTGGGAGTATGATGATCCAAAAAAAGCATGTGCTGCCCCTTCACCCAAGATAGCATTATGAGGACCTGGCTTTCAGTAAGCAACATTGTGGCTCAGTGCTTTTTTAGTGGGAGAGCCCACTTCTCTTTTTCTGTACGAACATGAGGAAGAGAACACAAGAGTGAATGAATCTGCCTGAACTTATTGGTAAGAAAGGAGTGGTTTGTTTCAGGGCTTATGGAAATTCAAATTTAAATGAATTCCAACTTATGATAAGCTAGTACTAAGATAACTTTCCCATTATAAATACCTTAGCAACACACACTAAAGCTCTGAGCAACCTGATAAAAGTGGAGGTATTTTTTTGATGAAATAACTTGTACAGTTTCCACTCCCTCCTTCTTTTTTTATGTGCGATAATAAAAGAAACAGAATTTCTTTTTCTGTAATGAGCTCACAAAGTTAATTCAGGCCTTATTTATAACCTTATCCATTTCCTGTTCTTCTTGGAATTATTTTTTTATTGAGTTGAAATTCACATAACACAAAATTAACCACTTTAAGGTACACAATTCAGTGGCATTTAGTACATTCACAATACTGTCCTATCACCACCTCTATGTAGTTCCAAAGCACATTGTCCATTAAGCAGTCTCTCCCCATTCCTCCCTATTCCCACCTCCAGGCAAGCACCCATCTGTGCTCTGGAAATTTCTCATAAATGGAATCATATAACATGTGTATAATTCATATACAACAGCTTAAAGCTGTAGGCTGTTCCTTACCATAGGAAAGGTTAATGATTAATGCTAGGGAGACTGGAATCCGAGAGAGAATTCTAGGCAATGTTCGGGGTGAGATAAAGGCAACCCCACTCTATGCCCTTCTTTTATAGAAGAATGGGCACTGATGAAACCCAGCAGTTTTCATTAAAGTAGGCCCTTCCAGGAACCCTCACTGTTCTATCCACTTCTAGTTTAAAACTATGAAATACTGTTCGTGGGTTTTGGTTCCAACTCATTGGGTTGGGTTTAACTGAACAATTCACACTAGAGGAGACTGAATCCACTGAATCTTGCCTCTCACACAGTTGGCATCACAAACAGGATTGGAACAGACTGTTTCTCTGCCTGTCTCCGTGTGATCTCCTCCATTCACCAGGATTCATTCTCAAAAGGGAACTTTGATTATATAGCTCTTTTGGTAACTTTGTCTTAATGCGTAAGTCTGTTTGTTTGGGGGGTTTGGAGGTTGTGGTTAATCTTCTCCAGGAATTCAAAGAATCATGGAAGTTAGAGTCATGAGTTACTTTAAACATGGTCAAGTCTCTCTGTGTACATCTTGTCCTGGCATGGGGATTTTAAAGTCCATTGTACTACCCCATAAACACCCAATTATTTGGACAGACAGAAAAAGCAAGAGAACTAGTCCATATCTATACATTTTGCTGTTTGGTTCACATTAGAGCCAATAGTTTTAATGATTATAAATGTTTTCTGATTTTATAATGTTCTCTGGGCAGGTCCTTTCTATAATTAAAAAAACAACCACAATCCTTTGAAAGACTGACATTTCAATCTTCAAAGAAATAAAGTAGTCATTCGGTCAATCTAGTAAATCATTTTATATGAGAGGGACATTCATTACCCGTTAAGTTCTACTCAACTCTTCTAAATTGAATGTAAATTATGGAGCGTGGTGATTTTCACCAAAGGAATGCCAGGAAAAACTAAATAATATCCTATATAATAAAGAGGCAATATGCAAATTGACCATCACACCCTCGCACAAGATGGCCACCCCTATGTGTTCACAAGATGGCCAGGCCCATGTCATCACAAGATGGCCACCCCCATGTCATCACAAGATGGCCACCATAAGATGGCTGGCAGGGGAGGGCAGTTGTGGGTGGTCAGGCTAGCACGGGAGGGAGGGCAGTTGGGGGGAACCAGGCCTGCAGGGGAGGGCAGTTGGGGGCAATAGGGCCAGCAGGGGAGCAGTTAGGTGTCGATCAGGCTGGCAGGGGAGTGGTTAGGGGGTGATCAGGCTGGCAGGCAGAAGCAGTTAGGGGTAATCAGGCAGGCAGGCAGGCGAGCAGTTGGGAGCCAGCAGTCCCAGATTGTGAAAGGGATGTCCAACTGCTGGTTTAGGCCCGATCCCACAGGGCCTAAACGGGCAGTCGGACATCCCCCGAGGGGTCCCAGATTGGAGCGGGTGCAGGCTGGGCTGAGGACACCCTCCCCCCGCCCCCCAATGTATGAATTTCGTGCACCAGGCCTCTAGTACTATATAATAATGAGGATCATAACAACAATGATAATTACACTACAATTTGTAGTTATTCTTTCAATGTAAAGTTCCTTCTTTCTCCATATTTTCTGTGACTTTGCCAGAAGTGATGGGCATGAGCTATATTAAGCTAAACCGGGGGATGGGAAGAAAGGGAGCAGGGAAGGGGTAAGAAAATACAGCTCACAGACACTGGCCATGCACATGTGGTTGGCCTGTGTGTGGACTTATTCTGTCAAGTGAACAGCCTCATTCTTGTGACTCCAAGATGGGCCAGCATCAAGAGCTAGTTAAATTCCATTAACAGTTGCTACTCTGGCAGGAGCCTGAGGTGGTCTAAGATCATGAACTGTGGCCAGTAAGTTACTCTTCAAACAGGGCCACAAAGAGAATATGGTAGAAAGGAGCAAATAATAGTTTTGTTCCACACTTAAAATACATGTTTTTGGAATCCTCCAATAACTCATAATTAAGTTTTAATACTTAAATTTTCCAATGATCTCCTTTCCCTACATGTAATAATCTGACAACATTACAGGATCAATTTTTATTAAATCCACATGAGATGATGTCAACACTCCACTGATGCCCAAAAGAAGCTCCAGCTCACACATTACTAACTTACTGTGGGAGGCTTCCTCCATACTTTTCTTCTCCTCCCAGGTGGAGTTCAGTACCCTTCCAATGTCAAAAGCAGCTTTTTAATTATTTAAATAATTGTGATTGACTTGTCATCCATACCATATCACTCTAACCAACAACACCACACACACACACACACACACACACACACACACACACCAAAGTCAGGGCTTCTGTCTTTGCTGTAAGTTAATGTATTTTTGACTCAGTAGAAAATTACCTAGAAAATTATCTAGCACATATCAAGCATTCAATAAATATTGAACTTAAATGGTTTACTTACTGTCCACTACTTAATTTCTCTCTAATTGTGGAAAAATCCATAGGCTTCTTAATAACTTTCTTATAACCAGGAACAAGTTTCAAGTTTACAGGAAGTAGAAAAGGCCATGCATCTTCATGAGTTTCCATTTCAGTGAGGATCATACTAAAGAGAATAATGTTTGAAATCAATATCTATGCTGTAGAATTATCTATTTTTATTAAAAATGTAACTTTTGTAATATTTCAAGTCCAATGCAAATTAATTTATTAAAAGAGGTAAAAGGATACATTTACTTGTACTATAGACTTTTATATTTTCCTATTTATACAAATTGTGAGAAGGTCGCTAAACAAATAAAATGAGATATTATGAATATGTAGTGCATAGCAACTGAAATAATACCTGCAAAGAGCTAGGTCCTTGGAATCATCTTGTTTAGGTTTCTTAATAGAAGAAGCAAAGCTTTCTTGCTTTGACAAGTTCATGGAAGTGCTTTCCTCCATTTTCCTCTTTTTCAGGTCTTTGTTTCCTCTTTTCAGTGAACTGCTTGCAGATGCAGAGTCTTCATCTTCAGTATCCCCTGTCAAAGGTCCTTTCTTTGCTTTCTTTGAATCACTAGTCTTTTTTCCTTTGACATGAAGTTTTTTGAATTTTAGAGTTTGACCACTTGCCTTTAATAAAAAAAAAGTAAATGAGGTAGGAAGTTAATAATTTTATTATTTTCAAAAGAGATCTACAAATTTGTTCTCTTATAATAAGGCTGAAAAATCTATCCTAAGAAATCTTAAAACATGAAGACACTGATTTCAGGGTAACCCACCTTTACTACAGAACTTATCAGCAGTGTTCCTTTGATCTAGATCACTCAGTCACTTGTTTAAAGATACAAAAAGACTATCTTTTTAATTATTTATTTATTTATTTAGTCCGTTAGTTATTGATTTCAGAGAGGGAGGGAGAAGGGGAGAAAAACACCAGTGATGAGAATCATTGATGGGCTGCCTCCTGCATGCCCTCCACGGGGATCAAGTCTGCAACCCAGGCATGTGCCCCAACCTGGAACCAAACTGTGACCTCCTGGTTCATAGGTCAACGCTCAACCACTGAGCCCCATCAGCCAGGCCAAAAGCACTATCTTTTAAAGCACAATATAATTAAGAACAAGGATGAATAGAAACAAAAATATAAAATATAAAGCTTATTAATAAGAAAGTTTGAAAAGGTAATTAGAAAGCTAGGCCAAGACATAAAAAATAGCTCATGAATTACCCAATAGAGAAAAAGTCCTGTGTAAGATCAAATCTACTGGAAATTGATTTTTTTTTCTGGATAAAGAAAAAAAATGCGTTTGCTATAAAAAGAGAATTCCACAAACTTGTGTTCTGAGGTATGAACCAAGAAGTGGTGAAGGCTAAGGAAGAAAAAGAAAAGACGTCTGTTTTGAGGAAAACAATAAAGAAATATTAAATAGATTATATTTGGAATCAAAGCATGTAAAATTTCAGCTAGGACTCTGTCAGTAACTAGCTATGGGACTTTGTACAAAATATGTACAAGGCCCTGTTTTCCTCATCTATAAAATAAGGTAAACAACACAATTGGTAAGGTCATTCAAACTCTCAAATTACATGAAAGAAAATCTCAATGTGGCCTCATGCAATCTAACTGAAAATGCAGGCAGTACATTGATGTAACAATGAACACACCAACCCAATTTAGAACAGGAAAATAAGATGAAATTTTGAGTTGAGTATTATAATAAATATAATATATAAGAGAAAAGTGATATGCAATATCACTGGTAATGTATGGGTTTTGTTTTGATTTTCCAGAATAGTGTTTACCCTCTTTTAAAAAATTATTTCATCTTTTACCAATACTGTTAAGTCTTAGAATGCAGTCAATATTTAATCTAGCCATAATTTAAAGTTGGCTGTATTTTTGCAATAAATTTGGCCAGAAATATTTCTTTGTAGTTCATATCAATTTCTTTGAGAATTTCATGATCTCTTCTAGCAGCACTTTTTAAAAAAATTTCTCTTAATTAAGCAATTAAAAATATTTGGTTCTAGGGAACACTTTGTAAATTATATGATTCTCTAACCGCTGTGCTGTACACCTGAAACTAATACAAAATAGTGTTGAATGCAATCTGTAATTGAAGAAAAAAATTTAAAAAAATATTTAGTTCCCTATTGGTGGCTAAAAGTATGGTTGAGATATTTTAAATGACTAAAATAATAAAGCAAACCATGCCCTAGCTGGTTTGGCTCAATGGATAGAGCGTCAGCCTGCAGACTGAGGGGTCCTGGGTTCAATTCCGATCAATGGCATATGCCTGAGTTGTGGGCTTGATCCCCAGTGGGGGGCGTGCAGGAGGCAGCCAATCAGTGATTCTCTCTCATCATTGATGTTTCTCTCTCCCCCCCCTCCTTTCCTCTCTAAAATCAATAAAATGTATTTAAAAAAATAATAAAGCAAACCATAAAACTAACACCTTCTCGATACCATATCAAAGAATCACTAACCCCTGTCACTAGCTGAAATAATTAAAATGTTTTACTAAGTCTCTTCTCCAATTAATTTATTAATTTTTATTCACAAAAATCTTACAGTTTTCATACAACACTGAGCTTTTAGCACTCTGAAATAATGAAAAAGAGAATATTTACTATAATGAGAAAAGACCATTTAATAAAAATTAAATTGTTACACTTAATAACTAAGTTAGATTAAATTAAGTTGGATTGAATAAAAACCAAGAAAATTTCATAAATTATGGGCCAAAACTTCTAGTTCCTATTTGAGCTAAAATATTATTTGGGATAATTTTCTAAGAAATTAATATAGTAAAAAAAAAATACCCATATTAAATTTAAACCAAAGAAGCAAAAGACTTTTTTGCTGTTTTTTAAAAAAACAATGAAGTCTTTGTGTATTTCTTTAATAAATGATGTTTATCAGCTTACTGCTATAGACCATGCATATACACATACTTTCAAAAGTAAGCTTTTATACTACTACTCTGTTACCTAATTACTTTGTTCTGAGATAGAGATGCCTCCTAGCCACCCATTCTCTCTATCTTGTTAAGAACCCAAATTCAAAAAGGAACTTCAGTATGTCTTAAGCAGAACCTACTGAATTACACACTCAAGAGCACATTTCTATTATGTTTGTCTATTTATACATCAGAAGTTGTGAACTGCTTGCTCACAGGCTGTAAACAGCCTATGTGTTGTTGTTTGGTTCATATAATGCTTGTGGAAATTCTGAATTTGTAGCCAACAGTTAACATTTGGGCAGACATGCATAAAAATCCCTAGTCCCGAAATACTGGTAGATTCTGCACACAGGTCTATATGATAACAATTGGCTGGGGTTGAATGGTGACTGTCCTATTTAAATGAGGGCATGGCCTTCCTGTTTGCCACAGTCCCAGCTCTTTTGTGTCATTTGCCTGGCTTTCGTAGGCAATGCAATTTGAAACTTTTGTGTGTATGTGTTCATGAGTATATATCAATATGTATATGTTTACATACATCTATTTGATTCTGTGGTTCTGTGATTATAAGTACAATAAAGCGTCTGTGTATATATTGGCATATACACACATACACATGGAGTAAAAATACTTAATTACAATGATGTATGCAGAAATAGCCATTTGAGAGTATAGTATAAATATTTGTAAGTGACAATAAATATTTGTAAGTGACAATGAATTACTGGAAAGATATTTTAAAATCTTAATTTAAAATCTCTAATATTTCTTATTGGTGTAAAAACAACATCTAATTCACTATATTTAAAAAACAAAAAAAAGCAGTGGCTTAGAAAGCTGCATTTACTTAGAAGGGCTTGTATGAGATCATAAAACTTCTGTCTCCTAGTCTACTCCTTTGGTTATAGATAACCAAAATTCTAATTTACACATTTACTGAAAACAAAACCTCTTATAGTTTATCAGATGATATCTCTAACACTTAAACAGTGACTTGTTAATAATTCATATAGTATAGAGAAACTATCTACAACTTGACAGTTATAAAATGAAAAAATAGTTTATGTACAACCAGTGAAGATAATCATTGGATTACATTTAACTATATATATAAAAGCCTAAGCGACTGTTAAGACTGGTTGACCGAACAACTGGTCAACCAGTTGCTATGACCCGCACTGATCACCAGGGGCATATGCTCAACACAGGATCTGCCCTCTGGTGGTCAGTGCGCTCCCACAGCCAATCTCCTGTGGTCCCTCCCCCTAGCTGGCTGGCCAATCTCCCTCAGTCCCTCCCCCCACCAGCTGGCCCCGAGCAGCCCCGGTTGCTGACCAGGCCGAGGAACTCTACCCATGCATGAATTCATGCACCAGGCCTCTAGTATATAATAAAAATGATCAAGTAATAAGAAATTAAAAAGTGCCATTTCTGCCCTAACCGGTTTGGCTCAGTGGATAGAGCGTCGGCCTGCGAAATCAAGGGTCCCAGGTTCGATTCCGGTCAAGGGCATGTACCTTGGTTGCAGACACATACCCAGTAGGGAGTGTGCAGGAGGCAGCTGATTGATGTTCCTCTCTCATCGATGTTTCTAACTCTCTATCCCTCTCCCTTCCTCTCTGTAAAAAATCAATAAAATATATTTTTTAAAAAATGCCATTTCCATTAGTAGTGAAAATGAGGCCATGTGGGACCCTCTGCTATTTTGTAAAATACAGTTTAACATAAACATGTTGCAGACTTCTGAGTTAAAATTTTCACACCCCTGGCCGTATTTGGTCCTTACAAATTTCCATAAAGCAGATACTGTCCCTTTTTACAAATGATAACCTGAAGCTAAGAATGGCCAACCTCCTGGTCCCTCCCCTTGGCTGGCAAGTGCTGATCGCCTGACAGGGAACAGGTAACCAGGGGTGGGTGGCAGTGGACACTGGCAGTGCCAGGCCAAGGCGGGTGTGTGTGTGTGTGTGGGGGGGGGGGGGACCGGCTGCCAGCAGCCGGAGTAAGGAAGGCCCTGGCCGGCCAACTCCGGGTCCCATAAGGCTTTTGAAAAACCTCTTTCTGGGGAGGCTTTCCCTCCCCCCGCCTGCCCCCCTCCAGTGGTGCGCAATTCAAAGGCGCTAGCCATGGAGCTGTGTGCCGCAGAGCCGCCCGATCTCTGCATGCACCCAGTCAGATTGAGTCTGGTGCGCAGCTGGACGAACACCCCGAGCCGCTGCCCGCAGGCGGGAAGCTGGAGTGGGTGGGGCGTGGACACAGGGACCTCAGAGCTGGCCCACCTGGCCCCCAGACCTCTGACCCCATTAACTGGGTCAGTGGTGGGTTGGAAAGTGACCCAGGAGGGTGAGGAAATGAAACTTGGGGCGAGTTCCACGGGTGCAGTCCCCATGACCTTCCCCTCCCAGAATAATGAAGGCTCCCTAACCTCCCACGCGCCAAGAGATAAATGTGGATTCGCAGAGGCAGGCGCCCGAGGAGTTCAGCTGCGGGGACGAGAGGAGTTACTCACTTCTGACACCCCCACCCTTTGCTTTAAGGCTGCCTTCTCCTTCCCTAACACATGTTGCTTGAAGTACACGATGGTTTGTGTTTAGACATGCGATAAACGTGGGGAAAGCAAAGTTTTGTGCATTAGAACAAAAGAGCCTGGAGTCTTTGCGGGTCTCTCTCTCTCTCTCTCTCTCTCTCTCTCTCTCTCTCTCTCTCTCTCTCACACACACACACACACACACACACACACTCCTTCCTCCCCTCTTCCCTGGCCTGGCAAATCTTCATGCAGAGTTAACCCTAGCTCCTCACTGGAATGGCCTCTGTTTTGTTTTTTTTCTCTCACAAGGTTTTCTTCTAACCTCTAAACCGGCAGTCAGACATCCCCCGAGCGGTCCCCGATTGTGAGAGGGTGCAGGCCGGGCTGAGGGACCCCCCCACCCCATGCACTATTTTCGTTCACTGGGCCTCTAGTTGAATCATAATGTTACACACTTGAAACTTATAAAACATTATTAACCAATGTTACCTCAATTTAAAAAAAGGTTTCATTTTCATTGGTCTTACCTTAGCAATGCAAGCTGGACAAAACCAGTCCCCATCTGGTATAGTTGTAATCTTGGGTCTATGGCAGTAGGTGTGACAGCCTTTGTCACAGCCGTCACAAAGGAGCAGCAGTTCTTCATTATCTCCCTTTCGACAGATTTGACAGTACTATAATACATGGAAAAGCATTTGATATTAGCACTCTGCTATGAATAATGCTTACTGGGATATTAAACAAACCGTCATTCCTAGTTTACATTAGTAATGAACATTCCGCTTGCTAACAAATATATAGTAGCCATACACATCTATGTATCTCTCGTTACACAGATATGGACCACATGACGGGTGAGCAGTTCAATTGGGGTAAATGCACATTTCAGGTACACTGCAAAGAACAAAGCTAGAGGTCGAGTGCCTGCACACATTTCAGAAGCATGTACACATTAACATATGAAATAATTAACATGACATCAGAGCACATAAAGCAATGAATAGCTTTTAATACATGATGTTTTAATTTTTTAATATATTTCATCTTTTGCTTATCTTAGCATCCTCATGATATCCTGAGAAAGAAATAAGAGTTAATTTTTAAGAACAAAACTAGGTTAGCATTAGTATCAGAATTATACATAATATACATAATAAAAAATAGGTTCTTATATTTCGACTAAAGTATCCATCTATTTTTTTATGATTGATTAAAAAATGTGTCCAAACTAGGAAACTTTGGACATCAATCCAAATCAAACATGTGTCACAAATGTAGAAAATGGATCCTACAAAATGATTTCTTAGGGGAAAAAATCATACAATAAATTAAAGAATTTAAGAGGTCATGAGTTTTTTTATAGAACTAAAAATAAATTACTTTTTCTGTTAAAAAAGTTTCTAATACCATTAAGAACTTTAACATATATAAAACGACTTTCCCCCATGCATACATATTCTGTATAACAAGTTTCACAAAAGAAAAGAAGGAAAGTTAAACAAGTAAAACTTTTAAGACGACTTTAAAAAATGTAAGTACTAACATTATATTTTGACATTTAGTTTATATCCCGTCATAGTAGAAAATGTCCTGCAACCAATATATTTAAAATGAAAACATTTAAACTGTAAATCATTTATACTGATGTATAATTATGTATTTGTATACTCTTAAAAACAAAGTAGCTTAACTGTCCAAACCTCATTTTTTATTCTCAATACAATTAATCAATTTGGGAAAGACTAAAATAGTCTTATATAACTCAAATATACATCAATGACAGCTTAAGAGTCTTATCAAAATGGCAGACATAGATTATTCAACTTAACAAATATCAAATATAGTGTGTCCCAAAAAAATGCATGCACACTTTGAATAATTATTAATTCCAATGGGTTAAATCTGAAAAGAAAGAAACATCAATTGAGCTATCGGCTGTTAAAGTGTGTATACAATTTTTTTTGGTACACCCTATATATGTAATATTTCTAATACTAAAATTGCATGTATACTAAGAGCAAAAGCAGTACTTTAATGCTGCAACAGTGTTTATTTTATGACCTTACCTAATACCACATTGTTTAACACCTAAAGAGGGTGCTATTTTTCCAAGTTTGAGTTACATTTTTAAAACTTCTATTGTAAAAATATTCATTGAGAAATAACATTCGGAAGGTTATATTTAAATTACTATAACTAAAATTTAAAAATCAGATTAATGAACATTAAGTAAATTCTCACTATTTTCTACGATAACTAAAAATACTATAAAGTCTGTTTCACATCTCACATTTATGATTTAAAAATAATTTTTTTCTGGCAATTATTAAGAAAGGGTGGAAGATATTAAGCTCCTAACACTTTCAAAAAATCACAGTAATAGCTCACAATATATTAGAACAAGTGTATTAATATTTGGTTTTAACTCCTTTGCTCCTAAAGTAAAATAGAGTAGACGTTGCCTTTTGTTTAACATTAACAATAACTGTGGGCAGGATTATCTGGAGATAAATTACAATAGCTTCTTCCATTCTGGTAAGCCTTGTCTCTGGCAAAGAAGGTATACATTTTGTTATGACTTATTATGAAGATTATTATAGGTACTGTTACATTTCTAATTAAAGGTTACAAAGTGCTCATTAATCTTTGAATATGAGATTCTGCCTTCAATTTAAGGTAATTTCATAGCAAATAATGTATTGTTAAGCATTAAAAAAGAAATGAAGATTATTAGAGATGGAGTTATATAATGATAAATGTATGTTAATATATGGTAAAGGTTTATGAATTTGCAAAAGCTGAAATAAAGCTTTAGACAGCAGAAAGTAAGTATACTAACATAAAGGCAGATTTTGGTACAAGTTTTCGGTTTCTGTGTATAGGTTATAACAAAACTGACCACATCAGGATGACAGTTTTGGAACAGATTGGAAAAATAGCTATACGAAATTCATTTTGATGTAGCAATTCAATCTTTTCGATTAATTATAGCTTAGATTTCACCAAATATATTTAAGTACATGACTTTAAAACTGATTTTAATGCTAATTTTAAGAAGAAAAAATTTTACCTAGCAAAAATGATAGCAGATGAACTGAACAATGCATTAAAATTTATGGTAAATTATAATCTGGTTGGGAAAGACCTAAATTTGAGAATATTGTGAAAACTACAGATTTATTATTCCATGGACATTTTAGGAAGAAGTGGAAAACCACAGAAGAAACCAAATTTATTTGTAAAGAATGAATAAGGCCTTAAGTAGTCTAAGTATAGAGGTGAAAATGAAGAATGGTAAATTATTTAAGGATCATTTCTTTTCTTTGGGAAATAATTATTTTAAGTAAATACTTAGTCATTCTTGACACCAAATCTCATATATTTGAATTGTAAAGGAAACCTGTCATTCAGAAGCAAATGATAAGGTAATCAGTAAAAATCTACATATAATAGATATTTCTATATATGATATATAAAAGGCAAAAGGGACATGTACATGATTTAAAATGATATCTTTCTGGAAAATATATGAAATATAGCTTTTATTTTGAACACATAGCATTTGGTGCCTGGTACAAAACAGAGGCCACTATCTCTCTCTCCCTCTCTCCCTCTCTGAAATCAATAAAAATATATGTATTTTAAAAAAAGATCTATTCTTCAAGTCATCTATATCAGAGGCCAAATACATATCAGTGCACGAAGGAAGACTTCTCTGCTTATATTTACTTCTCTAAGTATTTCTTAGGATTAAAAAATGAAAACTGATAGAAATATAAAGACATTTTAGGAATGCAGTGAATATAGGTAGCAGGTAATGTTACCAACTGGAATGTTTACAAGAGTGGAAGGATCTTCAAATATTTAGATTAACAACTATTATGTTGACAGAATATAGAAGACAACTTCAGCCAGAGTTATAAACAACATTCAGCAGAGAGATAATCAAAATCAAAAGAATACATTTGGTAGGTTCCTTCAGAAAGCTCAAAATAAGGAAGAGTCAAACTATGCAGAATAAGAATAAGCAAACTCTCAAGTACAGCATACATTATTTTGACAATAAGTAATATATAATTAAGAAAGATCTGAAGATTGGAAAAAATAGGACAAAGTAAATGAGTTATAGTATTTCTTAAATGAAAACACTTACAACTTTCATAATTGATTTTTCCCATGCTATTGATTTCTGTAACTGCTGAACGCACAGAGCTACCTGTGCAGCACTGCGAGCGTCTGACAGTGCCCTTCTCCATACCCTGAGCCCTGGAGCAATATCCTCTTCAATTCTGCATTGAAATATAGAAAAATTAAGTAGGTCATGTCCACATTTATGGTTACTGAATGTGAAACAATCATCACACTGAAAGCCAAGCAATGACAAAAACATGGAACAGCCAATAAGTATAAGGTTTAAGCAACTAAATTTGATGTAGTGCACAGACTGTGGCTACGTGCCTCAAAGCTTAGTCACAACCAGGTAAAAATGTAAGATTACTTTGCAGGATTATCAATGCACATAACAAAAAAAAAGTTTTTACAAAGCACCATGCAAATAGCATGATCCATATGGATCAAATAGCATGATCCATATGGATCACAGACATACAAGAAGATACATAGATAACAGGCAATAGAAAATAGGCTCCAATTAGCAAAGAAGCACAATAATTTTTCAAGTTAATCTCAATAACCTACCCGTCACCATCACCACTAATGGATGGTGCAGGAGCAGGGACAGTAACTGTGCCCACATTATCCACTTTGATCTGAATGGTGGTACTTAAGGGGCTCTTCAGATACCTTCTTTCAATGTTCCGCTCCAAATCAGCCAGCCTGGTTACAGCTATATCTAGGGGGTTGTCACTCTTCCGTTCTAGTGCATGCGCACTGCTTTCTTCTTCGCCAGTAAATTCTCCATCATGCTCCTTGCACAATTTAGAGAATGACTTATGTTCAAAATATACCAAGTCCTCCCTTTCTGATGCAGGCTCTGGACACATCCAACCCTATATATCGAGAGAATAACGTTATTATGGTTTTCTTTTAAAATGCCCAGGAGGTGAATTACCTTTACTTAAAATTCAGCGACAAACACCAGCAGATCTCAAGGATCTTTATTAAGTTTTTACCTTGTCTTTCCTAATGGTAGTGGGTAGAAACAAGAACAGAACATTAAAATGAGCATTTGTAAGAAAAATAAAAAAACTTTAGATAATGCAAAAGGTATAATGAAAACCAGCAAAGTATTCTGGAGACTAAATGCTTATAATTTCACAGGACCACGTACACAGAAACCCTTCAGCAGTCTCTGAACTTTGCTCTTCCTTTCCACTTGCATTCCTGCACCACTCGTTTATACAGGTCCTTGTACTCACCATTTCCCTCTGGCTGCAGGAGCTTTGCATAGCTGTTATGCTTGTCTTTATAGCTTTCCCTGTTCCTCCTCACCTAGTTAACTCCACTCTTCCTGCAACTTCCAGCATCCTCAGGGAATCCTTCCTTGAGCTCCTGTAGGGGGTAAATCTCCCCATACAGGCTTCTCATAGGACCATATAATACTCCATAGCCTGGTGGCAGTTCAATTTTATACTACTGTGCTTATTTAGCATTTTCCTACCTCTAAATCCCATGCAGGCAGGAAACATTCTGTTTATACTCATTTTATCTAAAACTCAGTGAAGGCAAATAGTAGGCATATATATAATAGTTATTACAGCTCAGCGTGCTAATATTGATCCTCTAGCCTCAAGGATTCCGTTTAACAAATCCAAACTTTTGCTATGACATTCAGTTCATTGATCTACCTTTCTGTCTCATGCTCCCATTCATGCATCCTACCCTGCAGGCAAATCCATGCCTTGTGACTCCAGACATGTCCTGAGCTTGCCAATCCTGGTGCTTTGCTCATGCTGATCTCATCCCACCCTGGAATTCGTGTTCTCTGTCAGAGGATTACTCATCTTCTCAAGTGCCATCTCGGCTCCTACATGAAATCTGCCTGATCTTTTCCATTTCTCCACCAGAAACCGTGTATTCTTTTTCTAAACTCATGTGAGATTCTGTATATCTCTGCAGTCAGTTACCAGATTCTGCAGAGATGTATACATGTCCTATTACATGGCAATCTTTCTGAAGGCAGAAACCATATATATATTTTAAATTCTGTGGTGTCTACTGTCTGATGTGGAATAGGTATGTACTAAATGCATATTAAAGGAAAATCAGAATGAACATTATCCTTTTTATTAAAAAATTTAAGATAATTATTTTATCTTTATATTGGGATTAATTCTTCCTCTTTAACCCAGTAGAACATTTAGAAAGTAAGGATGGCGTTCTGAATAGTACACATAAGGGCATTAGGTACAAGTCATGTCACATGAACCTCATTCCCATATTTTGAGAGAAATATGAAATAAGTAAATCAAGGGAAGGAATCCTATAAATACAGTATATCTTGATTTCTATAAAGCAAGTGATAAGACAAAAAAAAAAGGGATGACTATATTAGAGTAAGAGAAGTCTAGATGGTAAAAGACACTACATCCAAAAACTGGTGATTGGTAAAGCTCTTCACCTCAGAAACAGTATAAAGAAGGCAGTGTAATGTGTAACATAACTGCCACTGTCCAAAGGCTCTATATTTGGCCAATACACTTATGAATAACTCGGTTGATGGCTATTAAATCTCCAGGTAACTTAAAGTTTCGAAGAAAGTTAATACTCTTTATGAAAGGACTAAGATTAAAAGTTTCATATGCTGAAAATGGTACCTAAATGAAATTAATAAAAATAGAACAATCTATATATACTAGAGGCCTGATGCAGGAATATTTGTGCAAGAGTAGGCCTTCTTTCCCCCAGCTGCTGGCATAGGCTTCATCCGGCACCTGGACCTGGGTGCTTTCCCTCTGGCCACCGGCAGGCACCCGGGACCTAGGCTTCTCTCCAGCCCTGGCTTCATCCAGAAGGACTTCTGGTCTAATTAGCATGTTACCTTTTATTAGCTATATATATAAAAGCCCAGCAACTGGACTGGCAGAATGACCAGAACGACCGGTGGCTATGACGTGTACTGCGGCAGCCAACCAGTCTGATCCAGCCCCCAATTGGCCCCCAACACCCTGATTGGGGGTGGGGCCAGCCGACCAATCACCTGTGGCCCCTCTACCCCCACCGGTCTGGCCCGATGGGCCCCCATCGGGGCGGGCCAGCCAGACCCCACCTGTGCACAAATTCGTGCACCGGGCCTCTAGTTATAGATAAAAGGCTAAGTGATTGACCTGTCAGCTGACTGGCTAGTAGGTATGATGCACACTGACCACCGGGGGCAGACATTCAATGCAGGAGCTGCTGAGCGACAGCAACTTTGCAGAGTGCCCTCTCGCACTCTGGAACCCCTCGGGCGATGTCGAACTGCCAGATTCCCGCAGGCCAGGCTGAGGGAACCCACCTGCTGGAGGGACCCTGCTCACTCCACAGACGGCCTTTGAGCCCCAGTGCTGCCCCAGGTGCAGCTGGATGGGGAGGAACCACAGGAGGTTGGCTCCAGGGTGTGTCTGGCCTGTCTTTCCCAGTCCCGCCCCACCAGCCACCTTCTAATTAATTTCTTTTCAATGTGCACGAATCCATGCACTGGGATTCTAGTGATAAATATAAATTTTAAGCTCTGCAGTTTAAGCAATTAATCACAGAAATACTGCATATGATAGAACTCACTTAAAAGCACTCTGAAAGAGGCTCAAGGATTTTTTTTTTTAAGCATATACTCAGTGAAGCAATGGTATGTATGATGTGGATGCTAAAAAGGTAGAGAATTCAAGTAGCCTGAAGAGAAGTATAGCGCTGGATTAAGGAAAGTCTCGTGAACACATTCAGACATCTCTATGTACAATTATGGGCATGATATTTTAAAAAGGGTATTGACACTGGCATTTATTCACAAGAGAACCATGGGCCTGGAAACCATTTCACAGGACTCATAGTTGAAAGAATTAATTAGCTTGTAAAAGAGAAACTTAAAAAGAGACACAGGATTTGTCTTTGGAGCAGCTGGGAGAGTAATTAGGCTTTTTATGTACTCAGCAAAAGAATTAGGATTAGAGACTTGCAGATTTTCCTATAATATAAAAAATGTCCATATTATTTAAAAAATAATTTCTATTTTCTTTACTAAACATAAAAATGAATGTTCCACCTGCTTAATGTGTCTTCACAATAGCTAGTTCCCAGGCTAAACATATAACTCTATTTTTCTTTTAAAAAAGAAAAAGTGATTAAATCTTTATAGGTGTTAAAATAATGTTTTGTGGTTATTTTCATCACTGTGTTTTCAGACTCAAGACTAATATAATTAATTTCTTAGAATAATTCAGCAATGCCTTATTAACAGGATGTTAAAGCACTCCACTTAAAAACAAATTCCACTCATCTTAGCTACTGAGAACACAGTCCCAAAACATTTAAGCAGCCAGTAACGTGATAAGGTCAATGCACCAAAAACTGAGGATGTTTCCAGAAAACTGTTTCAGGCCCAAAGAGCTTGATGATATACTTCCCCAACCAATAGCCAATTTGAATTGAAAAACTAGGTGGGGGGATGTTGCAGGAAAATAGGTTGAGAGAACCAATAAAATTAAAACTAGCACATAGCAACAACTAACCTCGAGAGAGGACAAAGACCGACTATAGAAAGCAGATGAAGTAGTTGAAAAAGCAAAGCACACTAGGATCATTTAATTTCGGGGCAAAACCTCTTTGCATTTCCTGAGGGAATCATTATCTATTAATTGCTCTTTATACTGATGGTCCTGTGTCACCATGATAATTTAAATCAAACTCATTATTCTCAATTTAAGAAGTCAGTGTAATGCATAACATAAGCCATCCAACAAACATGTTAAAAATTATGGCACTAAGTGGAATAATTTTTATTTCTCCAGAAAATTAACTTGTGTGGAAGAGTTCATTTGTGGAAAATGCCAGCTAAATGAGGCATTTTTATACTGGATTATAGTACCACGAAGAGGATACCTATAGTTTCCTAGCAAAATAGTTTCAGCAAATGATAGATTTTTGCTTCCCAAAGTTAGTAATTATGTTTGTTTCAAAAAAGGGATATTTTATTGCTCTGGAAAATGACATTTTTTTGGAGATGCTCAAAAGTTTCCAACTGCCAGCATTAATTAGGAAGCAAAATTTTAATCACTGGATAGAATAAGTATTATGACATATATCTCTCATTTGAAAATACACCAAATCAAATTACATGGTGACTACATTTTCTAAACCTTTCCAGGTGTCTGTTTCACCCTTATTTATCATTAATCCATTTATTGTTAGAGACATCCCCACATTATCAATTGAGAAGAAAAACCTCCACACTTCTCTTTCCAAAGCTAAAAATTCTTGCACAAAGATAAAGTCCATTCAAAGCCAGTCTGAGCATTGCTTTGTGACCTGGTAATGCTCATTAGGTAAATAAATTAATTAAAAGTTGACATATATATGTAAGGTGTGTGTATATCGTAATACAACCTACATTTGGATGTAGCTATACCATATATTCCAGTTTTAAATTACATAGAATGAAAGTGTGACATATAACATGGCTTGTATACAAGGGGGTTCCTGGTTCTATATGCAACACTATAATAGGAGTTTGATCGAGTATTACACTATTCATGGGAAAAACTGTGGTATTCTGTTTGTGGTAAACAACTGCATACTGGAAATGGTATTTTTTTAATACCATAAAGGAGGCAGCAAGATTTAGTAAAAAGAACCTGGGCTTGCCCTAGCTGGTTTGGCTCAGTGGATAGAGCGTCAGCCTGTGAACTGAAGGGTCCCGGGTTTGATTCCAGTCAAGGGTACATGCCTGGGTTTCGGCTCGATCTGGGGGCGTGCAGGAGGCAGCTGATCAATGATCTCTCTCATCACTGATATTTCTACTCTCTCTATCCCTCTCCCTTCCTCTCTGAAATCAATAAAAATAATTTTTTTTTTAAGAAAAAGAACATGGGCTTTGGAGTTAGACAGACTTAGTCTGAATCCACATTTAGCCACTTACTACACCTTGTTTCTTACCTGTAGGGTGGAGGAAATTTATTCAGGATTGTTTTGAGAATTAAATGAGATAAAGTGAAAACATTTAGCACAGTAACTGGCACATATCAAGCATATGTAAATATTAGTTACCTTCCGTTATCCTAAAGAGATTTTATTCCAAGTCAATTTTACCTTCACTTGCAAACTTGCTGATGCAACTCTCCTTTCTAGATCTTCTACCTGCTGAAGAATACTCAAATCCATTTCCATTGCTTGCTCTTCTACTGACCAGTTCTCCACAATATCTCGAGTTACCTGGTTTTCTTCATTTTCATTTAACTCAATAATAGCAACTACATTTGAAAAGAAATTTATTTTAAAATCCACTTTATGCTTCAATGCTTTCTTCCAGAATATGATAAATTCCAGAGACAACATGTACATGCTACTTAATATATGAATGCTACCTCTGCATATGCATGCATTTTACTCTTAAAGGTAGGAATATTCTTTTTTAAGAAACAAAATAATGTCTGCAAGTTGAAATAATGTTAAGATAGTAATACCAATTTAATAAATGCAATTACTGTTTGTTGAGCAAGATAGAAAAAATGCCATTTAGTAATAAATTAAAAATCAAAACATACAAAAATGTGGCTTAAGAAAAAAGAATCAATTCTCAAAACTAAGCAAGACATCGCGGAAATCTCTTTTAGGCACGTACCATCCTTATTCTTGATGCAGGCTTGAGTAATATAATCCAGGTGCTTCTGAATTTGTTTTTGTAATGCCTTTTCCCTTATTCCTCTGAGATGGAGCACTTTGAGCAAAGCTTTTAGGTCTTCTGGGTCAATAATTCTCCACCAACCAAACTGCATTTCTGAGTCAAGATAAATATGCAGATCTTTTACAAATATTTTGAATGTGAATTAATGGCACAATGCAAATATAAAGATTTATAACTATATATAAAATCATCAAAGAAAGACTCAGCTATAACATAAGAAATCTATAATGAGATAAAGTCAACGTACCTACTATCTCAATGTACCTACCTTCTGGAATAGGTTTTGGACTAGGAAAATCTACTGGTTTTGCTACTTCAACAGCTGCAGGTTGAGTTGAAGAGGCTTTTTCATTCTGTGGTACTGGAGATTCACTTTTACTTGAAGCAATGTTGGGAGTCAAGAATGAATTACCATTTCCTTCAGATAATGCCAACCCTGATCCCAGACTAGGTAAAGGTGATGTAAATGGAATATTGGAAGTAAGCATGCCAGTGGGCCACCCACAAAATTGGAGTCCCATCATAGATACTCCACTTTTTGTCTGCAAAAAAACAAAACAAAAAACACACAACAAAATAATTTAAAAGTAGAACAATCTCAGTAGTTTGAAAAAATGTTTGGAATCTGAAATTTTTTTAAAATTTTGAAAAATATTATTTCACTTATCACAATCACAGGAAAACTAAATATAATAAGAATGTTAAAATCCATGTTCTTATTTGCTCTCAAAGTATTTTCCTTTATGATAGACTGTAATAGTAATAATTATAAAGTAATTAAGACGCTTTTGTCTTAGACTTAGACTAGAAATCAGTAGTTCTGATGAAGCTTGGTGATACCAATTCTGACACTCTTCAGTTTTTAGATTATAGCAGGGATATAAATATTCAACTGATTTCCCTTGAGGGAAAATCTTCATGTGGTCAAAGATCAAATAAAGCAACATGAAAATGAGTTACACTTAGCAGTACTAACCTGAAGAGGTGATAAAGCAAATGGATTTAGGCCAACAGGATTCTGGGCAGAAGATGATCCAAGAAGAGGAGCTGGGGCAGGTGAAGGTGACTTAGATGGTGGCTGAGACTGAGGAGTCGCTGCAGACGCAGCTGGCATATCGGCGTGGGTAAGCGAAGTGTCATCACAAGGGGTTCTGGGCAAAAGGCTAAACCACTGTCTGTTCTTCTCAGTCAGTGTTTTTAACAGCTGGTCGTTGGGGAGAGGGCTGTAGAACTTCCCTGGGCCTCCTGAACCAGCACTGAACAGACTATTAGAGTCTGCCTTTTCCAAGCTGCTTTGTGTAGCTGTTGACTGAATGCTGCCTCCTGGGTGTTTCCCGCTGTTTTGGTAAGACACTGTGCACCCATTGGCACTATTATTTGGTTTGGGGGTTGTTACATCTGACTCAGGAGGCATCTTGGCTACTTCTAAAAGTTTGCTTAATTTTGAAAAAGAGCCAGGTTTCTGAAGAAATAGGTTTGTGTTGTCTTTCTCTTTAGGGTCTTCCTTTTGCTCACAATGATCTGGATTTGAACAATTTAATGTGTCCTCAGAAGTCTCAAATATTTCTTCTTTGATCTGAATACTCTCTGCCTTTTTCAGTTTTTCTCTTTCCTTTGCAATTTCTTCTAGTCCTATAAAAATTGAAAAGTATTATGAATATCAGTTATTCCAGATCAAACAATACTATAATTATATTTTAGTAAAGTTTATCAAGTTATATATATAAATATTTAACAAACTTTTCTAGATACTTAATACTTTTTAAATTTTCCTTTTTTATAGACTAGATTTTTTGAATATTGGAACATTAATGTAATTGTATAATTAATTATAACAAAAAATTAAAATATAAAAAATATTAAAAGCTCTAATACATAGCAAAAAATACTATTAACTTTTTTGTATATATCCTTCCAGCATTTCTCTATGCACACACATACATACTTAAACTTATACATTTTAAAAAGGCACTCCTATTATATGCATGACATTTTAATATACATGTTTTACTCTGTAAAGATCCTGATGTATCAATAAATATATAACTATACTATGAATTTTAATGGCTACAGAGTATTCAATAGAATAGATCGTAATTTAAATAATAAATCATCTACTGATGCCTCTTAGTTGGTCCCAGTTATTCATTAATATAAGTAATGCTTTGAATGATAAAGGATCTTGTATCTGTATTTTTGGACTTTTAATTTTTTCCTGGTTTACTTACTTAGGATAAATTTATAGAAAAAACCTTACTGATTCTTAAGATCTGTACTTTTCAGAGTTTTTGCAATATATTGTCCACCTGCTCAGTGTCAAGATCAACACCCATTCATACCAGAAATACATACATAAGAGCATGTTTGCCTACGCCCTCAATGAAACTGAACACTACACATAATGTAATGTTCAGGAATGTTCAGTAATGTTGTAAAAAAATACAGTTTAGATTTTCACCTCTCAGGTGTTGACATATTTTCTGTTTTTGTCAATACCTGAGAGGTGAAAATCTAAACTATATTTTTTTCTGATCATTAGTAAGGCTGACTATCTTTTTATAGTTTTTATTGATATTTCTCTGTTGTCAACTTCTGTTTCATATTTTTGATCAATGTTTTAAAAGTAATTTATGCAAACTCTTTTAAAAATACAAATCCACCACTTTGTTCAGTTTGAAAAGTAACATACATTCAAGGTAAAATATTTGGTAATGAGAGGTGTAAATTAGACCCATTCTGCTCTACTTCCTCAGTCCTTATTTCAGTCATTATAGGTAGCCATGGTTCACCAATCACGTCTACATATCCTTCCAGAAATCTTATATGCATATGAGACTGTCATTTTACACTAGTGCATTATTGGGCACCACTATTTACATTCTGCAATTTAGAAGTGCAACAGTGTTGCATACTCGCAGGAGAAAGAGACTGCATTTCCTAAGCAAGAATAAATTCAGGTAAGGGTACTGAACAACACCATTTCACTTCAGTAAAGTTCCTTGGCATCCTGGAGTTAAAGAGGAAAAATGAAGACTACTTCGTATGCTGGGCCCCTCAATATTCATCTCCTTTTTTGATATCTGTCATGATTACAACAGGTGGTTAGGAGGTTCCTGTTGTTCATATTACAGATGAATGCATGGACACAAATGTCCAGATTCTCCTGCTTTCCAGATGACACTTGCTAGCTACACCTACAAGAGGAGCCATTTTGATTCTCTTTTCTGCAAAGAGTTCTAAATGTTTGATGTACACTCACGTTATCAGTGGGCCTTGTATACTAGGTTACATAGAGATTTATTACATCATCTTACAGGTGAGAGGGAGTCATTCAAGGTTTTAGAATAGAGACATAATAGAAAGAGGGAACTGTATAGAAAGAAGTCAAGGACAGCTGCAATAATCCAGGTACATTGATAAAGAACTTGATTTCACAGTGTTGCAAAAAGACTGACTACAGACATTGTGAAGGAAAAGTTGATGTCCTAGATAACTTCGACATTACATGTCCAGGTGACTGACAATGATGTGGCTCTTAGCCAAATTGAAGAATATTTCATTGGTCTGGGGTATAACTTAGTTTCATTTTGTTCCATTGTTAGCGTTTCAAATGATTCTTATTACAGCTAAGGTAACGCCACTCACCTGGACATTGCTTTATTGGCTCTTAAGCTTTACCAAGGCTCTCCACCCTCAAGTGACTCAAAGTTTGGCCATTTTAAATTAGATTTCTACACTAAAACCTTTTTCTTTACCTCTAAGTGTTATTCTACTTCCCCCATAGACTAAAACTTTAATTTCATTCCAAACAAACTGTTCCTCTTGATTCCTCTGAGTCAGTTTAAAACATCACAATTTTTCCACTGAGGATTAATTCATCAAACCTGCTCTGATGCTATTTTTCTTACATCATGTTCAATAATTTCTTACAGCAATTCTACCTTCAGGATATCTGTCTTCCCACTCTCCTTGTTTGTGCCTGAGTTCAGGGCCTCCCTCCTTTTACCTAGGCTACTGGAATGGTCTCACAACTCATTTCTCCATCCCTTTTTACTCTATTCCAATATCTACTTTGCTCCCGGATTCTTTTCATGTAGTTCCCCTGCCCTCAGGAGCTCACAGGCTAGTGGTAGAGATGACCATGTATGCCAAGCATTATGATAAAATACTGAGTAGGCTATATGACATTTCCCTGTTTTTGAGCCCTTTAGGCACTTTGTGCTTACACCTTTGATGGCTCTGAACCTCACTCTCTGATTTGCGAAGTCCTAACATTTCTCAGAGGTGCCTCTAGGGCAGCCGTGGGCAAACTACGGCCCGCTTGAAATGAATAAAACTAAAAAAAAAAAAGACCGTACCCTTTTATGTAATGACGTTTACTTTGAATTTATATTAGTTCACACAAACACTCCATCCATGCTTTTATTCCGGCCCTCCGGTCCAGTTTAAGAACCCATTGTGGCCCTCGAGTCAAAAAGTTTGCCCACCCCTGCTCTAGGGCCACCCGAGATTGGAAAGTATATAGGATAGAGGTATATCAGGAAAGGCTAGGAGTTCTATAAATACATCCACAAGAACAATGCTATTTTTGTTAGATATTGGGGTTCTGCATAAGATTGTTTTATTTAAACTAAACACACACACAGACACACACACACACACACACACACACACACACACAAAACCAGAATAGTTTACCCATCGTTGCCCCTTCCCCAGCAACCACCAAGCTAGTCTCTTATCTATGACTTTTTGTTTGTTTGTTTTTTGTTTTGGGGGGTGGTTAGTTTGCTTTTTAAAAAAGATTCCACATATAAGGCAGATCATTTGCTATTTGTCTTTCTCCAATTTATTCTATTTAACATAATGCCCTCGAGGTCCATACACATTGTTGCAAATGGCAAGTTTCATTCTTTCTTATGGCTGAATAATATTCCATTGTGCAATATGTATAATAATTCCTTTACCCATTCATCCATAGATAAACACTTGTCTATTATAAATAATGCTACAATGAACATGACGGTGCAAATATCTTTTCAAATTAGTGTTTTGGATTACTTGGGATAAATGCCCAGAAGTGGAATCTCTAGGTCATGAGGCAGTTCAATTTTTTATTTTTTGAGTTAACTCCATATTGTTTTTCAAAGTGGCTGCACCAGTTTACATTCTCACTAACAGTGCACAAGGGTTCCCTTTTCTCCATAACCTCCTAACACTTGGTATTCCATTGTCTTCCTGATGATTGCCATTCTGACAAGTGTGAGATGATACCTCATTGGTGAGGGCGTGTACTGGAGGCAACCAATTGATTTTCTCTCTCACATTGATGATTCTCTCCCTCCCTCTCCCTTCCTCTCTCTCTAAAACCAATTTAAAAAGTGGAGAAGTTTAATGAAAAAGGAGGTAATCACAAATTTCAAACATGAACAAGGTCTCAAGATGAATGAGGATTATGATTAGATGTGGGCAAGTTACCTCCAGAGATACTGTCAGATGGATGCTTGCTGCAAAGGTTAAAGAATAAACCACAAGTAAGAAAATTTGACAATGGGAAAGGAGAAAAATGGGCAGCAGCTATAAAGGACAATACAGGTGAACATCTTTGTCCACTAAATAAGAAAAAGAATAGTTTATGTTTGATGTCAGAAAGAGCAGCATAAGAAAAATCATGAACAGAGAAGGAATATTTGTGAATAAAAGGGGCATTACAAGTTCAAAAGGAATATGAATAAAAGTTTTACAACGTTTATTCACAACACAAATTGGATTCTGGAAGCACAAAATATGTCGAAGGCGTAATGATTTCTTACGTTATTTTGATTTCTTGTGTTATTATTTTGTAATAGATTTAACCGTTCCTACCTTCACCACTCTCCATGCCTTCTACAAAAATCCCCCCACACTGGGGAAGAATCCAGTACCGGCGTCTGTATCGATCCTGGCCAAACATCATGGAGCGTAAAGAGTGAGAAGCGTCAAAGAGCTTCCTTCTGTACTGACTTTGTTGCTGTTAAAAAATGATGCATGTAATTAAGCTTATGGGTGTTAAGTGCTTCAAAAATTAATATAAAAGTAACTTCATACTTATTATGCCTTAGAGCAGATAAATTACACTATTGGGAAAAGATAGCAAAAGAACTAAATGTTACTTGTCTGACTTCAATTTCAGTAACACTTATAAAGGTCAATATTATTTTGAGGGTAATTGGAATATCTTTGATGCCACGGATTAAAAAGGTAAGTTTTATTTTATCACATATCTTATAGTAGTATGTGTTATACTTGATGATAATGTTATCAAGTATTTTATTGAGCCAAAGCAAACTGGCTGAATTCTGTTGATTACAGTGTATAACAACTAACACTCATGTATGTAACCAACCATATCTGTATTTGCCTATTTTTATACTCATGTTGTAAAGCTAAGCAGCATATGACAAAATTTTGAGATAAATTTGTGATGAAGTTAACAATGATATACAGGTATCTCATAATATTTTCAAAAACTCATTTTTTAGCCCTGACCGGTTTGGCTCAGTGGATAGAGCGTCGGCCTGCGGACTGAAGGGTCCCGGGTTCCATTCCAGTCAGGGGCATGTACCTTGGTTGTGGGCACATCCCCAGTATTCTCTCTCATCGATGTTTCTAACTCTCTACCCCTCTCCCTTCCACTCTGTGAAAAATCAATGAAATATATTTTAAAAAAACAACTCATTTTTTTAAAAAAATATATTTCTTTATTGATTTCAGAGAGGAAGGGAGAGGAGAGAGAGATAGAAACATCAATGATGAGAGAGAATCACTGATCGGCTGCCTCCTGCACACCCCCCACTGGGGATCGAGCCCGCAACCCAGGCATGTGCCCCTGGCCAGGATCGAACCCGGGGCCCCCCAGTCCGCAGGCCGACACTCCATCCACTGAGCCAAGCCGGCCAGGGCAAACAACTCATTTTTTACAAGAAGTTGATCTAAAACTTCACTGATGCTACTGAAATTCAAGTTTTAATAAGAGTACAAAATATATACAGTTTATAAATTCAATTCAAATATATTAATATAAAATAAAACATAAGATGCTGAAACTATCATCATAAAATTTGACTGAATTTTAAAAGTAATTAATTCCAAGAAATAAAACCAGGCATTTGTAGATCCTGTATTTAAATGAAGGATATAAACCCTGATTAAGGTTAGTGCTGCATCTTAAGAAGCATGCTTTTAACCTGGGCATTTAACTTTTAAGGTTTAGCTGAGAATGTTTCTAGACCTCCTCATTTTAATTACTTATAAAAAGTTTGTTAGCAGCCAGAAAACTAATCTCATACAAGGCAGATTTTTTTTAAAACACTGCAAAAAAGATAAAAACTATAATCTAAAAGTACTTACTTTACTCAGTTTTTCAATCTGTTTTTCTAGCTCTTCAACACTTGCTGCTTGGTCACCTTCATCCTATACATAACAAAATACAGTATCATTTACCTGTTCTTAAGATTTACTTAGTCAATCAGCAAATATTTAATGAAAGCCTCCTATTGCAAAGTAATAGGATAGGTGCTATGGGAATGAATAGGAATCAGTTATTGCTTTCCATAAACTAATAATCTGGTGAGAGACATAAAACATTACACTAAAAGGAAAAAACACCCACCATTAGGAAGCTATAAGAACCTTAGAGAGGTAGAGATTAGGAATCAAAGTTCAAGGGAGGGTGAGACAACTTTTACTGGGAATCTATACCAAAAGAGGCTATGTGGAAGTTGTGTTTTAATTAGCTACTGAGGAATGGTTAGGAATAATCAATCAGAGAAAAGTCGGCAGGGCATACCAGAAAAAGTTTGACATATCTTGACATGAAAGGTACATGGAAAGGTAAGGTGGGAGATATGGCAAAGATGAGTTTAGGAGTGAATTGTCTAGTGCTGTAAATGCCTGGCAATGAACAATGATCTGATCCTTTGAGGGATGCTGAACACCAGAACTATGCTTTTCAAAGATTAATATGGTAATAGTTGTAAGATGGCCTGGAGCGGGAAAGGACTAGAATTGGCAAGTCTAGTTAGTAGAATGCTGCAATGACTAAAGAGGATGTGGGCCTTACTAAGGAAAAAGAAATAAAGAAAACAGATGTAAGAGATATTACATAATTAGAACTGTTAAGTCCTGGCAACTGATGGATATGAAGCAGAGAGGGGTGAGGGAGATGAAGGAAGGAGTAAAGTATGATGCTAAGGGTTTAAATCTGTGAGGCTGCAAAAATACTGATACCATAAACTAAGTCATTTTTAGAGCAAAGGTTAAGTTATATTATCAACACATTGAACTTTTAAAAGAAAAAATAATCCCTACTATATATAGTACTGATTTAATAAATGGAAAGTTTACATGTGATTTAATGAAATTTTCATTCTAGAATATGAATACAGGAAAGCTACCACCAAATTATATGTTTTAGAGGAAAAGCACGAACAGAGGTATATGTGCTTCTTTGGATTTAAGCTGCATTATTTCATATAGACAAATTATGTGACTCTTCTAAGACTGTTTCTTTAACTGTAAATTGGTGATAACATTATCTGTAACATGGTATTTTTGTGAGGATTAATAAGAACAGATCTGAAATCAATAAGCAGAGTTGCTGACACATAATGTGTAAAATTTTTTTCTCAAAATTATGATTTAATGAGAAGATGCAGAAACTTCTTAGGTTTAAAAAAAATAAAAACTTGTTTTTGATGTTCATTTCTATAAGCATTTTACAAAAGCCACACAGCCACCAACTTATAATGAACAGATATTTCTAAATCAATAGGATTAGCTCCTCAACAAAAGGAAGTGAAAGGAAAACCTCAATAGTATCACCATTACCTATCACTTACCCATTCCTTATCCAGATTTAGGGAGCCAAGTTACAAAGGCATTTAGGCATATTATTTGTGCTAATAGTAACATAATATCTATTGGAGATTAAAAGAAAGCTGAAAAGATAATAAGCTCAATGACCCTTGAATCTCAAATATATATTTTTATATCTATATGATTCTAAATGATAAATATTTAATAATTTGCTTATGTAAAAATATAAGTCAGTCTACAAATAATGTGAAATAGTACATTGACGTTGCTAGGTATCAGCCAAATTAACTAACTGCCATTTCTAAGAATCTTCCTATGATGCAAAAGAAGCAAAATGTCTACTAAAGTTTTATTTAATGAAGTTTGGCTAACAGTCCTTACAATTTTAAGAGATATGAAGGAATTTGAAAGATCAGAGAGAAAAACAACAAACTAAGAACACAGAATCAGCCGAAACCGGTTTGGCTCAGTGGATAGAGCGTCGGCCTGCGGACTGGAAGGTCCCAGGTTCGATTCCGGTCAAGGGCATGTACCTGGGTTGCAGGCACATCTCCAGTAGGAGATATGCAGGAGGCGGCTGATCGGTGTTTCTCTCTCATCGATGTTTCTGACTCTCTATCTCTCTCCCTTCCTCTCTGTAAAAAATCAATAAAATATATTTAAAAAAAAAAAAAAGAACACAGAATCAATTCTAGCTGTGGTTCTCCATTGTTTCCCAAACATTATATGCCCCAGTGTGTTAGAATTTAATTGTCTGCATAAACTTTTACTTGCCCACTTGTGAGCTTAAACCTCACATAGCTTTCAACACAAATCTAAGTATAAGGGAAAGAGTCCATGTGTTGAAGGAATAAAGAGTGAGGAGAAGAGGGACTCATCTTTGAGACAAAGGGCAGTATCTTTTAATTGAAAGGGACCACATGACTCTCAGTGGAAAGCTTACCTGCAATTAGTTTTTTAAGAAGTATAACAACAAACACTCTACCCATACTTTAATCAAGAGGCCAAACATACTTTTGGAGGAATAATGTGCCTATCTTATCAATCAAGTTTATTAAACAGTTAAACTTTTATTTTTGTTTTGTTAATCCTCACCCAAGGATATTTTTCCATTAATTTTTAGAGTCAAAGGGAGGGGGAAAGACAGAGAGAGAGAGAAACATTGATGTGAGAGAGACACATTGATTGGCTGGGACTGGGGATGGAGCCTGCAACCAAAGTATGTGCCCTTGACCAGAACTGAACCCAGAACCCTTCAGTCCAAGGGCTAAAGTTCTATCCACTGAGCAAAACTGGCTAGGGCTAAAATTTTATTTTATTAGGAAGTTAATAAGGTTCTTCATTATAAAGATTAACTCTCAATTCATTTAACTGAGCTAATTTGGCTTTTTAGATCCTAAAATATTTGTTAATTTTTAGTTTTTAAACTGTTTTCTCAAATTAGTAACAATATATAGATTTGCTAAGATTGTCATCAATGAAATCCTACAATTGAACTCTATAATTAAAAATAAAAAACCAAAATACTATATTAAGTGACATGTCTGGTCTAAGAAAAATTAATAATTTTTAAATAATTAATAACAATTTTTAATAGTCTTTATCTCCCTTAAAGAAAAAGATGTATGGTTTGTTAATTCTCCATGTGGAAAAAAGAAGCCAGGCAAAACAGATAATTTCTGTAAATGAATTCTAGTTTAGTGGGATAATTACCTAGTAAAATACACTGAAATCTCAATACAGGTTTGTCAATTTATGAGTCAACACTTTAAAATAATTTGTAATAGTAAGAGCTGTAAAGGGATGCCAATTCTGTGAAAAGCTGATTAATACTGATCAGAAATGTTTAATGCCTGCTATGGAAACAACTCCACCTGCCAAATGAAGTAGATTGGTTATAAATGGCATCTTTTGTTTGGGTAATTACAATTCTAATACCCAAATTATATACACTTCACATTATTTTCCACAGCATAAAATTATATGATCAAGTAGTTTCAAAAGTACAACATTATGAAATAACTTTGGCACAAAATCTCAATGTGGTCTCCTTTTCGGATTGTGTAAGGCTCACTCAAGTGATTTTTATCATTCTGGTTTAAAATATAACATTAGAGAGGAATTTCTGAAAACATTTTACATATATGCTATTTTTACTTAAGAGAAGTGAGTAGCACATGATCTTATTTATAAGTACCTCTACATTATTATCTGGATTAAGTAAAAAATTTGATTCAGTAATTTATCAGTGGTCTTGGTTAGATATTTTCAAATATTCTATCAATAAAGTTATCCCTCTAGGCCTTCTTTCTTTATAACAGTACTGAGTTGATGCAAGAAAGCACAGGAGTTGTTTCTAGAATTCCTTAGTTGAATACTCCTGGCATTGAGTGCAGAAGGAATGGTTGGCTGTATAGTTTTTTGAGTATCATTCTGTAGTCCTAGAATTCTTTTAGGGTAAAAGGTGAACTTAAGCTTTTATCTCTCTATTTTACCCATGTCCCTTTCTGTGGTTAATGGTAACTTCCCTTAAAACTCACACAGACACACAAACACCTACCTCTATAGCCTTGTCTTCTTCCCTTTAGCCTACTCTTCAAAGCTAGCCCCTTCACCATGATTGATCTAGAGGCCTGGTGCACAAAATTCATGTGGGGGATGGGAGAGTCCCTCAGCCGGGCCTGTGCACTCTCGCAATCTGGGACCCTTTGGAGGATGTTCAAGGCCTAAAGGGCAGTCAGACATCCCTCTCACAATCCAGGACCGCTGGCTCCTAACCACTCGCCTGCCTGATCAACCCTAACTGCTCACCTGCCTGCCTGCCTGCCTGATCTCCCCTAACCGCTCTGCCTGCCTGCCTGATTGGCCCTAACCACTCGCCTGCCTGCCTGCTCAGTGCAGGTCATAGCGAACAGTCGTACTGCAGTTCAGTCGATTTGCATATTACCCTTTTATTATATAGGATACCTTCCAATGTCATTAGGGACCTTATACCATTAATTATTCTCTTCATATCTTTAATCTTTAACCCCACTTTCATTTTATTGACTCTTTCCCTTCAACTAAAATTCATCTCAAGTCTTTCTACATCTGAAAAATCCTTGGTCTTTGTCTCCCTCTAGGACAGTGGTTCTCAACCTTCCTAATGCCGCGACCCTTTAATACAGTTCCTCATGTTGTGGTGACCCCCAACCATAAAATTATTTTCGTTGCTACTTCATAACTGTAATTTTGCTACTGTTATGAATCGTAATGTAAATATCTGATATGCAGGATGTATTTTCATTGTTACAAATTGAACATAATTAAAGCATAGTGATTAATCACAAACACAATATGTAATTATATATGTGTTTTCCGATGGTCTTAGGCGACCCCTGTGAAAGGGTCATTCGACCCCCAAAGGGGTCGCGACCCACAGGTTGAGAACCGCTGCTCTAGGAACTACCCTTTCCTCTGAGGCACAATGCTTGAAATATTCGCCTTTGCTTTCTCACTTTTTAGTTATTGTTCTCAATCAATCCTAGCCTGGCTTCTGCTCTCACCCCTCTAATGAAACTGTGCTGACCTCTCCCAGTATGTTGCCAAATCCAGCAAAAATTTACATCTCCTGATGCCTTATTGTCTGTTTATTGCACCCTCATTTTTTAAATGTTCAATTTTCTTGATTTTTGTTATTACTACAAGTATAGAAAAAAGTCAACACTGCAGACCTGACTACTACCCTTTGAAAGGCCTGCTTACAAGGTTGGCACTTAGCTGGTGTCTGGGAACTTGGATTTGAGGGTTCCCTGACCCTAACTTATAAAATCGGCTTACTAGACCTAAACTGTGCTAATAATGTGATTTACACTGCTTTCCTACTGGGAGCCTGGAATTTTGGCACAGGCTACATGGAGGGTACCTTTGTGGCCAGTCCCCAGCAAAAAACTCTGGGCACTGAGCCTCTGATGAGCTACACCAGTACACAACACATCACATGTGTCACAAGTCATGCCTGGGAAAACTGCTGTGTGATTTTACTGGGAAAAGACTTGTGGCAGCTTAGGCCTGGCTTCTTCTGAACTTTGACTCACATGCCTTTTCTCTCCGCTGGTTTTGCTTTATTTCCTTTGCTATAATAATTCATAGCCAGAGCATGACTAGAAGCTGAGTTCTGTATGCTGAGTTCTGTGAATCACTAACTCTGGAAGTGGACTTGGGACCCCTGACCCCCTATAGAAATCTCCCATTTTCAACAGTAAGCCTTTTGGGCTCTTCTTAAATAGTGATGTTCCTAGGGTTCCAACTTCAGTCCACTACTCTATTCACTAAAGCAATTCCCTTGTGCAAACTTATCCACCTCATGACTTTAACCTATTGTCTGTGTGCTAATAACTTCCAGAACTATATTTTCAAGACTGGATTCTTCAACCTTCAGGTTCTTAAATCCAACTGATGCTGAACTTCTGCATAGGCATCTCAAACTCAACATGTCTAAGATAAACCTACCATCACTTCCTGTCTTCAATGACCTGTCTTCCCCTCATCCCCAATCATCTATTTACTCTGCTCCTCCTGATCTCTCTCTCTCTCTCTCTCTCTCTCTCTCTCTCTCTCTCTCTCTCTCTCTCAATTAAAGGCAATCATAGCATGCAGTCACCCATGCCACATAGTTGGGAATCAATCCTGCTTCTCCTTCAATCTACACTGTCCATCCTCAAATACTATTCATCCATCCTCCTAAATATTTATTGAGTCCTTTTCTCCTCCTTCATCCCAACTACCATTGGTCTAGTTTCAGACCCCTCACAACTCAACTAAACTATTGTAATGTCTATCGACTGATCTTCTCATCTCTGATCTTGCCCTACACAAATCTATTTCTGTCATCCACAGAACTACACCGTGAGCCACTTAAAAATCAAAACTGACTTAAAACCCTCCATTAGCTTCCTGTCACCAAAAATTAAGAAGTCCTAGTTCATAGTTGGTGCATATGAGGCTCCTTAGTAACCCTGAAGCACCTGTAAGTAAGTCCCTTAAAGGACTATAGTTTCAGGCTTCTGTGCCCTGCTCATGCTATTCTCTCTGCTTGGAAAACTGTTCCCTGTATTCCTTCCAGGTTAACATTCAGCCCAGCTTGTAGCCTCAGCTAATGGGTCCAGAAAGCCTTTGAGAGGATTTATTCCTCAGAAAGGTTAAATGCCTTTCCTTTGTATCTGCCTAGCACACTGTAAATATCGCTATCAAAGTAGTTAACACATTACAGTTTCATACTGCAAATCTTTCTCAGTGAGACTGTAAATTGAGAGGGGACTTTTAGTGCCTTATGCATCTTTAATCAAAAGTGCCTAAAGCTAGGCAATGCATAATAAACTGGTGTTTGAGACATACCAGTTTCACAAAATCTGCAACACTTTTAAGACACGAAACATTGTATAAATATAAGATAGTATGTCAACAGAATAAAAGAGAGCACCTAAAATTAATAATCAGCATAGTTCTTTGAAGAACTGTGAAGTCATTGTATAAATAGAAAAACTTAACTTCTTTTATTCAATGTAAGTGCCTGCTATCTGCAGGCATTCTATTCAATATTTACTTACCCATCATAAAAAAACTTTATGGTGAATATTGTAATACTCAGTTTTCAGGTGAAGAAACTGAGGTAAATAAATGTCAAAATGGAATTAAAATGCAAATCTACTTGACCCCAAATTCTGTTATTTTTCAGTGTTATTCAGTCTTAGTTAAATATTAGAATCAACTAAATTTGATTACCTCATCTTCACAGGTATCGGTCTTCTTTCCTTTTTTGTCTTCTTTATCTTCTTCATCCTCCTCATCTTCATCGGCTTGGTCATCACTATCATCATCATCATCATCGTCATAGTCACTGTCTCCTCCCTTCCTTCTTCGCTTTCTTCCTGGAGTGGGTGTCCCTAATGGATGCTGTTCTTCTCCAAGATCAATCCCACCTGCAGTGTCTCTTTTGCCTGTTTTTTTAGCATGAATGATTCTGAGCCTTTTAATATTAAAAAAAAAGATGATATGAAAGAAAAGGCTTCTTTCTGTACGTTTAAAAGAGCATAATGTGAGTTTTAAGCAAAAATATCTAATGGTATTTTTCTCACAGCGAGCAATAAATCAATATCAATAAAAATTAGAATTAAAGAAATTTAAAAATATGTTTTCAGAAATTATAAAATATATTAACTTTCAAGAATTATTCTAGGTATTTCTTTGGAATTAGACCCATTTTAAAAAATAAAAATTAGAAAGCTGAAAAGACTAACTCCAGCAATGGCCAAGTGACAATTCCCCATTCCATACTATCAGACTGAATAAATTTCAATTCAAATTACCACAAAAAAACTACCCTTTTAACATAGAGGTTGAATAATTTCAGCATATTTCCTGGAATGAAGCTAATTAAGTCTCAATTCTGAATATATTTGGATATGTTAGACTCTCTATAAGAGGAAATTTAACTAGAAAGCAATGAAGAAAAAGGTGGTAGCTCCAAACAGATTCTATTTGTGACAAAAGTAACCTGATAGCAACAACAACCTTAGAAAATGTGATGGCTTGACTTCTTTGAAAGAAAAAAAGACAAATGGACTTTCTTCTAAGTTTGAAGTATCTGAACTCAATAAATCTGATTATGTTTTTTGTCCATTGCAAATTCTGGCTCTGAGTTTTATTAATTTCATAACTCATCATAATTTTAAGCTTTACCTTTTCTAATTCTTAGACAAAATAAAGTTTACATGCTATCTTTGCAATTCATATGTTTTTCTGGGAAACTTGTACAAAGGGAAAGAAGTATATTAATTTTAATAAAAAATAACTTACTTGCGGAGTTTACCTTCTACCATCCATTTATCTCTCCTCAGGTTTGACATATAATCAATGTTCTTGTCAATTTCACTGTCAATGCAAAAATTTATTATAAAACATAAAATAATCCATTATGTAATACATTAATATGGCAAGCAAATTGTAATGATTACCAATAAATAACCATAAGTGAAAAACTACATTAATTCAGTATCATAGCTAAGAGATGTATAGGAAACTTTAAATGTCTACCAATAATATAAATGCATGACTCTGAAATATTTGGATTGATCCTTTTCCTAAAAAGGTAAAGAACTGAAAGTAACATAATTAAAATCTGTAAAATAATGAATAGCAAGAACAAGATTAACATGGATTTGGTCACCAAATCTTGAAATACTAGACTGGAGGACTTACTTTGATGAAGTTAAGTACTTTTTAAAGTACAAATTAATACATCAATAAACTAATACTATTATGGATGCATAGATCATAATAAAATAAGTAGCTAAATAATTCTCTGAATGGATGCTAAGAAATCTTGTCATCTAGCATCACAAGATGTGAAGAAAATGAAAATCCTGGATTCTTCCAATAGTGCTGGATTCTGGGACCACAGCAAAAGGGAATATTTTTGCATTTCAGTATATAAATAACAATTATTAAATGAACAAATTTTTTCAATAGACTACAAAGGAATACATTAAAATTTATTATTAGTTACCTCTGAATGGGGGGAGGGGTTCAGTGTAATTTTAATTTTTTTCTTTGTGCTAGTCTATAACTTTGAAATTTTCTCTAAGCAACCTGCATTACTTTGTGATAAGACAAATTCAAAACAGCACAGAATCACCTGAAAAGCCTGGGCACATGCTTACCTCACTACACTCTTGCTGCACGCCAGCTCATTGATCAGGAAAGCCAGGGCTGAGGCTTTCTGTGCTGGTGTGTGAGCCTGGAAGGCTTTAGTCTTCAGGCTCTCCGTGAGCTCAGTCTGTCCACAGTGGGCTTCCATAAAAATCTGCAAAATCTCGGAAACATTGTCTCGATTCACACCAACATTCAGCAAATGTTCTCCGAGAGCTGTTTTGGCCTATAAAATGTTGACATTTTTATCAGTATTGGTCATAACCATTCATCACATAAAACAATATAATTTTTAAACGTTGGTACTAAATAATAGGCATTAATGACAACAGCTTTATTCATATTTTGATGAAGTAAAGATAAAAAAATATGCAAGAAATGATTCAAGTACTTGTAATATTTCTATTCCTCCTTTAAACTCATGGTTAAAAGTCAGGTGGGGAGAAGAGTATATAAACTCATGGGTAGAAATTGCCTATCACACCTTCTTTGACCACAGAAACTATTCCAAACTTTTCCAGGCTTTATGTAGATATTCAGGGGATGGAGGGATTGGAGGTTCAAAAGCACTATTATTATGTTGGCTGGCTCTATGGAATCATGGGTTTTATTGCCTGGTATACTTAGTGATTGGGACATGAAGGAAAATATAACAGATGGCTCTGGAAGCTTCTCTCTCTACAATATTACCTATAGCAAAGCTGACTGAAATTTGTGTCTTAATTGGAATTAAGATAACTGAATTTGAGTATCATCCACTGAGCAGTACAGAGTCTTAACATGCTGGCCTGTAGGTGCCTTGATTAGCCTCAGTTACTCACAGTGATTCAGAGAGAAAACACAGTATAACTTCAGTAGGTGCACATAAGTCCTAATTGCTTTATGAATTATGCGTTCTGTTTTGCTGAATATCACTTTCCTTAAGTCAATTTGTTTTTTGCGGAAAGTTAGAGGAAAAAAGAGTAATTTGGGAATGATCTCCATTTCTTAGGCTTTAGGAAACCAATCAAATCTACATTTAACAATATGTAAAAAAATAACTGGATCAGTCTATACAATCATCTGCTAATATGCTACAGGCAGCTATCAATGCACTGATAGTACAAATTTAAAAAAACAACACTTTTATATTTTGTTTTATTTTTTTACCTTGTATCCCGTAATTAGACCTGGATCACATACAGCAGCTGAGAGGAGCCTCACAAGCAAGTCTTGTACTTCACCCATGCTGTCCCCTATATTTAGCAATCCCTCTTGAAGAACACTCAGGTTTGGAACATCAATATTCACATCAAAGCCCAAAACTTTACCAAAGTTTCGTAAGAACTGCACCACCATGAGACAATCTGAAAATGTACTTCCAGAGAGAACAAGTCCTGGAATACGAGGCAACTCTGGCAAAGGCTGAAAAGAAAGTAAAATAAAATAAATTTTAAAAGCCATGATTTGCTATCTTCTGAAATAAAGTAAGGTGCCATCTCTCTTTCTCTTGCATTGCTCCAGTGGTTTTCCCTCTGGACTGTAAGTTCCCTGGGTGCATTGCTGCAACCCCAGGGTACTAAGCTTAGGATGCTGAATTCAAGTAACCATCAATACATTTCGGCCGGATACAATATAAATTTAGATCTCTGCAAAAGGGAACACGAATTTTTAATTAACTTACATACTGACAAAACATGGGTTATATAACTGGATTAAAATTTAGACATTAAGAAATGAACATTTCCATATACATAGGAAACATCATGGTGATTAAGAGAGGGGAGGGGGGCCCTAGCCAGTTTGGCTCAGTGGATAGAGCCTTGGCCCCAGGACTGAAGTGTCCCAGGTTTGATTCTGGTCAAGGGCACGTACCCGGCCCTGGCCGGGGCATGTGTGGGAGACAACCAATCAACATGTCTCTCTCACATCTATGTTTCTCTCTCTCTGTCTCTCCCCCTCCCTTCCACTCTCTTAAAAGAAAAAATCAATGGGAAAATATCCTTAGGTGAGAATGAACATAAAAAGAGAGAGGGGGGGGGGAGAAGGGTAGAGAAAAGTCAAAAAGGGTATAGGGGAGATAAATGGTGCTGGGAGGAGATGAATTGGGGTGGTAAACATACAATACAATATATTTATGATGTATTATAGAATTGTACACCTGAAACCCATGCCACCTAAATAAACTTAATGTAAAAAAATAAATATTTCAAAAATACCAAAGACATACTCAGTAGGGCACATGCATTGATCTATTCTAATGATGGCAACTGATTTAAAAGTCACATGAACAGTGTGTATCTGTGGGTTGTATGGGTGGAAAGACTGGTAACATCTTTGGCTAATAAGTGGTGATAAATTATTATGTCCACATGACCAAAGCCCATGACCCTATCAAGAACTGCTTTATACTGCAACCAAGTCTTTAGGTTTCTTGTATGTAGTGAAATATTAATACTGTATCGAGTTTCAGTACCAAAATTGGAAACCTGCCCCTTCTGCTACTTCTCAAGTATGCTCACATATTAACATTTTAATGACTAAATATGGTGCCAGTCGTCATGCACATTTAAAAATGTATAGGTAGTCTAAATTAAAAACATTTTTGCCCATGAATTGGATATAATAACAATACTTTAAAATTTGATTGGGGAAAAAAGTGACTTGTGTTTCTATTTATCTACATTGGTGCTTGTTCAAAAGTGTTCCTCCGCCCTGCACGTACTTAAATAACTATCTAAAGATTTTTTCTACTAATATTGTGTGAAAACACAGAACTGATACTATACATATCTTTTATTCCATCTGAAGACCATTCAATTCTGAGTTTTCTTTTATCCTAAACTATATCAGATATACACATATCTATATAGTTCTAAAAATGTATATAACAAAGCTAATAAAGTTAAGTTTAAATTGGACTTATATATTTGATATAGTGCATATGTATTTAAATAAAAAGGTGCAAGAAAATAAAACCCACTTAGGATCAAAACAATTGCTCACTCTGAGCTTATTAAATGTGTTAACAAACCTATATACTCACTCTGTGCTTAGGAAATTTTATACATTCAATGGACTAAAATTAGTATGTTTACTTTCATTTTTATTTAAAACTATTTATTCTAAGTAAATAAATAGAATATTAATAAAGTTAAATTACCCACTATTAAATATTTGCTTTAAGAATTTCAGAAAAGAGACGATCATTATTTGTATACCAGATAAATATGGCATATAATATAGATGCTATTGATCAAATATCTATACTAATAAAAGAGTAATATGCTAATTAGACCAGACAGCCAAACGACCTTCTGGATGTCCTTCTGGATGACACCGGGGCTGGGAGGGCTGAGGCAAGCCGCTGCAGCTGCAAGGGCTGAGGCAAGCCATGGTGGCTGCAAGGGCTGAGCCCCTTGCATGAATTTCATGCATCGGGTCTCTAGTAATAATATATTACTGAGACAGTGTTAAAAGAGATGATATGCAGTATTGATATAATTATCTAGAAATACCATCTTTTTATCCGTAGTCAAACATAATTGATTTCTACTCTTAAGTGCATAATCATGCCAGTAACCTAGATTATTTTGCTCTTTCTAAATTTCTCCTTTTGTGTACTTTAGCAACATTACAAGATGGGAGAGAAGACACACATGAGGTACTTTGGTTGGATGTCTTTCTGGGCTTTCAAGATGATAAATAATATGGACTCTGGAGCTGAACAAACTGGGGCTTGAATTCAAGTTGCCATCTATTAGCTGTGTAATCTTGGGAAAGTTCCTTAACCTCTCTGAATCTAACTTTTCTCATCTATAAATGGGCATAAATAGCAGCTCCATAGGATTGTGGTGTGAATTCATATAAAGCACTTAGCACAGTGCCCAGCATGTAGTAAACATACTCACTATAAGTTAGCTATCATAACTAAAGCATTGAAGGAAGTTATCTATATATATAAAAGGCTAAGCGACCGGCCAACTGGCTGACCGGCCGGTAGGTATAACGCGCACTAACCACCAGCTCAACGCAGGAGCTGCCAAGCGACACAACTTTTCAGAGTGCCCTCTTGCACTCCAGGACACCTCAGGGGATGTTGGACTGCCAGTTTCGGCCCGATCCCTGCAGGCCAGGCTGAGGGACCCCACCTGCTAGAGGGACCCCTGCTCACTCCGCAGACACCCTTTGAGCCCTGGCGCCGCCCCAGCTGCGGCCAGCCAGGGAAGGACCGCGGGGAGGTTGGCTCCAGGGTGTGTCCAGCCCATCTCGCCTAGTCCCGCCCCACCGGCCACCTTCTAATTAATTTCCTTTCAATGTGCATGAGTCCGTGCACCAGGCCTCTAGTAGATTATAAATCCTAATTTAAGGATCTACGGGATGTGGGGAGAAGTTAGATCTTTCTTACCTGAATGCCTGAATACCAAATAGAAACACAGAAATCCTATCACCTCTTACAATCCCTCTTTGTAGATTTCTGCAGCATTTCTACTTAAATTAAAAAGGTTTGCAGTACTTTACTTATACATTAAGAACTGCCATAATCAGCACACAGCTCCAGAGAGGTTTACTGGTGCTCATCCAGGAGAGGCAGATTGACTTACACTTGGAATCCCACGGCTCTAGTTAAAAACGAAAGGCTCAGTAGTTGAGCATTGACCTATGAACCAGGTGGTCACAGTTTGATTCCTGGTCAGGACACATGCCTGGGGTTGTAGACTCAGTTCCCAGTAGGGTGTGTGCAGAAGGCAGCCAATCAATGATTCTCATCATTGATGTTTCTATCTCTCTCTCCCTCCCCTTCCTCTCTGAGATCAATTAAAATAAATAAATAAATAAACAAACAAACAAATTATATATAAATATGGTAAGAACACGGGAAAAATTAAATTTATTAATAAAATGGTTTACATATAAATAAATTACCTTTTGATCTGCTAAGCACATGTCTTCATTAGGTTTCTTTAGTTCCTTTGCAATCTCTAATTCTAATCTTCGTTGCTCTAGTTTACGCTCTTTATTTAATCTTTTCTCATCACGTTTTTCTTGCTTCAACCGTTCTTTTTCCTTAAAAAGAAAACCATGTCCATATATTCTCTTTAATCATTGTATGTGTTCGAAAACCTCTAGTTAAAATTTAAAAAGTGATCAAAGTTATTATTCCCATGAACGGAATCTTCTTAGGAGACTTAGGAATAGACTTGGAAATGCACAGAAACAATTACATTGTTTTTCAGTGTACTCACCCACTGAATTCCAAAATAACCATGTGACTGTATAAATATAAAATATAAATACTAGATTCAACCCAGATTACTCCATTATGCAAAATTTATTCAATCTTTTCTTAGGTTATACTATGAGAATAAATTACTTATTAATAAACACAGATATATAAAATATACATGGGCAACTAAAAATTTATAGCATAAAGTTAACTAGCATTCACACAAATTTCTGTGTAGCTCCAGGAAGCAAGGAGGATTTACAGCAGGAAAGTGGAAGCAACATGTTTGAATTTGCAAAAGCAGTTCTTTCAAAGTGAACTAGCTAGTTTTAAGATAGCACCTGTGATGAAATAAAATGTTATTTTCCACTATAAACAACACACTGAGAATGCAAAATGGGTTCTGAAGGCAATTCTAAAAACTTTCAAAAAATGTTTTAGGTAATGGCAACAACATAGAAATAATCATCCTTTCTCCCTTGTTGCAGAGATGACATTTTATGGGGAAAAGTCAAGAGAGTTAATATAATAATATCTGTGTCATTCCTTTATTGTCACACCTCAAATACTATTTGTATTTAGAGGAGAATCATCAGGCAATTAACAGAAGAATCATTAGGCAATTCTAACCTACCTCACACATCTGACATACTAATGATGAGCTTATATTCATAAGGCTGATAATGTCTCTTCTTGATTTAAAAATCTTTCCATTTTCTTTATGTTTATCAAAATAAAGTCCAACTCCTTACTTTGGAATTCACGACTCTATTCTTTTCGAAATTATCTTTTATAGTCTGTCAATTTCATGAAACTGTTTGCTATTCCTGATGAACACCTCTTGTCCCCTTGCCTCCGTATACTAGTGCACTCCAATCAGAAAGGTCATTATTCCCATCTTGCATACATAAACCTTAATTAAACTCTACCACCTCATTCCTATTACCAATTTCTTCTTAATTCTCATAATTCTCCCCTATAATGTTAATGTCTTATTGTTTTTAACATTTAAAAATTTTCATTGCTTCCTGTACTGTATTAGCATTTTTGTCCATATCTTAACGCCATTTCGACCACTGGAAAGAGCACACTGACTGCTGGGGAAGCCACATTAAGGGGAACTCAGAGAGGAGCAGAGAGAATATTTCGGGCAGAGGGCTGAGAAAACACAGTGTGTTTGAGAATTTGCTCCCAGTTTCAAGACTGCAGCGTGGGCTGCAGATTGAACAGTTGCTGAATATTATGATACAGAGCCAGGGCCAGGTAATGAGAGCCTTTTTCTACAATATGCTCAGGTTAAAATGTGCAATTTTATACTGCCTCTAAATTTCTGGGTTACTCATTCGTGCAGACACTTGGGTGGGACAAACATAATGGATGTCTTCCATTTTCAGTTATACACAAACTTTGCATCAAAAAATGGCGTTCTATACATTTAATAATAATATTAAGGCAATATTTAGGAATTAGATATTTATAAATTTGATTCTTGGCTTCATCTACATTACTGTAAATTACTCTTTATTTCAGTTAGTGTAAACTTCATTTCTGACTGTTTTTTTTTATGGTTGCCATGTCCTTTTTTTTTTATGCTGTTGAAGTTCTTACTAAGTTCATCTAATCTTCCCCTAAGTTCATTGAGCATCCTTATAACCAGTGTTTTGAACTTTGCATCTAGTAGATTGGGTGTCACCATTTTGTTCAGTTATTTTTTTCTGTTGCCTTGTTGTGTTCTTTCATTTGGGACATGTTTCTTTGTCTCCTGGCAGCCTCCCTGTTTCTATGTATTAAGTAGAGCTGCTAAGTTTCCAGGGCTTGGTACAGGGGCCTAATGTAATAGATGCCTTATAGTGTCCAATGGCATTGCCTCCCTGTCAGCTGAGCTGGGCATTTCAGGTGTGCCCTACCCCCCTCTTGACTAGATAAGAGTGAACCAGGTACAATATTTACAATAAAACTTGGAAAGAGATATGAGAAACCAGGTACAGCTCTCCCTTTCCTAGCTACCTCTGTCCTCAGAAAAACACACACAACCTTGAATCTGAAATACTTAGAAGTATAAAAAGAAGTATTAGATAAAGAAAGAAGGAATTAAATGAAAATTAACCTGCCTATATTGGAGCAATACAAGTTCTTGATAGGGCTGCCACACAGGGTATAAGTATTAGAAAAGAAATGTCAGGCAACCATACCAAAATATGAAACATAAAACATAAATATTACATAAAGAAATAACGTAAAGCAAAATAACCTAAAGAAGCTGGCTCCCTGCTTTCATTTTTGCTTTCCTCAGCACTCCTGTGCATTCTCCACAGAATACCCAGAGTCATCATTTCAGAAAGTAAACCAGATTACATCTTAACACTATCCAATGGCTTCTCATTGCAATCATAATAAAGTCCAAAGTCCTTACTCCCACACTATAGTCCCATATGCTCTGATTTCTGTCTACCATGGCAACTTCAACTTATATAATTTATCCCTTATGTACTATATTCCAGTCATTTTTGTCTTTTTATTATTTCTAAACAAATGGTCTTTGTGTTTCTTATTTGTTGTTCATTGATAGATCAAATGTTAACTTGTCAAAGAGGCCTTCCCAGAACAACTAATTTTGCCTTTTTTTATGCCCCACTGGCACTCCATTTTATCATCTCATTTATTTTATACTTGTTTATGGTCTTTCTCTACCCACATAGTAAGATCTATGAGGACAGGAATCTTGTCTACCTTTTTTACCTTTATATTGCCAGTGCCTTGATTAGAGCCAAGTATATAGTGGGTGATAAGAAAAATTTAGTTGAATGAATAACTTAAATTGAAAGTGGCAGCTAAAAGTGCTAAGAAAACAATGTGAGGATAAACAAAGTCATTAAAGAATGAGCACATCATTATGTTTTCTGTATATAATTCTCTTTTATGAGCAAAAAAGAGAAAGAACTCATAGACACAGAAAACGTGTGGTGATTGCAGGGGGGAGGTTGGTGGGTGGAGGTGGAAGAGGTATAGGGGAGACAATTAGAATAGAATAGAATAGAATAGAATAGAATAGAATAGAATAGAGTAGAGTAGAGTAGAGTAGAATAGAATAAAATAAAATGAAGAAGAAAAAAAGAAAATATTTTATTTTACTCTAGGTGTTTTTCTTTAAAGTTTAACTTTCAAGGAACTGCAAAAACACACTATAACAACATATATCGTAAATAATCTTTTATCAGAATGTTTGAGAAAATACCATAAGTAAAATTTAATTCTCAAGAACTTGTTATGCCTGGTAACTATAGACTTGTGAATAGGATTAGATAATTTTACCAGTTACTCTCTCAATTTAAATTGTGTTCCTCTGTTAAATGGAACTTACAGATCTGTCATCAACTAAGTATTTAAAATAATTTTTAAACTACTGTTGTGTGTACAGCATTAAATTAGATACTGTGGGAAAAACAAAAGAATATTGATGCTTTTTATCATATCAGAGAGAGAAAACTTTACAGTATAAATATTTAAGCAGTAACTAGACATATGTTCTTACTGACAATCCAAACTTTCACCAAATCTTTTACATAAACTTGCATCTAAGTGAATACTAGCAAAACATTCCTGTATGTACTTGTCTATTTCCTCATTATTACTTAACATGCACAAGATGTAACTAGTGTAATGTCCATTATGGGTATATCTTGGTTTCATATTCTGCCTCCTATTATTTCCTAATAGCCCTAGCTATATATTATTCTGTTGGCAACTATTACAAGGACAAACTTCACTCTAAAGTTAAGGCCATATGATACTTAGGCAGAGCCAACTAAAAATTCTGAATTGGCCAATGGGTAAGCCTTGATTTTATACCTTAATACATTTAGACATTTAATCATTAGATTATAAAAAAAATAGGACAAATGCTTAAAGAATTATGAGATTAAAAAAATAATCTGCTTTCACCTTGTTAATTAAAGATCTCCTATAACATGTGAAACTGTTCTAAGAAACTTCCCCATATCCATCAAAGATAATACAAACACTGCTTCTATGTTTCTTTGTGTACATTACACTGATCTCTCTTTTTTTTAGTATTAACTCAATATCTTTTTCACTAAAAATAATTCCAAATTTTATTGGTTCTCTAATTTAGAAATCTAATTTCTACAGTTTTCCTTTATATAAATCCACAAGTAATAAGACTATTTAGACATGTAAATTATCTTTACCCTGGCCACTGTGTCTCAGTAGGTTGGAACATTGTCCCATACACCAAAAAGTTGTGGGTTTAATCCCCAGTGAGAGAGTGTACCAGAAGGCAGCCAACTAACTGATGGATGTTTCTCTCTCACATTGATGTTTCTTTCTCCCTCTGCTACACTCCCCTCCCGTCTCTCTAAAATCAAAGGGCATTTCCTTGACTGAGGATTAAAATTAAAATCTACAAATTGCAATTTAAAAAATTTTAAAGTATATCTTAAAAAATAATCTTATAACTATTGTATTAATTTTAAATGTCATTAGCATATCATAAGTTTATAAATATTTCCATAACATAATATGAGAACGAATAATCTTTAGCCTCATAAATAAAACAGGTTTACTTCCAAGTATAATTCAAATTATATAAAATAAACCTGTTTTGCCCTAGCTGGTTTGGCTCACTGGATAGAGCGTCGGCCTGGGGACTGAAGGGTCCCAGGTTTGATTCCGGTCAAGGGCATGTACCTTGGTTGCGGGCACATCCCCAGTAGGAGGTGTGCAGGAGGCAGCTGATCGATGCTTCTCTCTCATCGATGTTTCTAACTCTCTATCCCTCTCCCTTCCTCTCTATAAAAAATCAATAAAATTATTAAAAAAAACAACCTGTTTTTATTATTGCTAATAACCAAAAACTTAGGTTGGTTTAAACAACATGACAAGTAGCTCAAAACCTCCTGTTTCCTTTATAAAACTTAAAACTGTACCAGTCACACATTTATAATCACTTTACACATATTAACTGAATAAACAACCATAGTGATTGTATCAGAGTCTTCTGTATGTCTCCCCAAGGATCAATAAACTACAAAAGGTTGTTAAAACATGCATCTATCACAGGATGAGTGTCAGCACTTTAGGAGACAAAACCATAAAACAGAAGAGAGTAGTTGAAGTTTTAGAAGTCATGAAATAAACAATTTGAAAGCAAAAATATGTAACACCTCCCTCCACAATGATTCAATCATGAGAATACTTTATAATCCAATATTTATACTAATCATTACTCAGGGAAAATCAAAATATAAAGTACAATTGCACATGTAGACAGTTTTATTTTAGTAAACACATTTTTTCAGTTAAAAACATAGTAAATGTACTTATATGACATACTTGTATATTGTACTTTTACTTGTATATTTTTAAAAAACAAATGTAAAAATATTTTATATGAAGTATACAATAAAAAGTTAAATGGTATATAAGAAAGTAGGTTTTTGAAAGAACTGTTAACAATTTAAGTATAATTATCTTACTCAAGAATTACGACAATTTTAATTTTAATTTAGGAGACATTTGTACGAAAGTAACTATTCTACCAGTATTTAAAGATGTTTAAACAAAATAAGTACAGACTTTGTGTAATACTTTGGTGTATATTAAAAAAAATGTGATGATAATTGGTAGGTTTTATTATTTTAAAATATTATTATATAACTATAAATTATAATATAAATAAAACAATTTATAATATAAATAAAACAAAATATATTTATGAATCATATGATTCATAACTTTTTCATTTGTTTAAACTTAATTTTCATAATATACTATTTTAGATATAAAAATAGGCTCTTTTTAAAGAAAAACTGCCCTGATCTACTCATACTCAATATGTGACCATAAAAGGATATCATTTGTATTCTTTATATTTGCCTTCTGTAAATGGGTTTTATTAGCAATCTTATTTACACTTTTATTCTTCCAGGACCCTGAGGTAAACCTGTATCTCTTAAATTATATTTATGTGTTTGAAATTTTAAGTACAAGTTGCTGTCAAAAGAAATGTATTCTCCTTATTATGCCCGGAATAAACACCTAAGAGACCCAGGAGAATCGTAAAATGCAAAAGACATAGGCATCTTTGCAACATGGTCTCTTAGAAATGGCCTGTTTTGCAATCTGATAAGTTGTAAAATAACAAGTCATTCTACCACATTCATTGTTCGGGTTTTAAACTTCTATAATTCTAACACAGAGTAAATGTTATTTCATCTATTTGTTATTATGCTATAGACTTCTAGAAATACTTTCATTTATGCTTTCAGAGTCCCAAATAATATTTTTATGTGAGTAAAAAACTGATTCCAAAATGTTTACCCTATATATTTAGGGCTGTTTAGGATATTCTAAACTTAATACATTTGCTATCAGTGTTTCAACTCTGAAATTTAAATGACTTCTTAACTAAGACATTAGTAATATTTTGGTACAGAGAATTACGTAATTATGATTAAGATGATAAAAAGTTGTTTATTATAAATGACTTATATTCCAAGAATCTATATTTACTTCAAGAATTTCTACATCTAGAAAACTGGGCATGGGGGTGTAGAGGAATGAAGGCCAAAATAAAATTGGTAGGAGGCAGACTGGGAGGCACTGAATTGTCTGGCATTGAGGCAAGAGCTGAGGGGGCAGTTTTCTCCCAGACAGAAGTGCTGACAGAGACCATTGATGAGCCCTCACCTCACAGAGCTGGCAGGCGGGCACGATTTCTGAGACTCCATCAACCTGGCCCACACTGTTTTCCCTATCCTGGTGATTCCCTGAGACCCCACCCCACCCAAATTTCAGAGCCACCCAAGTTGTTTCCAGTGGCTTTTCCATACCAATGGCATGCTACATCTCCCAGGCTTGGTAGAGTAGCCTAATGTAGTAGGCGTCCTGTAGGGGCCAGTGGCATAGCCTCCCCAATCACCCCAGCTGGGCACTCCAGGTGTGTCCCCCTTGTGGGCTGTGTACACCCTCCTGTTGTAGTTGAGCCGTGATTGTTGTTGGCAAGTCAATGGGAGGGATTTACTCCTAGGCCTATAGGCTGCAGGATTAGCTATGACCACAATGGAGGATCAGCTGTGCAGGGCCCCATGCCATGAAGCAAGACTTGCTTCAGTGGGGCTCTGGTGACCACTGAGCCATCTTTTGAGTGGGTCCATTGTGGAGGAGGTTGAAGCTATCCACCAGGTGTACTGGCTCTAAGGGCTCCCAGGAAGTGCAGGCCAAAGTCAGTTGCTCATGTTCTGCCATGGACCACTGGCATGAGCTACAGAGAGATCTGTAGATGGCTGCTACTCATGTTGGGCTTGGAGGTGCCCAACTGCAAAACAAGGCCGGCTGCCATTAGCCCCAAAACAAGGTCTGGGGCTACTAAGCAACAGGTATGGAGCAAGGGCATGCCAAGGCCAGATGCTACTTGTTTAACAGACTTCAGGAAAATCTGAAGTATGAGCCAAGACAGGCCATTCATATGGAAATGCCACTAGAAACAGCTTGGATGGGCCTTCAAGTTGGTGGGGTGGGGTCTCAGGCAATCACCAGGGCAGCTCCAGATTGATGGAGACTCAAATATGGCTCCTGCCTATTGGCTCTGTAGGGGAAGAGCTCAGAAAAGGACAATGGGCTTTTCCAGCACTCTGTCTGAGAGAGGCTGCCCCTCCAGCTCTTGCCCTGATGCCAGAAAGTTCAGTTCCTCCCATAAGTCCCTGAAGCCTGCCGAGCTCTGCCCCAGTGCTGAATCTCAGAATAAGTGTCTGCAGGCCCTTTAAGAGGAATACCCAGGACTCCAGAAACCCTCTGTCTCATTGAGCCACTAACCCTGCTTTTTACAGCCAGAAGTTATAGGGACTTCTCTTCCCTGCACTAGAACCCTGGGCCGGGGCTGGGTGTGGTGCTGGGATCTCTTGCTTATCAGTGGTGACCTCTGCAGCTGAGATATGCCTCCTGATTTTTATCTGCCACATGTAGGTGGGACCAGCCCATTTAGCATCTCTGCCCCTCTAAGCAGTACCAATGTGGCTTCTTTATATTTTTAGTTGTAGGAAGTCCACTTGCCAGATTTCACACAGTTCTGAATGATGGTCACTCTGCAGTTCAGTTATAATTTTGATGTGGTTGTGGGAAGATGGGAGTATTGCGTTTAACTATGCCACCATCTTGAAAGGAAGACCCCATTAATTCTAACTTGCTAATGCTTATAGCACTTGATAATCTTACAATCCTAGGAAGCAGCTATCATCATCTCAATTTTAAAAAAGAAATAGCCTGGCCTGGATGATTTGGCTCAGTGGCTGAGGTCATGGTTTGATTCTCAGTCAGGGCACATACCCAGGTTGAGGGTTTGATTCCTAGTATGGGCTGTGCATGAGGCAGCCGATCAATGATTCTCTCTCATCGTTGATGTTTCTTTCTCTCTCCCCCTCTTCATTCCTTTCTGAAATCAATAAAAACATATTTAAAAAGAAAAAAAGAAGGAAAGAGAGAGAGGAAGGAAGGAAGGAAGGGAAAAAGGGAGAAAGAAAGAAAGGAAAGGAAAGCCTGAAAAGGTAAAGCCAGTTATTTCAGAACCAGGATGGGAATCTGAGTCCCTCACACTCCAAAGCTCTACTTATAATGTCCAACTGTTTAAATGCAGAATGTATTCCTTTGTAACATATATTATAACCTTTAACTGATTTCTATTAAATTCAAAATAAGCTCATTTTGACTTATTTTAATAGTTTTCTTATTCTGAAGTATCTGTTTAAAAAAAAGTCTATTTTAATTTTACCCGTAGGATGTTAACAATAATTTGGAGAGCAGAAGTCCATAGTTGGAATGACTAGTGTTTGAATTAGGACACACAGAACTTGTCTAGGCATGCCGTAATATTAATTTTGTGAAACTGATTACAGTAAAAAATAGCTACTTTTATCTGAATGAATGCCATTCTCTACATTAAAAAAAGATACTTAAAATCTCAGTACAAAACATTAACACATACATTGGAATCTTCTTTGCACTCTTTTAATGTTCTAACACTTAGTTATTATCCCTAATCTTTGGTTTGCTTATGAAAACCAGTTAATCATGGCAAACCCATACTCTGAAAAATTTATATTTAGAAGAGCCAATGCTTTTGGGAAAAAAACACTAATTTATAACAAAGTACTATTTTTCTAGAAACATATACTTACTTCTGCTTTCTTACGAGCTTCCATAGCTTTCATAAGCATCATATGCTGTCGCCTTCTCTCTCGTTCCTATTAGGCCAGATAAAATTAGGAAAATAACTCAATGATTGCTAATTTTCACAGGTGGATTTTCAAATGGAAAACAAAACAGAACAACAACAACAAAAAAAACTCAGTATAGCATGTTTAGCATTTATAGACAAGTCACAGTAAATACTAAATATAAGACAAGAATGGCCAGTCTGTGCATGTTTTAGTTCAGGTTTAGAAAGCAAATACAAGAACAATCAAAAGCAAAAAGGTAAAGCAATGAACATGGAGACAGTGTAAACAGAAGCATACAAGATTTACTTATGGTCAGTTGTGATGCTCCTTCAAAAGCTGGCAGAACAAAAAGCATAATGGTTGGCTGGAACAGGTCAGTTACCTTACATCTGCTATTAGAAAAACCACAAATATGTACTATAGCCAATTAAACTAGAGGTTGTGTTGTTCTTAAATTTTTAGATCAGGCAGAAAGTGATTTATAATCACTTTAACGTCATGATTTCAGAATTATTTTTATTTCAAGTATACTATCATTTTGTACGTCCAATAAGCCATCAACAAACTAAAGTTTTTTTAAAAGCCTTTATACCAATTTAAACTAGTCGTGGTTCATACACTGACACCAATGAAATGGGATAATCCTATTTACTGATGTCTGCCACTTGATGCGCTATTTAAAGCCACAAAAGCTGCACCAGGGGCTAGTAAGTGGAATCTAAAATGCACAATATAAAAATAAGGTAAGCACTGGCTTACTTTGACAATCTCATTTTCTTTAGAATAAAAAAAATCAGTTATAATATTTAATCTTTTTTTTGTTCAAATCTATCTGGTCCCATTAAAGGGATATTTCTAAAATTAATTCTAAAATTTGTCTATAAAACCAGATTATATTTCATATTCTCTCATCAACCTAACTCAAAATTCCCATTGTATTCAATGGCAGTTTTGTGTCTAGAATGATGGGAGAATATGGGTCATAATTGTCTCAAATTGTATAGTGACCTAACTTTCACTGTGACATCAGTAAGTAAATTTTTAGACAGCAACCTTATATAAGGCTTGCACAATTCAATTAAAAATCTTGGAAATGGATCACACTTCTTGATAGACAGACAAGCAGATGTATGCAATGCACTGTGCTGTAAAGCCATGCAGCAGTATGTAATATGACAGCAGCCAGTGCTACACTTTATGCATTGCTATGACAACCATATATCACAACCAAATCACAATGCGGTGTTAGATGTACAAAAATAAACATACCCATACCATATCTAGTCTATGCCTCTCCAACTCCTGGTAGAAAGAGTTGGCACAACATTATGAAACAGAAATCACAGAGTCACGAAACCAATTTTTTAACCCCCCAAAAGACACCAATACCAAAGCAAGGCAATAAACTGTAAGATGAAGGAAAAACTTAAGCAGGAATTATATTGGAAATATTTAAGAAAATATTTTGAAGATTTTTTTCAAAATAGATTTAAGAAAAATGATAAAATGTACATTTCAACAAGTATATAAAAATATGTATACAGACCTGATGCTTCAGAAGAACAGCTTGTTGTCTTCTCATTTCTTTTTCCTTAAAGATAAGAAACTTTTAATATATAATTTTGAGGGAAGATTTAGAACATGCTACAAGTATTAAAAATTCCTTTTCTGAGATTCTATAGTCTTCCATTAGATTAAAACATAAAATTGCAAATATTCTAACATTTTAAAATTATAAAAAAGCAATTATATGTAGTTCTATCTATTACATAAAAGCTATGTATGACAGTAGCAAGGATCTTTATTCAGTATCCATTTAAACTTAAAATGCAGTGACCTAACAGCACACTTCAATCGCAAGTTCATTGGCGTGACTAGATGGTCAGTGCATGTCAGATACAAATGGCACATGTATTTTTTTATGATTTTAATACACAACCTTCAAATCTAGCTGATAACAACTCTCTACACTCTGATTATAGATTCCCAAATATACTCTATAATTAACAGCAGCTATAACATTTCTATATGCTGTATGTACATGAGAGTGAGAAGAGACAATGGGATCAGTTTGAGATTTTCATGCACCATCCCTAAGGGATGTTGCTTAAAATAAACAATTCTATGAATGTCACCAATTTAAATATTTTATATAAGGTAAGACATGGATAAAATTAATATTAAGGACAGCCATGAAAGGGGATAGAGTCTAAAGAACAAAGTAGGAGAGTAGAGTCTATGTGGGAAAGGTAGCAAATAGTTCCCTGGCTTGATAAGATACATTGTGGTGGCTGTTACCAGAGCCATAGGATCAGTATGTCCTGTATTTCAGTCATCAATTATCAGAACATTGGAAGGTAAGGAGTGGAATGTGTAAGGTACAGGTGTCCAAGTCTCTTACAATTCATGCCAGAAAAATCAAAACCAAAACACCCCCAAACAACACTTGAAATTACAATAATTAACAATGGCTAATTTTATGATGGTAAATACCAGTTGATAAAGGTTTGGTTTTTGTTTCCTTAGCCTTTTCACTTTTTAACAGTTAAAACAGGACATTAATAAAGAGAAAGTTATAATTTAAGGAGAGAATAAGATTTGGGACACAATTTGAAACATAAATGACACACAATGGCTTGGGGAGATCATTCTTATCCAGCAAAACCATACACAGGTATCACACAATAGTTTGCATTTCTGATTTGATGTCTGCTATTTAAAGAACTCAAAGTGTCACATAAAACCTGTATAATAAAATAAAAATATATAAACATACACTACACATACAATAAAAGCACACATTATACACAGGTATCTCTGCTAAACATCGTCTTGGTCATTTTGAGGACAGCTACTTTTTTCATATAACTGATACTGGAATAACATCATATAGTTTTTATTTTTGAAAAACAAAAACTCTGATTCTCATCTAAACTAACCTTTATTCGTTTCTCGGCCTCCAATAATTTGGCATTTGCCGCTTCTTCCTTCTTTTTCTTTTTCGCCTGTGCATGCAAAACAGGTCTCAAAGTCATGCAACAGCACCACAACTTCAAAATAATCTCAGACTTGAAAACGGAACTACATGCCTCACAAGGTACAAAACAATATGGAACATACAGACAGTAACAGATTTCACACATTAAACAACATTATATTTAACATACTAATTTTTATTTCTAATATATAAACATTACGATGTATAGAAAATTCTTAAATTTGTAAGAATATGTCAGCTTTTCTTATCTCCCTACTCTATTAAAAGTCTGAAACAATTGAGTGTTTGTTACTTTAAAATTTAATTTCTGGTTTTTAAAAGTAAAACATGATCACAATACAAATTAAGAAAATAGGATAAATTTTAACGGATAAATACAAGTTATTTAAAGAATATATCAGTAACATTTAAAAAGCTGCACATATCCACTTTATTTGAAATAAAAAAAATACTTGAAATCTGAGATAAAGAAAGCCATCACTCAGTAACATTTAAATGAAACATGGTAGATTTGATTTTCCCTACCTGTATATTGTGGTTAAATTCAAGGTGTTTTATTTTTTAATAGAATGGAAACATAATTTTTCATGAAGCACATTTTGAATATCAAGATCATGCTATCAAATCTGAGCTTCATAATCTTAAGTCGTTACCTATCCAATAGCTTCATAACTACCTCGTAGTTATTCTCAATTTAGTTTAAGATAGGAATATTTTCTATTGGAGGGGTTTAAGTTAACTTATAATGAGAAAAGAAATATGTATATATGTTTAGAAGGAAAAAAGCCTGAAACATAGAAAACTTCAGCTACCTGGAGTCCTCAGGGAATAAATTATTCTATATAGCAAGAGTTTCCTGAATAGGTGAGAGATTATAATGAATAACTTTAACATTAAAAGTTTATTTTCACTATTTTGGATGGAAGTAATTTTGAGATATATGCCTGCTTAGACATAGTACACTAAAAATTTGTTTTTTTCTTGATTACTTGGAACAATTATTCTAAACATCAGTTATTATATGTACAATTTGATAGAGTAATGTCTTTCAACTATTAAATTGTTGAAAATTGCTTGCTATTCAACTAAAAGATTAGACTGTTATTAGGCCTTTAGATATGCTGTTTGGAGTTTTTCTTTCTTTTCCCTTGCTATCTTTTGGCTATTGCTTTTGCTGATGCCAAACAGGTCCTCTATTCCTATCAGCTTGTGGGAAAGAGGGATATATTAGAAACTGGAAAACTAAGCTGGTTAAACATTTAAAATTTATTTTTACTTTTCTAATGTTTTATTTCTAAATTAAAAGAAAACATCTGACTGTAAGTCCTGATGATTTTTTCAAAAGTAAAGAACATGAGTTTTCACCCATGATCTTCATGACAATGATATTGGCTGTCCAGAGGTTTTCTCTTTTTATGTTTTCTCAGTTTTCATTGCTAGGATAAAATGAGCTTGCTAAATAAGGTTCAGATAGTTTTACTATTACATTACGTTGAAAGAGAATTTCTGATGAATATATTAATATGAGTAAGAGAACTTATATGTAAAATTTTTGTTTTTGCAGACTTTAAACTATATGACTATATTACTTTAATTATATCAAATTTAAGAATACTACCTCTAAAATTTGCTGGGCTCGGAGTTCTTTTTCCATTCTGATTTGCTGTATTCTCTTAATTTTTTCCTGTAGGAAAAAATATGATAATTAAAGATAATAAAGTGAACTGAATATCTAGTTGAAAAGTATTTAAGTGGAATGAAATAATTTAAGATATAAGTACAGAATTACCAAAGGTTACCATGGTAGCTATAACAAAGGGGTCTCGACCCACAGGTTGAGAACCGCTGTACTAGATAGAAAAAATAATCCAGAGGATAAGAAGCACATGGCACTATTTATTCTAGATCAAATGCTGACTTTAAAATAAGCAATATGGCCCTGCTGGTGTGGCTCTGGGGTTGAGTGTCGACCTATGAACCAGGAAGTCATGGTTTGATTCCTGGACAGGTACATGCTCGGGTTACAGGCTCAATTCCAGGTAGGGAGGATGCAGGAGGCAGCTGATTGATGGTTCTCTCTCATCATTGATGTTTCTGTCTCTCTCCCTCTGCCTTCCTTTCTGAAATCAATAAAAAAAATTTTTTTTAATAAAATAGGCAATAGGTAACTGACTAAGCTATAGTTTGATTCATTTTGTTGGCAATAAGTAGTAGTCAGATGGTATTCTGAAACTGGCCTCAGATAAATATCTTGATGAATATCTAAGACCAGCTCATTTATATTAATGTTTCTGGAAACTTGGAACTCAATGCCTTTTTTATAAGCAGCAAAAGCTATGTATTTGTTGGTTGTAGCCACTTCAAGACTTTAGGATTACAAAGCTGAATTTAAGTACTGATGAGATTTGATGGGTCTCTAGCCATTAGGATATAGGATAAGCTATTAAAATGTGTAACAGAAACAAGAGTATTTCACTTTAAAATGAGATGTAAACTTAATTATATATGTATAATATGCACTAAATATTAAAACTTATAGTCTCTTTGGCAGAAACAATTAAAAAACAAAGGAAGGAATCTGAGTTTACAACTGACTACTTTTAATTACAGTAAAAGAATGAATGTACCATACAATTTGGGTTTTATACCTATCTTTTAAAAAGTGAGCATTTGCTTTGTGCCAGGTACTGTGGTAGGCACTTTTCACTCATTATCTCATTTGATCTTTAGATAATGCAGTTATTTTCTTTCATAATGGAAGAGATAGACTTAGAGGTTTATTAATTCACTTAAGGGTCACAAAACCCTTTTTTATTTTTAAATATTTTTTTATTGACTTCAGAGAGGAGGTAGAGGGAGGGAGAGAGAGAGAGAGGGGAGGTAGAGGGAGGGAGAGAGAGAGAGAGAGAGAGAGAGAAAGAGAGAGGGAGAAAGAGAGAGAAAGAGAAAGAGAAAGAGAAAGAGAAAGAGAAAGAGAAAGAGAAAGAGAAAGAGAAAGAGAAAGAGAAAGAGAGGTCAATGATATTCCTGCACTCCCCCCCTACTGGGGATGGAGTCCACAACCCGGGCATGTGCCCTGACCAGGAATTGAACCAATGACCTCCTGGTTCAAAGGTCGATGCTAAACCACTGAGCTACATTAGCCAGGAGCAATATTCTTAAGTAGCAGAGCCCATATTCAACTCTAGGCTGCCTAAATACAAACTCTTAATTCTGAATCCCAATTCTAGATCAACTCTCTCTAATCATACTGCTTTAGTCAATACTGGAAGGAAACTTAAAAGATAACCACATCAAATCCAACCCAAGACATTTATTTAGCAGCTACTTACACAACACAATTGACTTCATTTCATACTCAAAAATAACTACTTGCTGTTTAAAAATTTTGAAGGAATAGGAGTCTCCCCCAATTTCCTTTCTGCTTTAATGATTAGGTGAATATGTAAGAGATGGAAGAGTAGTTCACATATTCCCATCTTAAATGAAGTTGAATGTCTTATCAAGGCAATGCTTTTCCTATATGAATTTAAAAATTACTTCGTCTATTGATACTTAATTTTGAAAACTAGATAAGGGAAGGATATTATAATGTACAAAAGAATGCTAGGTATGGTGAAATAATGCTTTCTTCATTGTTTTTGCAATAGTAATTTATATTTTAATTTTTAACATTCAGAAGCAATGAGGCAAATCTTATTCTATATAACTTGAATTTAATTTTTTACTAGTACTTTACATATTTTAGAACAAGCTTTTGTTATGAAAATTTGAACATTTAAGCACTACCCTTCATTATTGATACACTAATTTTAAAAGTTTGATAGTTGTTCTAGATGCCAACTTACATTCAAGTTCTATCAGGATATTAAAAGTACTTACACAAATTTATGTTTGGTGATCACTTTTTAGACAACTTGGAAGTAGGAGACATGGTTTAAAAATGAGGTGAATTTTAAATAATGAAAAGGAAAGCTTTCTAAATAAGATATATAACATTAATAAGAAATACTAGTGAAAATAAGGTTAAGTATCACATATACAAATAGATCCCTAAAATAACACCTGGGTTTGAAAAATCAGTTCCAATGTGTAAACTTACCTGTTGTTTCATAATCTTTATCTGTTCTTTTTGCTTTCGCTTCTCCTCAGCAGCCATTATTGCTATGATGAAAAACCAAAGCACAGACACCATCAGAAAAGGAATGAAGAAGAGATGTCTTTCATGAATTATCCAATATTTATGCTTAAAGTTTATGCTATCATTTAAATCACCCACCTTGTTGTTTTTTAGCTTCTTTGGCAACCCGAGCCTGTTCCTGCTTTTGAAGTTTTCTCAAAAGCTTTATTTGTGCTGCTTGCCTGGCTATTTCTGAAAAACACAAAATTTTAAAGAATATCATTAACAACTTTACATAACTGTCATCTAAAAACAACCTAAAAACTTTGTGAAATTGGTATCATCAGGAAGGAAACACTTTTTAAAGAAAACTGCCTAAGATTAGAAATGAAGTAGGAGAATGGTGTGGCAGAAAATGTCATGTTCATTTCCCTTAGAAATTGCCAATCTATTTCATCAAATATGATCCCGTATATGAAACTACCCAAAAATGATGCTTCTCTTAATTCTCATCACAGAGAATAATCTAAGCACATTGCTTTTCACATTTCATCTAATTGCCACTTAGTAGAAAAGTAACTGCAAAAAAAACTTGATTTAGCTTCAGTCTTAAAAACAACAAAAAATGTATAAAAAAGAAAAAGAACCCAAAAAAACACAAACATAATGTTACCCCAAACTTAACACTTCAGCTATATAAATGGTAAAGTTTCTGAATCCAATGAAATTTTCATTAATGAAGGAGAGAGACTAAATCTCCTAAAAAAAAAAAGTATAGAGTAAAGGACAACTAACTTAGTTCTCATAATTTTTAAGGATAAATGTACTAGTATGACTAGAATCGATGGGGCATAACAATGTTCCCAGTTCTTCATTCCTCCCTCTATCCATGTCATTTGCAATGTGACTCTGCAGCTCCTCTCATCAAGACGTGCAATGTATTTTCTTGTCCCTTGATTCTGAGTTCAGTCATGTGATCTTCTTTGGCCAACAGGATGTTAGCAGTTGTGATGTAAGAGAAGTCTGAAAAGTGTACTTGTACTCTTTCTACTCTTACTCTGTGCCTTGTCCTTTAGAATGAGGACATGTTCGGGCTAGTCTGCTGGGGGTTGAGATACATGGAGCCAGCTGACTGCCAACATCTGAACAAGAACAGCCAAGATCAGCAGTGCCTCCTTATGTACCTCAAGCTGATTTCATCTGCACATGTCATGCTCAGTGGTGTACACCACTGATGTTTTGTGGTTGGTTCTTTCCCAGAATTATTGTGGCGATAGGTAACTGATACAGAAAACATGTAATGTCATGCTTTCTCTGCCAGTAAACTTGGTTGGAATACTTCTAACTATAAAAGTGGTTTACCATAACACCAAAAATCATTTCAGAAAATACTTTACATTAGACATTGTTTTAAACTATGTCACAGATGAAGTTTTAAGAAACCTATATATTTTTCCAACATCATCTATTTTTTTCATTGATTTTTAGGGAAAGTGGAAGGGAGGGAAGAAAGGGGAGGGAAAGAGAGAGAGAAAGAGAGAGAGACATTGATTTGAGAGACATCGATTTGTTGCCTTCTGCACATGCCCTGACTGAGGCTAGGGATCAAACCTGTAACTGAGGTATGTGCCCTTGACTGGGAATCAAATCCATGACCCTTTGGTCCATGGGCTGATGCTCTAACCACTGGGAAACACTGGCAAGGGCCCAACACCATTTACTGAATAGACTACCTTTAGCCATTGTATGTTTTCGTCTTTGTCAAATATTAATTGACTATAAAAGGTATGTATTTATTTTTAGGCTATTTTGTTTCATTGATCTATATGTCTGCTTTTATGCTAGTAGCATGTTGTTTTAATTAGTATGGCCTTGTAGTATAGTTTACCAAGTAGCTTGATTTTCTTTTTTTTGTTTGATTACTCCAACATTGTTCTTCTTTCTCAAGATCACTGTTGTATTTGGGCACTGTTGGTGGGAATGCAGATTGGTGCAGCCACTGTGTAAAGCAGTATGTTACCTCAAAAAATTAAAAATGGAACTGCCTTATGACCCAGCAATTCCACTTTTGAGAATATATCAGAAAAAACTCAAAACACTAATTTGAAAGATTTGCACCCCTCTGTTCATTGCAGCAGTATTTACTATAGCCAAAATTTGGAAACAATCCAAGTGTCCATCAGTAGATGAGTGGATAAAACAGCTATGGTACATTTACACAACAGAATACTACTCAGCTGTGAAAAGGAAGAAAATGTTATCCTTTGCGACAGCATGGATGGATAGACCTAGAGAACATTATGCTAAGTGAAATAAGCCAGTCAGAGAAAGGTAAGTACCATATGATTTCACACCTCTGTGGAACTTAATGAACCACTAAACTAACAAGGAAAATAGAGACAGATTCATAGCTAGAGAGCAGGCTGGGGATGAGGGTAGGGATGGGGGAGGGATTGAGCTAAAAAGAAAAAAGAGAAAGAACTCATAACACAGAAACAAAAACCACACCTATAGATTATATTCACCAATAATGAATATAATTGGTAACACCTGAATTGCTTGAGCTCTATTAATAATTTCTACCATTTATTGAATTGTATAAAATTTACATAAGCTTATTTAATCTTTATAGCAACCTTATAAGATAGGCAACATTATGTCCAGTTTACAAAAGAATAACTAAGCTCAAGAAAATTAAGTAGCACAGCCAAGATATAAACCCAGGTTTTTCTGACTCCACAGTTTATATGCCACTACTTCTGAAAACGTTTTTTTTTCTTTTAAATATATATATATATATTTTATAGATTTCAGAGAGGAAGGGAGAGGGAGAGAGGGAAACATCAATGATGAGAGAGAATCTTGCCCGAGCCCCACAATCAAGACCACAACCCAGCATGTGCCCGGACCAGGAATCAAACCATGACTTCCTGGTTCATAGGTTGACACTTAACCACTGATCCATACCGGCCGAGCTTTCTGGAAACCATTAAGAAAATTTGAACACCTTGAGATTATAGGTAAGAACTTAACTCTATATCTTTGTACAAGCTGAGGTGAAGTTGGTTACTATGGCCGATTTTCTATCATCAAGACTTAAAAGAAGGAGAGGGGTCTAATTTTATCTAGTCAACTGAAGTGTTAATGAAAGATGAAAGGGAAGCTGATGCTAAATATATCCCCAATCAAATAATGTTCATTGTTAGGGGGCTACAAGCATCATCAAAATTTCTGAACTACATGAAAAGGATCTCCTGTTCACAAAATACTTTGGGAAATAAAAAAATCTATCAAATGGCCCACAGAGGCTGCAACCTCTGATAATAATACACCTGAAGGATACTGTTCTCATCTATGATAGTACCAGGTAAATCTATAAGAACTAAAAACTTGCACTGAATTCTGTTTTAAAGACCTAAATATGTCTTAAAATGTAAGATATATTAAGTGGTGGTTAAAAAATGTGGTGTAAGTATGACCTTGTGTTCTAAGCTGAATTGATGATCTCTAAAAGAAGTCTGGCATATATATATATATATATATATATATGTATATACATACACACACACACACACACACATTTTTAAAAACTATAATATCTATAGGTATATCTTTGCGTATGAATATATCAGTCAATTTTAAGCCCCACACAAGTATACAGTTATTTTTATTTTTAAACCCTTAGGACAGAAAAACATTAAAATGTAGAACTCATACTTTTTCACTTTAGCAAGGAAGATTACAATGACACAATTTTAATTAAAAAATTATGTACCTTAAATTTTATATTCTGAGCAGCAGGAGATGTGAAGTGGAAAAATGTGAAAAAGTTAAGGACCCAATGGAGGAGGAGAATAAGTAAGAAACCTACAAAATTCTCTCAGACTCTGAGGAATCAACTGTTCCAATATCTACTCATAAGAGACCTAGAAAATTCACTCAAGCTCTGAGAAATAAACTGTTTCCAATATCTTCTCTTTTATTTGTTCATCATTGCTGGATATATTGTTATAACTATCTTTTGAAATATTAATTTACAAATATATACTATTAGAGACCCGGTACTCGAATTTGTGCACCAGTGGGGTTCCTCAGTCTGGCCTGCGGGATCGGGCTGAAACTGACTCTCCGACATCCCCCAAAGGGTCCAGGATTCTGAGAGGGTGCAGGGCAGGCTGAGGGACCCCACTGGTGCACAACAGGGGACAGGGAGGGACGTGGGAGGTTGGCCAGCCAGGAAGGGACTGTGGGAGGGCTCCAGGGCGTGTCCAGCCTGTTTCGCTCAGTCCTAATCGGCTGGACCCCAGCAGCAAGCTAGCCTACTGGTCGGAGCATCTTCCCCCTGGCGGTTAGTGCACATCATAGCGACTAGTCGACAGGTCGACTATCTGCCCCGTTGTGGTTAGTGCATGTCATAGCGAGCGGTTGAGCGACCTTAGCATATCATTAGCATATTAGAGGCCTGATGCACAAAATTCATGAACTTGGGGGTGAGTCTCTCAGCCCGGCCTGCACCCTCTCACAGTCTGGAAGCCCTTGGGGGATGTCCGACTGATGCGGAGGCAAGTGAGGCTCCCGCCACTACTGCTGTGCTCACCAGCCATGAGCCCGGCTCAGGACTTCTGGCTGAGTGGTGCTACCCCTGTGGGAGCACACTGATCACCAGGGGGCAGCTCCTGCATTGAGCATATACCCCCTGGTGGTCAGTGCATGTCATAACGACTGGTCGTTCCACCGTTTGGTCTATTTGCATATTGGCCTTTTATTATATAGGATTATGCTTTGATTGGTTGAACAGATGACTGGATGGCCACACACTTAGCATATTAGGCTTTTATTATATAGGATGGTTTAAAGACACTGTATGTCTGCTAAAATTTCAAAGATAAAAGTTTATTTTGAAAAAAAGTTTATTTTCACATAGAATTAGAGATATTTTTAGTATAGCACATTTCTCTTATTCTATGATGCATTTTTAGACATCTACAATCTGAATGTGTCTGATTTTCAATTTTAAACTGTCAGAATCTTATCTGTAGTCTCTGAGAAATTAGAGAGCTCTCATGTCACAATGCTTGAATAAACGTTCAAAATTTGCATTTATTTTACTCTTCTGAACCTCAAATTAAGTCCAGTTTTTCAGTCTAGGTGAATCCTAACAAAATAATACTATGGAACAAAAACTTCTAAAATCCCCTCAGCTTAACTACCCCAAACAGTTACTGTAGAAGCCTTTTAGAAATAAATGATAAAGTGATTTGTTCCTACTTTCTTTTTCTTCCCCCACAAAACATGCATATTATACCCCATTCACTTGTAAATATTAGTAATAATTACTCATATACCCTTTATATACATGTTGAGAAAGGATACACACACACACACACACTAAGGTCAAAAGTAATGAAATTGGAAAAATGCTACTATAATGCAATAACGGAGAACTATGCAACAATACAAACTAATTGGAAATTTACAGGGAGAAAAATCATTGGGTAAAAGATGAATAATTAACTTCTATTATAAAATAAAATTTAATTAAGTGTGCAAATATAAAGTTGTCATTTTGGGCACTATTGATATTTGTATTAGATATAAAAAAACATGCAAGAAGAACCCATGTTTTGGGTATCAGTTAATACTAAGCTTTCTTATTTTATGCAAACAATGCACACTCCCTACTATTATACATTCTTCAGAAGAATCAGTGGTTTATTGACAATACTGATGATAAAAACTCATCATGTACTGCTATATATGTTCATATATTAACTTTAAAAATATCTTCACTAGTAACTATTCAGGGGAGATTAAAGCCTTAATAGAAACCACATAAAATAACATACTAAAGCAGAGAAAAATTTATAGGACATGAAGTTATATGCCAAGCAGTTAATTGCATGCCATTGGTAGAAGTATAAAGTGGAGCAATCTCTTTAGAGATAGTATTTGCCAATTATTTATCAAAACTTGAAATGCACATATTCTTTGATTCAGATATTTTATCTCTAGTATTTTACACTATAGATAGCCATACCTATAGAAGATATGTATAATACTTATGTATTGCAACCTTGGTTATGATAGCAAAGATCAAAAAAACAGCTTAAACAGTCATCAAAGAGAGACTGATCAAATGAGTATAGTAAAGCAATATGTGGCATCGCTTACTACTTACTATTCAGCCATTAAAGGCATAAGGTGGTTTTAAAAGCTTTGATACAGAAAGATGTTCAAGAAAATTATGTGGGGGAAAAAGCAAGCTAATAGTATATATACACTATAAGTCCATTTATTTTAGAAATCTAAAGGATATATGTATTACAACATGTTATATTGCATATTTACATCTACATTATAAATATGAGTATGTATGTACACATTTCTGGATAGATTAACAAACTTAACAATTTTATTCTTAAGTATCTTTTATTTTAAAGTGAGTGTGAATAAGTGTCTTTTATTTTGTAACACTCTGTTCTATGAGCTTTTGTTGTGGATATCTGTTTTATAATAAAAACAAAGCAGCTAAAAAAGAAGTCAATATTATGACGGTGTTTACAATAAATAGAAATAAATCAGGCTTTTTCTCCAGAAATAAACAAAACAAAACAAAACAAAAAACATAGAAGTAGTAAAATCCTGTTAGTCTTTTTTGTCAATTTTATAATTAAACCTTTATTTTACATTGATATATATATTATCTTGAGGTCTGGTGCTGAAATTCATGCACTCAACGGGGGTCCCTCAACCCAGCCTGTGCCCTCTCACACTCCAGGAGCCCTTGGGGGAGCCCATAGGCAGCGGGCCAAAGCCATCAGTTGGATATCCTTAGCGCTACCACAGAAGCGGGAGAGGCTCCCGCCACCACCACCGCCCTCACCAGTCATCAGCCTGACTTTTGGCTGAGCAGCGCTCCCCCTGTGGGAGTGCACTGACCACCAAGGAGCAGCTCCTGTGTTGAGTGTCTGCCCCCTGGTGGTCAGTGCGCGTCATAATGACTGGTCGTTCTGCTGTTCGGTTGATTTGCATATTAGCCTTTTATTATATAGGATGCTTGTGAACACAAGATACCAACACATATATTGATACACATTCAAACAGTCTTAAGAGGCTTCATACTTGTAACCTGTAACTCAAACTCATAGCAGAATTACTTTAGTCAGCATTTTCTGTGTCAGATATAACAGGAGATGTTCATGTTGATAATTTATGTATAATTTCAAATCATAAATACATTTGAGATTATTATGAGCACTTTGTGCTCAATAAATGATCTTTCGTTTATCTTAAAATGAATACATTCTGATTTAAATATATTAGATGGGCATTTTGAAATTATGTAATATATCCAAACTGCAGAGGAATCCAAACTAAGAGCCTGGGGTTACTCACCAGCAATTGGAGTTCTCTGATTGAAAATTTACTGCACAGATCCACATATTTTGGTTATTCCCTCGTACCACCTCAAGGAATCGGGAGCTGTTAACATGAGAATTCCAGAAGGTTGGCACAACCCTGAGGTGTGTGCCAAGTGCTGGTTGATTCCTTTTCTGTGTGAGCCTTAAAAGCTTATCACCCACTTTTATAATTCTAATCACATAGGGTAGGATGAGTTTATGAGTGTGGCTCTTGAAAGGAGCTTACCTAATCAAAGAACTCCATTTACCAGTGGGACTTCTAATTTTCCCTTTATTTTAACACAAATATCTACATTTTAGAAATTGAGAGCAACGTCAAATCATTAAGTCAAAAACGGAAGAAACATACTTTTCAGTATGAGAATTGCAGTGTCAGATACATTATGCCTTTTACCTTGAGCTTGCAGTTTTCTTAGCAATTTGGCATCTGTGTTATCTAGAAATTCAGCACCGCCAACATTCGGAGGCCGGCCCTTCCGACGTCTCATCCTGGACTCCTCTCTTGCCCTCTGTCTCTCTGGATTTGGCGGTCTTCCTCTACGGCCCTCCATTGCTCTGATGCGAGGAATGACATCCTCTTCTTTCAAAAGACACCACTGCATTCCCTTTTAACGAACATTTTAGAGAAATAGTGTTAAAAAATAGACACAAGTGTTCAATAAGTCAGAAAATTCTAGGTAAATTTACAGACATTTTGAAATGTATAAAGCAGGTACAATCCTTAAGAATTGTATTTTTAAAATTAAATTTATGTTTATATTTGTTCTTTGGCATATCTTTTGTATGCTAACTTTAAATACCTTAAGAGAACTATATCTATATACACAAACATTATATAAATAGAGATATATACCTTAATCACCATTTCTAAATTATAATGACCATAACGTTGGCAGATAATTAAAAATACCAGTTGTGTGATGACATCTTATGGATTGTTCTCATGGGTTATTAGTACAGCCAAACACTAGGCTATTTCAACAATAGATGAAAGTATCTCTTTAGAGAAATCTTATAGCTAATAAATCAAGAAGAAATGCAAGAGATAAAATATCAGCATTTTGCAATGTCTGATGAATTAATGGATCTAAGCATCGAACTTGCATGTCTGCCAATCACCCAAAAGAGAGACAACCAGACAGACATCAGCTAGATACCATCACCCCTCTATATTAGTCTTGCCTTACCAAAAAAATCAAAACTAGATTTGATTAAGCCTCTAGATTTAATGACTATAATTTCACAGGAAAACAGGGTGAGAAGTGTATGTTAAATTACATAGCAAAATCCAGTCTATAGGAAATTACAAATTACCCATTTTCTTCAATAAATTTCAAGAAGTAAACAGACTATAAGGAGCCTCACATGCCCTGGCCGGTTTGGCTCAGTGGATAGAGCGTCAGCCTGCGGACTGGGGGGTCCCAGGTTCGGTTCCAGTCAAGGGCATGTACCTTGGTTGTGGGCACATCCCCAGTGGGGGGTGTGCAGGAGGCGGCTGGTCGATGTTTCTCTCTCATTGATGTTTCTGACTCTCTATCCCTCTCCCTTCCTCTCTGTGAAGAATCAATAAAATATATTTAAAAAAAAAAGGAGCCTCACAATATGTATTAAAAAATCCCAAAGGTAAGTGTGGACCTTACCTAGATCCTGATTCAAACAGACAAAGTGGTCAGAAAATTATAACAATTATGGGACAACTGAAAATTTGAATATGGACTGATATTTGAAGATATTAAGAAATTATTATTTTAAAGTGTGATAATGGTACTGCGATACTCTTGTAGGTTACTGCGGTACTCTTGTAGGTTACTCTTGTAGGTTACAAGAGTCTCTATCTTTTATATAAGTAAATTGAAATATTTACAGATGAAATAAGACATATAAGATTTGTTTCAACAAATTATGGAAGAGGAGAAGCAGATGGGGGTATATGTTAAACAATATTAGCCACGTGATAATTTCTAAAGCTGATGATGGGTACATGGTATATATTATTCTGTCTACTTTTGTGTCTATTTGAGATTTCTAATATAAGTTTCCTGACAGAAATACATACAACAGCATCATGCTAGTGTATTATAGGAATATTCCTGCTCAGTGTATAGATACAATCTGAGTCTGGTTTCCATTATCCTCCGTATGTCAATCAAAACAAGTACAATGTTATGTTTTCTAATTCATAGCAATATGTCCAAAGTAATATGCTCATATATTGAAAAGGCATCCTTTAAAAATAATCCTTTGAAGAAATTGTTTTAGTATTCTGTTTCTTATTTTTTTTTAGAGATAACGCATTTAGTGTGAAAATTAAGGAAATTTTATAAATGTTCTTTTTTCTTAAAAGAATCTAGCTTAAAAGAATTTAGCTTGAACCTCTGTGGGTAATTCTGCAACTAAAACCAACCAAAAGTTCTCAGGTTCTATTTTATGCTATGATTCCTAACCTAGGGCAAGGTGTCTATGCCTATCTCATTAAATGGGTACTAAAGATACAAATAATACTCCTGCTACCATAGCCGAATTCAGCTACACCTACATTCCAAGCAGGGTGCTTTATTTCATTCATTGTGAATACATAATATACTTTCATCTTCACACCAGCTCTACCTAACAAAGTGGTTTTGGTTGTTCCTACAGTACAACTGAGGGAATTCAGGCCCAGTGAGGTTAAATAATTTCCTGAGGAATAGGGGCAATAAGGAACAGAACTGTGATCCAAACCCAAGACTGTCTCACTCTAAAACCTTGTTCCTGACCACGACATGTACCGCACTGATGTTACAAACATGTTCTTATACTTAGTATCTGATCACAATATTCAGACATGAAAGCACAGCCAAGATTATGTCAAGACAGAATTGTGTCAGAAAAAACCTTTCAGGCATATAGTCCATATCTACAGGTTAAAAGTAATAACTATACTAATTCTTTTCAGTAATTCCCATGTCAAAAATAATTTTTAAAATTAATGCTGAGGAAAATAAGTGTTTTTTGCTGTGATTTCAAAGGAAGTCAATAGGAACAATAGTTAAACTAACTGTATATTTAGGCCATAAAACACTAAGAGGGAAGCCATCAAGACAATTTTATGTTCATCAATATGGGAAGCTTTTGATTAGTTGAGGTTTTCATTTTTCTATTCTGCTCTCAGGCACCAACACAGCATGCATCACATAAACTGAGAAATATAAAAGTGACAGCTGTGGCACTGGGAGCAGCAGAGAGAGAGAGTCTGTCACGGAATCACATTCAGTTTTTAAAGTATCTTATTAATAATAAAACCAACTTTTAGCCAAGATTTAAAGGGTTCAATCAACCTATCTTTTTTTATCCAGTTACAATTTTAGTTATGTTTTTGTTCATCAAGGAAAACATACCTGTGTCAAAACAGGAATAGAATATTTTGGGCCCAAAACTTACCAGAGAAATATAGTAACATTATCACTTACATTTTGCCCTTGACATTTAACTATTTTCTAAGAGTACTGCATATGTTGGGCTACATGTAATATCATCTGACTCCCAGATTTTAGAAAATGAGAAATGGATTGTTAGAAAAATCAGAAGTTATCTTACAGCTTTAATTCACTGAGTAGCCAAAATAGTTGTGGGTATTAAAAAAAAAAGTATTTTTCTCAATAAACTTTCCCTGAGAAAGGCAAATACAATTTCTATCATTTGATTAATTTGCTATAAGCATTTTGTCAATCAAAAATTATGCATGAAAATAGTTAATTTTTTCTTAATTTCTAAGAATAAGATAGCAAATGGTTCCTGAAAATAATCTTTCTTGACTAATATTTAAAAGATATGAATAAAAAGAAAATAGATGATCAACATTATGGACATGATGACAGATTAAGTGTATTACACCATTATAATTCTGCTTTCAAGAGTTAGTAATTAAACTTTAGCAATAACACACTCAGTTCTATAAATATTACAAAGTAAGAGAAGGAAAAAAGGGTTTACATTTTATTTCATAAGATTAAAAATAATTAAAGTAAATAATTATATAAGTACACTATATACTGTACACAGTAATGCATTCCAAAAGTATACTAAAAGACTATACTATAGAAATAGTTTCCATTACGTAAACATTTGTTGAGGCACCTACTCTGTACAAGGCATAACATTTTCTAAAAGTAAACTAAAGCAAGTCCTCTCCCCAGAAGACTGACATTCTTAACGAGGACCTTAGGCTCAAGCTGTTCTAGTGCAGGTGATTCAAGGTCCACATCCTGAGTTGTAATGGATTTAAAGAGGAGTTGAGAGGCTGGAACAGAAAGGTGTCTCAAATGTCCACTTACACAATAATGATGGTCTGGATTAGGGTCTGAGACTTAGAGCTAGAAAGGAAGGCGAATACATCAGTCTTTTGAGAGAGAGAGAGAGAGAGAGAGAGAGAGAGAGAGAGAGAGAGAGAACTGCCAGGGTGTGAAGGAGGAAGGCCTAAAGGGAGACCAAAAGAGTTTGGAGCGGTCTCTAGGCAATGTGGTAAAGACATGAGAGTGAGGTTTCCTTGCTGAACAAAGTTAAGATCCAACATGGAGAAATACCTGAGAAAACTGGTAGATACATTTACTGCTCTTCGTCTTACATGCTTTAAAAACTAAATAAGCTTTAAAGAATGTATTTTGGGGAGAATGCAGTAAGTAAATGAAGTAAACCAGTCCACCAAAAGCCAGTTCACTGAATGATCTATTTGCTAAATTACCCAAGATTTTTATTTGTTTAAGTTTTAGTATCACCAAGATTTTGCTGCAGCGATTTCCCTTGGATTTGTAGTCCTGGGCCACTAAGTATCAGTTTCTCATGTTAACATTTGAGATGCCTAGTGCTTCTCATATGCTCAATGTTATATAAGTGAATGGATGAACTTTACTCATATTTTCCTGGATCAGGCCCCATACATATCCCAGTGAAACAGATCTGATGAGTGCATTTAATCTGGGCTAAGGTTTTGATCTGATAATTCTAGGTTTGTTAGTCATTTAGTGAATCGATCATTTTCATCAACTAGTTTTTGGCTAAATATTTTTCAGTACACTTAACCGTGGCTCAAGAAAACAAAGTTAATATTTTTTTTTACTACTTTACTCTTTGAAAGTATGCTTTAAGAATCCTTTACTTCCTAATAATTACTTTATAAAAAAAATTTTTATAATATTATACCTAAAGGGAAATTGATCTTAAAGACCTCCAATAATATATATACTTCACATCATAGAGGAGGGAATTAAGATTTAGAAGCGTAGGCGCTTCAGTTTTTCAAAGTAATACAGGATACAAAATTACCCTGCTAGGACTCTAAGAAAAATCTTAGGGTTTAAGTAAAGCAAGGGTATCAGATATTTTTGACAGAACTTAACAATTCATATTTTCAGATAAACATTAGTATCATGAGAAAAATAAAAATTTAGTTGGATTTCCTTACATCTATTTCACAGTTTAGTTTATTTTTAACTTCTTTATGGTGCCCAAGACAAGTAGTGAGTTTTAAATAACATAAACTTTATAGCACTAAGGATTCTTAATTTACTCTAATCATATAGTTTATTAATATCATAAACTGAAAGCACTTTAAAGATGTGAAACAGTAAGAACAGCTATGTATGCTGAAAGATGGGTGTCAACTCTAAAAAACAGTGGAGAAATTATTCCCACAATGCTGGCTGTGCTTTCCAGTTACTTGCAGTAGGTTACCATCTAATAGTCATGACTTTCAAAAATACTTCCTTAGCACCACACTTGGATTCATACATGTGGCCTTCTACTACGGGCCTGTGCCTAGTCATAAAAATCCTACCTGGTAGATTAGTGACATGAATTTCCAGACTTTTAGATTTCTGGTAGTGATCTCTCATGTTCTCAGAGCCACTCTGTGCACACGGCTATGTTGTATTAGGTGTGACAGTTAACAGCAGAGTTGAATTAGAACCCTGGTTGTTGACTTCCAATCTTTCATTCTTTATTTATTGAAATAATTACCAGCATTACAACCTTGCCCAAAATCATGTGTTGCCTGCATTATTGTGAAATCTTCCTTTATTCCTCATTAACAAAACTCTGATTTTATCTGGACAGCATTGTGCTTAGTGCTTTATTTCTCCAAACAATGAGCTCCTCTAAGTCAGTGATCATAATTTCTCTTGCTTTTGTACTCTTCAGTTTCTGTATGAAGACTAATTTTCCCTCAAAGCCAGGCTTTCAAGTTCATTTCTGTAGTGAAATGTGTTTACAATTTTCTTTATGGAAAATGCCTTTAGGGAAAATTTATTTGGGAAAAAAAATATGCCTGGCACATTAAGTATTTGCCACAAATATTTACTGATGAAGTGACACAGAAAAGGGGCTCTTTCAGTAAGACTTATAGACATTTTTCTATTCTCATGGCCTTATGCCATTAAAAAGAAATACCTTTTAAAAAAAATTCTTGAATAGAAAAAGCAACATTTTCTCAGTCACTTTTAACTCCTTTCTTCTTTGCATATTTCCTTTTCTTTGCATTTTAGCCTGAACACAGAAGATATTCACAACTCAATGCTTGTGAACTTCCAGGTTGAAAAAAAATAAACATAATTGTTATATTTATGCTTAAATGTTTTTTTCTCTACAATTCACAAAAAATGCTTTTCATAGATTATCATATACTTCAGGTAACCTTTGTCATTAACAATTTATTTTGAAGCCGTCATACATTTGTAATAAAAATGTGAATAACTTTTTACCTAAGTATCATATTTATGTAATTAAAAATAACCCTATTATATACCAAAATGTGTCTAGCTCAACCTTACTTTCTATTATTCTGATACTCAAGAACAAAATAAAATGAAAACAAGGATAAAAATTAGATTCAGCAAGTTCATTATAATGTGATGAAGTCTGTGAGAAATCTATTTATCTTACACCCTTTCGTTAGCAGGTAGCCAGCCAGTATAGTTATAGTTCATTTTGTTCCATGAAAGTTATCATTCCTAAAATCTTGGTTTCTATAGAAACTGGTAGGAAGTGTTTGCTGTCTAAGGATAAGTAGATAGTGACAAGTAGCTGATTCTACAAATCCTTACCACATTTGTAGACTGAAATAAATAAAACTGACAATGACTAGATTAAAGCCACACCCCCCATTTATTGGGTCAATCTTATCTATTTACTTGAATGTAAAGGCTTTTCTTTTTTATAATTTGTAAAGGTAATCATTAGATTGTTGTCATGTAGTTAATGATAACTTTACTTAAATTTCAATAAATTTGAGCTCTCATACTCTACCTCTAATATTACTGTACTATATACTAAGTTAGCCAATATTTTCAACACATTTTTGCTGTTAATAAATATATGTATAATTACTTTCTTAAGCTCAGAAATATATTGTGTCAAAGTGATTAACTTATACAAAATAACCATGGTTCCCTACTGCAGATATTATCTTCTGTCTAGCAGAAATTATCATTTCCTAAAACTCATTTGTAAATTAGAGTTTTGAAACACCACTGTTGTAATTTTTTAAATGCCTTAAACAAAATTAGAAGTTATAGGACAGGGAGAACCAAGATGGCGGCATAGGTAAACACCGGAGACTGCTGCCGCAAACAACCACTTCAAAAATACAACTAAAAGAAGGAACAGACATCACCCAGAACCACAGGAAAGCTGGCTGAGGAGAGACTCTTCAACTAGAAGGAAAGAGAACAGCAAACCGAGGCTCAGAGGAGGCGCAGTGTGGAAAATACAAAGGTACCAAGGTGCGCACGCAAAGCGGGCTGGTGGCTGAGGGCGCAGTTGTCGTTTTCAGTCCGGAGGGAGTCTCAGGCTCTGAGCTCCAGATCCGGGCGAGTCTCTAGGGACTCAGACTCAGACGGGAGAAGCAGGATTGTCCGGCATCAGTTGGAATCTGAGGGCAGCTTTCTCTCCGAGGTTTGCAGCGGCTGCCGGGGTTCTGAGAAGCAGAGCCTCTGGGAACGGGACTGAGAGCAGCCATAACTGCTCTCTCCGCCCGCCCTGTTGATCCCGCCCCGCCCAAGCCCTGTGGATCCTGCCCCGCCCAAGCCCTGCGCAGAGCCATTTGCCGGATCGCCTCAGGCAAAGGCTAGATTAGCACCTCCCCAGAGGACAGAAGTTTTCCACACAGCTGATTCTCACAGCCAGTCAGCCTGGTGGTCAAATCCCTCTAGTATTAACTACAATAATCAAGGCTTAACTAGAACAAGACTGTGCACAAAGACCACAAGGGGGTGCACCAAGAAAGCATAAAAAATGCGGAGACAAAAAAACATGACAGAAATGGAGGATATAGAGCTAAAAAACGCAATTTTGAGGGCTTGCAAGAAACTTGAGGAGAGCCTCACAAAAACTAATGAGACCCTCGATGCTACGATAAAGAAACTAGAAATTAAGCATACACGGACTGAAATAAAGAATATTATACCCAATAGCAGACCAGAGGAGCGCAAGAATCAAGCCAAAGATTTGAAATTCGAAGAAGCTAAAAACACCCAACCGGAAAAGCAAAATGAAAAAAGAATCCGAAAGTGTGAAGATAGTGTAAGGAGCCTCTGGGACAGCTTCAAGCGGACTAATATCAGAATTATTGGGGTGCCAGAAGATGAGAGACAGCAAGATATTGAAAACCTATTTGAAGAAATAATGGCAGAAAACTTCCCCCACCTGGTAAAAGAAATGGACTTACAGGTCCAAGAAGCGCAGAGAACCCCAAACAAAAGGAATCCAAAGAGGACCACACCAAGACACATCATCATTAAAATGCCAAGAGCAAAAGACAAAGAGAGAATCTTAAAAGCAGCAAGAGAAAGAGACTCAATTACCTACAAGGGAATACCCATACGACTGTCAGCTGATTTCTCAACAGAAACTTTGCAGGCCAGAAGGGAATGGCAAGAAATATTCGAAGTGCTGAATACCAAGAACCTACAACCAAGATTACTTTATCCAGCAAAGCTATCATTCAGAATTGAAGGTCAGATAAAGAGCTTCACAGATAAGGAAAAGCTAAAGGAGTTCATCACCACTAAACCAGTATTATACGAAATGCTGAAAGGTATCCTTTAAGAAGAGGAAGAAGAAAAAGGTAAAGATACAAATTGTGAACAACAAACATGCATCTATCAACAAGTGAATCTAAGAATCAAGTGAATAAATAATCTGATGTACAGAATGAACTGGTGATTATAATGAATCAGGGACATAGAAAGGGAATGGACTGACTATTCTCGGGGGGGAAAGGGGAATGGGAGATGCGGGAAGAGACTGGACAAAAATCGTGCACCTATGGATGAGGACAGTGGGTGGGGAGTGAGGGCGGAGGGTGGGGCGGGAACTGGGAGGAGGGGAGTTATGGGGGGGAAAAAAAGAGGAACAAATGTAATCTGAACAATAAAGATTTAATAAATTAAAAAAAAAGAAGTTATAGGACAAATATTGGTGGGGTTTTTTGGTATGTTTTAAAATAAAAAAATACTACAGACAAATTATATTTTTCAATGCAAATGTTTCGTTAGGAGAGTAAGGATACTAATGAATTTCCAAATACAGCATTTCATTTGCTATCAAACACTGCTCGAAATATAGGGAGCTTGGAAAACTGTAGCAGTAGTATTTAAAATCATTGTTTACAATCTCCATGATTTTGGAAAACTTAAAGATTAGCCTTTAATGGATTATAAGGGATAGGAGTATTTATTTTTTAAATAAAAAATGTTTTTCATGTTATATATGCAATACAAGCAAATTTTGGAAAATATGAAAGAAAAATATCTATTGTACCATCAACCATTACAACCATCATTAAACTTCTAAGGCATTTTATTCCAGTCTTTCAATATGCATAGTTTGTTTTTCAATCTATACAGAGTGGGGCAAAAATAGGTTTACAGCTGTTCATATGGAAAATAATACAGTAATTAATAAATAATATAAGAATAAACTGTGTTTCAGATACTCAAAACTGTAAACCTACTTTTGCTCCACCATGTATATAGCCATTGTGCCATTTATACAACTTGTATAAAGGCAGATCATCACTGCATGGTAACATTGTCTTTGTCCAAAACTATATTTTAAATCTTCTACAAAATGTAAGTCAATCAAAATTATTACACATCATAGCTACTCTAACAAAAATATATAATCTTTGTTCATGTTCATAGAATATTGTATAATTATGTACATTTCTAACTAACTATATGCTTATATATACTAATCATACCATATGTGTATGGTATGAAATGTCTATGGCTCTACATCTGTATGCATCTCTAATTAAATCAACATTTTTTAAATTACTTACCATTATTGTTGTTCTCTAAAAGTATCCTAAAATGAATCCAACTATTTTTTTTATTGATTGACTTGAGAGAGAAGAGAGAGAGAGAGAGAGAGAGAGAGAGAGAGAGAGAGAGAGAGAGGGGGAGAGAGAGAGAGAGAGAGAGAGAGAGAGAAAGGAAAGAGAGCGAAACATCGATTTGTTGTGCCACTTAATTATGCATTCACTGGTTGATTCTTGTATGGACCCTGATGGGAGTCAACCCCACAACCTTGGTGTATGGGGATGTTGCTCTGAATAACTGAACTACCCGGCTAGGGCTCCAACTATTTTTTATTTTTAGCTGAGATAAGTGCTCTCAAAATTGCTATTATTTTCCCTCTGCAGTCTACTGAAATGTTGGCAGCTTAACATATTCTGGATTTAGTAATTCATCATATTTTCTTGATTGGAATGATCGCTCAGCAAGACAATATGCATTTGGAAAATACTGATTATGTTTAATAAAAAGTGAATGGATGTCAAAGAACAGTCTGCTCTGCCTAATGAGGCTTTAGAGATTAAGTCTAATTATCACTGATACAAAACTAAAAATCCATTATGTATTATTGAACAACAATTAGCTTTGTTCTCAGAACAAAAATCTATTGATCTGAAAACCATAAAGCTATCTTTGGCATAAACAACTAAGGATTTGATAACACAAACCAAAAGATTACAAATTTAAAGAATTTATAAGTAAAGTTATTACTACCTTCTAAAATGCTTTGTGACTAAAAAACGATTCATTATATATGTAGTATGCAAAATACCACTGTGGTTCTAAAATTCTGAGAATCTGGTGACAGAGTAAGTCTGAAATGTAAATTTTTTAAAATTTAAAACAGAAAAATATAGAATATATTTTCATAAAGAAGACAAACCTCAGATAAATAGATTTTGGCATTTTAAAATTACCAGCAAAGAGAGAAGTCAATTTCAACATAATTTGTTCCTTAAAAAGTATTGAACAATGAAAAATAGGTTATAAAATGAACGCAAAAGAACATTGTTAGGAACCTCGAGTTCTAGTTATGTCCTGCCAGTTTGAGGCTGTGTGATCTTGGAAAATTTCCTTAATCTTTGAACTCTCAAAACATACCTCTTGCAGAATGAGTAAGGTCTTTTTTGTTTCTATGACTAGAAAACTAGAGGGTAAGGTAGAAAGGAAAAGCCTGCCTATCCACAGTAGGAAAAAATCCTGTATGTGCACTATAATGGGCCAAAAGGAAAAAAATATCAACTTCAGTTGGCTGAGCATTTTAACCTTTTGAAACATTTTTATGCATATGATATCATTTTAACCTCACATAATCCTATGAAGCAGAAATAAAATTATTAGTCTCTATTTTGCAGATAAAAAAAATAGAAGGAAAGGGGGACACTGTTTGTTGTTTGAAATCACAAAACCATTTCATAGATTAACACGAATCTAGGTCTTCTCACTCCTTAATCAAGATTTGTTTCAATGGAACGGATAAAGTTAAAGGGAAAAATAAGCATATTCAGCTGAATCCAAGTATGAAAAAAGGCAAAACATTAAAGAGAAAATAAAGGAAATGAAGTCTCTGTAGTAGGTTCTTCATTCTGATTAATGAGGTTGTATATTTAACCCTCAAGCTCAAAGGGAGCTGTCACTACAGAACTGTGTTAAATTAATTTAAAAAATTCAATTTTTGCATAAGCAGAGGTTTTACTTACCTAATATTAAGCAAATCTGCACCCCCTACTCCCAAAAATTACCCAAATTGTGAAAATGGATCATGTAGCATGTCATAAGCAAATGGTAAGATCCTTCCAAAAACTAAGACATATTTGTCCTCTTTTGATGTGACTTATAACATGTTTTTCCTATTCAAATTAATTTTTAGAAAATGTTTACCTTCCAGGGAACTAATGCTTTCCTATATTTCACATGAACATGCAGATACTTTTATACCTGTATAAACTGTAAAATTACTGACAGAATTAACAAACAGGAAAAAGTTTATATAAGAAATTTTGAAAAAGACATCTATTATGTCAAAGCTCCTTGCTACTGAAACAGTAAACTGAGTAGTTTGAGTGTTGAGTGTTTACCACAAAGAAGTATGTACAGCTATACCAATGAACTAACAGAGTGTAGTGAAATTTAATTCATTAAGGTTATGGTACTACTTTTTTGGTTCAAAGACTATACTTTTTAAAAAGTGGATACCTGCGGTCCATCTCTGGCTTCATAGAAGTCACCCACTCTTATTTTTGCACTGAAGCTGAAATTGTCCCTTGAGATATCCATTATTCCATTTCTGCTGAGATACTGAAAAAATCACATATTTTTCCACTTCAGGTTTTAATAATGACAACCCAGCTTTGATGTATAGCTATCTTCAGAACACTAATGTTTTGCATATTCTATCAAGGGCTATGGATTTATAGGAGTTCAATTTAGGTTAAGTACATTAGTCCCAAACACAGAACATTTTGCATCAAGGAACTTATCTGAGAGAGGAGTGTACTATTTTTTTTCCATAAGCATGCATAATAGGCACCAAATGTGTGTTATTTGGTGAAAAGTATGTACCTTTATTACTTCAGGGTACTGCCTAAGTTTCTTTCCACATGGAGCATAATATGCTACTTCTCCTTGAAGGCGCCCTCCAAAGTTTCTTATTCTTGTCTCCCTCTGCCAGCTATGCATAACAGAAATGAGAATTATAACATACTTAATTTAAAAAACTTTTAAAAACTAAAAAATAATTTAAGAATACATGCTCTTTAGAAAATGTGAAAAATGCAAAAGAAAACAAATATTAAACCCCCTGATTATACAACTGAAATATATTTGCTATTAAAATTATTTTAATTTTTAGGTATGTAATTCAATTGAAATTAATCAAAGACTCGAGTTATAAATATGAAACTCCATTAAATTTTTTAGAAATCTTAACTAGAATTACTTTGAGGCATATTCAATAGCATGTGTCAATGAGTACTGACTTTTTACATCTCAAAAGCTTTAATTGAGAGGAGGACAGTAAACCTGGCTCTCTGCTCTTGGAGAGTCATGTACTGGAAGCTGTTCAGTTCCATGTAAAACTGCTCAGTTCCAATTAAACCATTTTAGAAAAACTCTGGCCAAGTCCCTCAGCCTTACAATGGCTTTCCCTGCCCTTAAATTCTATCTTCACAAAATCTCTGACATTCTTAATTGCACCCCTTCCCTTTGCCAAATGATTTGCTCTTGCTTCTTTTTCAGTCATATTCCCACCTGGATGCATGTTCCCATCACAGCTCTGTCATATCTAAACATAGCAGTTACCCTTAATTTCAGTTTTCTGATATATCATCTTACTTGCCTTTCATTCTAGCTCTTCTCTAATAAATACTTTGCAGTATATTCACTTTATTAATAGTATAGAATATGAAATCAAACATGCATAAATATGTGTGGGAAAAGCAAAAAGGGAAATCTCATTTTCCATACCCATATTCCAAAGGAATACGCAGTTCGCGTTCATCTGTTACTCTTCTTCTTTTGGAAGTGCCTTCAAGAAAATTCATCCAGTTAACATAAAAGACTAGTTTACGCAGATGACATTTTTTTGATAGTTTTGAAGCTCCTCTTTAAATAAAAGATCTTAATGGCTTGGATTATTAGTGTTGTTCTGCAACTTATACATTATTTTTAGATAGTTCAACAAAACACATTGTATAAAGTAGAGGGTTTCTTTGGTCTGCATGACAAAAACTAGTCTTTCTCTCCAAAGAGAATACAAGGCAAGGTAAAAATATATAGCGTTCCTCTGATTTCGTTGTTTAAACATGGCTAAAGTAGTAGTCAAGTTTCAGGAAACTATATACTGTTGTTTTCTTTGAAAATTAGTTTTAAGATGCTGATAAATTCCAACTCCTGGCTCACCCATTTAAAAGTAATATAATGTCTATGTTCATATAAATCCATATTTCAGTCATATTCCCGCCGGGATGCATGACCCCATCATAGTTCTGTCATATCTAAACACAGCAGTTACCCTTAATTTCAGTTTTCTGATATATCATCTTACTTGCCTTTCATTATAGCTCTTCAGTGGGAATATGACTGAAACATTAAAAAACACTAGTAGGTCTTTTAATTGAAGTACAAAGAAATCAGATTATGATTACATGTAAAATGATTTATAGATGACGACCAAGTTTCACAAATACAAATACATACATTTTAATTAGTTGGATATCATATTGGCATGTGGCAAATGGAAGCAAAACTAGAAATTTCTAAGAAAAGAGTGAAGTAAGTAAAACGTAGTATTTCACTATATGCCTCTATATCTTCTTAGCTATTGAAATGAGAATAGAGAATAGTTTTGGAATGTTAATGTAAAAACTTTTAATGAAGACCTCTAGAAGTTTATAAAAGGTCAAATAGAAAAATACAGATGTGGTGTGTTAATGGAATATTAATGCTACTCACTAATACAAATGACTGGCGATGTGTTGGGCAGATATGCAATTGAATCTTAAGTAACCAAGAGAGCTCATTTTTATAAAGTACAAAAAAGTCCACTGTCAATCAAATACTAAGTTGTAGAAGCATAAACTAAACACAGAAGCAGGAAAGTATTCAAAATTAAGAGCTGTCATTAAGCAGGTTCTAAAACTGTAAGCACAGAGAATAAAAATGGAAATGGGTCATATCCTTTGAAAATACATGCTGACCTTTCTTAGCCAACCTAACTCTAAGCTGAACACTCGATTCCAATGAGATCATCCTCAGACCACTGTATAAATAAGAATTCTTGCTATGGTTTGCCTTCTACTTTACAATAATAAAAATAAAGTGTAGGTACCAGAGTGTGGACTTGAAGTAAGTGTGGAAGAAGGTGTGCCAAGAAAAGCAGGTGACTGGGATTCAGAACATAAGGCAGCAGGAGCAGAGCCTGGGGCTTTTGCTATGTGGAGGTTACGAGGTGTTGAGTGAGCTGTGAGACTGATGGAAGGGCTTTTGACAGAGGAAGCTGTTTTATTCAGTTTCATTGAAGTTTTCTCTCCTTCAGTATCACTATCTGATTCATCTTGGTCTTTATCATCATCATCATCTTCTTCTGATCCTTCTGTATCTGATTCTGAATTACTATCTGATTCTGGGAAGTAAAAGAAGCATTTGTATATTATAACTAGATCATCACCAACAATTTGCAGTTTGTACCTAAATGGAATAGTTCAGGAACCAGCATCTGTGAATAAGAACTCAAATGAGCATCTTCCTGAAGCTTAAATGTAAAAATTACTACCTGGCAAGCTATATGAGTACAATGTTCGCAGGCTATAAATCCTCAATATTCTTCATTAAAGTATCCATTTTACTCTCAAAACTTTACTCATAAAATAGGTCTCCTCATATGACCCTATTCACGGTATGAGTTTTGCTTAGTGGCTTTAAATCACTTTTAACTTAATGGAGAAACTAAAGTGTAGAGGGAATCAAATTGATTATTTAAATTAATACATCTCAATAGCTTAAGAATCGTAGTTCACTATGAGGAAGAGCAGATTGGGACTACCATCACCTTTTCATCTGCACTTTGAGATGAAAGAAAATAATTTTCTGAAGGAGATTCCTGGCTTTTTTGGCTGCAGTTATTCTATGTAGGTGTTAGGACTCCATCATGCTTCTCAGGCTTCACAAAAGACTGGGATTACTAACACAACTGTGGGGGGTAATTTAATATTTAATAATTACAGTTTGTTCTAGCAATGTCGTCCTATAAATGCATCCATTCCTACAGGTATGTAAAATCTATTCCTGGATTAAACTTGATAAACATAGGACTGATATTTGTACTGTATCTTAATGGCTTCTGGAACAACAGCTTTTGTGGAATTGTGTTTTGTGTAGTATTATTTGTCTACATTAAAGTTCATTATGAAGCTGTCTTTGAAAGATGTTAATACTGGCATTCATTATCTACCATGCAAAGTTGTGTTTATGGGAACACCAGAAAAAACATTACAGGAAAAGATGTTCTTGCCCTGAGCAAGTAGCTGTTTTTACCTCATAAATACTTTACCTTGTATAACTGACTATATTTCCCTATTCATATTGGTGACTAGCAAATTTACAACTGGATTTGTGACTGACCAGTAACAAATCCAAAACTTTGATAATATATATTTCATCTTTAAATTTAAATTTTAAGCTATCTTATATTTTCAATCTTCTGTGGAACAGGAAGGAAAGTTAAGGATAGAAAAATAAAAAGAAGCTAACAAAGAACAAAACAAAACCAGAAAGTGAATAAAAATAAAGTCAGAAAGAATACTAAATGTTATCAAATTGCATTCTGATTGCTAACAGACATGCATAGGGATTTAGGTTTTTGCTACTTTCTGAATGACTGTGACACATTTTAACAAGTAGCAGAGGATATGCAAAAAGGGATAAATTAGTTGCGCGGAATTAAGTGAAAATTAAGCAACTTCATTATTTTCGTGCGTCACTTATAATTGCTTTAAAGTATTATTTGTTTAATGCTAAGTGAATAACAGCGCTGAGAATTTTACTTTGGATTTCCAAATTTAGTTACGACTATATTTTACCAGCTCTCTACAGAAATATGCATAGCTGTGTGAAACATAGTGAATGATATAATCATAAGCTTGTGACTTAAGAATCTCTTTTAAAATGTTTTGGTTCACATAGCATTTACTGAAATACTTTAAATTTTTAAAATGGAAAATAACCTGATTGGCTGTCATCAGATTCATCATCTTCCTCATCTTCCTCATCTTCTTCCTCATCATCTTCCTCTTCGTCTTCATTTGAATCTTCAGAATCTTTACTACTGGGAATGTCTGAATCTGTTCCTCTAAACTGTTCCACTAAAGATTTTGCAGGATGAGAGTGATGTTGTGTTTTTACTGGGTTTGCATTATTGCTAACTGCTTTTTCCTTCCCTTGACTATGGAGTATGGGAGAGGCAGATGGCATTGCAGCTGTTTGATTGCCAGGGGTCCTTCTTCCACTTGTACTCAAATTTACAGGTGAGGAAAAAGGGGTACTACTGGCAGTAGCAATGTTCTCATTAATCTTACTCTGCATTTTAGTTTTGGTAGTAAGTGCTAGAGGAGCTTCTTGAATGACACTTTGAATAACTCCATTTGGTTGGTGATTACCTAAAAGTGCATTTGTCAAGAATGGATTAGGGTGGTTGTTTTCTAGTGTTTGTTTTGGATGTGCTGGTGAACTAGAGGTTCCTTTAGGATTTGACAAAGCTGCAATAACCTTCTTCAGGCTCTTGGAGGACTCCTGTTTCTTTAACTGTGCTGGAAATGTCTGTTTATATTGTTCCTGTTGAAACATAAGTTAAAAGAAGAAATCAACAATAAGAACGACGACTGCCTGCAGTATCTGACAACTGCTTATACCCAAATTTAAATCATGATTACATGTGCTGTAAAAGTAGTGGCTGTGAAGACTGCTGGTTGCCGAACCTTGGCTAGACATAATATATTAAAATTCAATTAGTCTTACCCTCTTACATATGCTTACTGACTGTCCCCCTCTCTTTACTATTGCTCCCATTTTTTCAATAATCCAAGCTTGAAACTCTAAAATTGTCCTTCACTTTTCTCCAACTCAGTCATATTACTATGTCTTTGGATTCTTTCATTAAAATATTGCTCTAACTTAAGCCATACCATTTCTTCCCACCCAACTCAATATATGCTTTACACAAATGTCAATTAAATCTTAATATTATATATTAGTTCCTCAATCAAAAGCTTTAGTGCCTCCTCCACCATTGCCAACTTTAGAAAGTAAATACTTTTCATATAAAGTGCATACCTTTCTAGTCTAACCTGTCACGCCCTGTGCATGATATACTTTCACTACCTCCACATTTTGCTCTATTTTCTCTACATGAAGCATCCTCCTTTTATAAATCTTAAGCTGATGAAATGCTGTTCATTCTTCAAAATTCAACCAAGCAGCTTTCCATGCTTGTCTCAGCCAGAGCACGTATGCCTCTATCCTTTGAGCACCTTGACCTCCTTATATTCTGTCCTGTACCACCTACAGTCAATGTGATATGAAGCTGATGGAAATGCTGGCTCAACATTCTGTGGGGCCAATTTTAGGGTGCCTTCAGCATATTAGCATTGGAAAGAGTGTAATAAAAGTTCAGAAAAATTATCCTTAGGAAAAGTTAATTTGTAAACCACTAAGCCTTAAAATTTACATCTGTAAAAGAGGAACAAAAAATTATTTGGCTAACAGAATTGTCTTGAACAGAGTAAAATCATGGATTTTATTTATTAAAATGATATGCAAATATAAACTGAAGTAGGATGATTAAAGAATTTTAAGTTATAGATACAGAAGATAAAATTCTGTAATGAAAATGGTTGCCTTGAAATTAAAATCAGCAGTGCTCTCAGCATTGGACCTGGCCTCTTAAAAATCAAGACAGCAAAGATTTGTGGTGGGCATTTTACAGGGATAAATGCAGATGGAATGCCATACAAAATGACTTATGAAATATTTTAAAGCACCAGTACTAATTAGCAGCACACAATTCCTACATAAACTTCTTTAGCTTATTAACATCTTCACTGTATTAATTTAGAAAATTAAATTATTAATTCTTTGTAAACAAAGACTATCACATGATATCTGCACCCAAGGCATTGCCCCATAATTAGTCAATATTTAATTAGTGAATAAAATATGGAAAATTACAGCAAATAATTGCATTTGCCTTTTGAAAATAATTTTATAGCAAAATTTTAATATTAATATACTTTAACATACTTAATTTTAGTTAATACTTATATGATACTAGAGGCCCAGTGCATGAAATCGTTCACAGGTAGGGTCCCTAGCAGATGCCGGCTGCCAGCCAGGGCCTCCCTTCCCCCAGCTGCCTGCCACTGGCGCCGGCTGGGGCCTCCTTTCCACGGTTGGCCAGCTGAACCCACCCCTTGGTCGAACTCCTGGTCAAACTCCAGGTCAAGGGGACAATTTGCATATTAGACTTTTATTATATAGGACAACTATGCATACCACAGTATATTGTATATGTATAATGTATTTAAACTTCATATTTACATTTACTGATTTAAATTTTCAGCAGAAAAACTTGTATTTTCATTTCCTAGAGCACAATTATGTCACATAATCATTTTGTGCTTTTTTACAGGTAGTAAATTTTCCCTGTAAATATATAGGATCAAAACAGTCATAAAAACAAAAACTTTCCCTTTAGTTTTATATTTTGTATTTTAATTTTCTGAAATTGATCCTCTCCTGTTCTGAAGAATCTCTTCCCATATATTGACTCTGAAGGTTTTAAAAAATAACCAAAGATATCCATTTTTATATCCAAGAATAATATCAGTTACTCTTTTACAGAAAACACGCTCTCATTTTTTATTTGAGGGTGGAACATAAAAAGTAGGGGAGAAAATTGAAACCTATATAGTAGCAAATGTCTTTCTGCTTAAGATATCCACTTGGATGACAGGAGTATAGGAAGAGATGGGTATGAAGAAGCTCTCATCTATCTCCAAGCTCTTGCTCCCAGGACTCAACCAGAGTCTCTGAAGACTACAGAAAAACCCTCTAGGCAAAACTGATCAAGAAAATTGATTCCTGGTCTATATATCCAATTAATGTATATTGATTTTAATTAAATGTCTACAGTGAAACAATTGAGACTATCATAGGACATAAAATAAAATTATTTATATTAGATTGCATGTAAAGAAAAAGAGTTGGTATAAGGGAAGTATTTATAAAATGCCCTAAATACTAGTTACCAAGAACAAGTAGATGAAGTCATTTAGAATTAAGTCTAATGTGAATATCCATTCACATAAAATATTTCACATTAACCACCATTATTTCAAAAACAATAAATTATTTCATCTTAATCATGTGCTTTGAAATCAGAATGGTCTTTGTTTAAGACATTTCTGCTCTTAAATTGTTATGTGATGTTGAAAAGTGGCTTAATCTCTCTGAGCCTTAATATCTTTATTTCACATGGTTTTGTAAGGATTACATGAGATCATATGTGTCGAAAGCCTAGCTTGGCTACATCTATTAAGCAAATACGTAATAAGTGATTTTCTAACAGGCAATCATATAAAGTTCTTTAAATAAGAAACTCTTTGAAAAAAATTAAGAAACCTTTCATAATGCAAATATTTCTTGATGTTATTTGGTAAATTCATTTATCTTAAATGGAATATACATTAATGAGAATTAAAATAGCCTCCAAAATGTAATTTTTAATTTGCTTAATTTACTCATGGAAAGTCAATAACGTGATGACAATAATAATACGTTGTTATGATTGAATGGTGCATTACAAATTATCACGTGCATAGTATTATGATACCATTGTCATTCCCTTTAATCAATGGTTCTCAAATCTGGCAATCTGAATCACCTGGGAAATATTTTGGACATGTAATACCTTAATCTCAAGACAAGAGAACCTGATTTAATTGTTCTGGGTGGTATTTCCTTTTTAAAGCTTCCTAGGCGATTCTAATGTACACCTGAGAATTACTTGTTTACATTCTCAAAAAAACCTGATTTGTTCAAGTCATTTATGTTTGACCCTGTTCTTGATGTAAAACAAGAGTCAATGGACTAGAACATTGTGACTTTTTAAAGAAAGGCAGAGTATCATAGTGGTTAAGAAAATAACTCTAGTGCCATACTCCTAGGTTTGAATTCTAATGCCATCACTAACTAGCAGTGTGATCTTGGGAAAGATAAAGTTCTATGTGTCTCAATTTGATCATCTTTTACTGGTCATAACAACATCAGTAGCACTAATAGATATTAGTATTCAATGAATAAGGGCAAGTTCAGCACTGAAAACAATGGCTGGCAAACAGTACATGCTCTGTGAGTGCTAGCTAATATTTAGGATGTGTAATGATAATTTTTATAATCAAACCAGTGTTTAAACAAAATAATATTTTTCCTCCACTCTGAGCTCATTCTAAAATGTAAAGTATTGACCATTTAATTACTAGAATTTTACTGAACATATGGATGTAGACTACATAGTAAATAAATTCAAAGGAAGAAAAACAAGTTGAAAAAATTTCTCTGATGAGTGGTTCTGGTGTTTGGGTAAAAAGAATTACTCAAAATATTTTGTATTTGATATAATTCATTAAGAATGGCAAAGGAAAATGAGTCTTTATAAAGAATTTTAACACTTAAAATTTCTAAATTATAGAATTATAAAGGTAAATGACTCAAGAATTCATTTCTTTAAAAATATATTGATATTAGAAGGACATTATATTTTAAACAAAAGTGATCATGAAGTATATCTTATTCAAGCATATTTCTCTCCTTAATGTTATATCATTAACCCAGGGGGAAATGATTGATTGTGTTGCCAAAAATATATTAAGCAGATGTATATACAAATATAAAATCAGAGAAATTTAGTTTGCTGATGTGCATATTTGATTCCTGGTGACTAGAAAAAGTATAAAAATAAGAGAAGAATTTAATTTAAAACCTGCATATTATAAGATTATATAAAAGCTTTTTTCCTAATAATAAAATCATTCTATAAGTAATTTTTAACTCACCCGTTTAGATCGCAATTCACTGGTCAAAAGACTAGATTCTTCAGAGGTATTTTTATTCCCTGCTTTAAGTACATCAGGAGAAGGAACTATGAGTTTCATATAAGTTTCCTTTTTGGCTTGATTTACCAAAGATAGAGGTTTCACATTGGACACCAATCCCGTAGACTGTATTACACTTGTGTGTTTGGTCACAGATTCCTCCTTTGCCTGAGAGCTTTGGAAAATAAATGGAAGCTGCTGTGACAAAACCTGAGGCTGCTTCTGCTGGGATTGGAATGATGAGTGGGTCTGGGATTCAGACACAAGAGGTAATGGCTGGTGTATTCTTTTTTCCTGGGCTTTTTCGGTTGCTTTCTGTCCATCTGCTTTTGGGTCTGAAATACCATGTAATAGCACCTGTAAATTAAAGTTAAAAGGCAGAGCTTAACATCTATTAAAAGAAAGAACACCAAGCAGGGAAAAAAGGAACTTTAAAAAGTGTTCCTAGTGACCTGTGATAGATATCTACAGCGCAGGAGAAATACAGTTAATATCTCTTTAAAATATTTCTCCATCTCCTATTCTGTCTTTTGCAAAACTAAGAATTTGCCCTGGCTGGTATCTCAGTTGGTTAGAGCATCATCCCGATACACCAAGGCTGCAGGTTCAATCCCCAGTCAGGGCACATATAAGAAATCAACCAATGAATGCATAAGTGAAACAATAAATCAATGTTTCTCTCTGTGTATGTTTCTCTCTCTCCTCTCTGTCCCTCCTTTCTCTCTTGCTAAAATCAATTTTTTATAAAAGTAAGAACTAAAGGCAATGAGTCAGGATAAATAAGTTAATCCCTAAATATAAATACTGTGTAGATAAGGCCAAGGGAACTATTTATACCTGGTTGTTATTTTTATGTTGTGCTTCACTCTCTGAATCAGAATCATCATCTTCAGTTTCTTCAATACTTTGATCTTCTTCTTCTTCATCTTCCTCTAGGTCATCTGAATCACTACTACTAATGCCTTCACTTGAGGTGTCTGATGATGTGCCTGAATCACTATCACTGTTGCTAGAACTTTCCATAGCTTTCTTCCTTGGTTTCTGGATAAAAACAAGATTTTTAGAAAAATTAAAGTTTCAAATGATATTTTCAATCTCAAAATGTCACTTTAGGAAATAAGGAAAACTCACATGTTGTAAGGGTAATTATTCAACAAACTAATCAAATTAACTTATGTGACAGGAATTCTCCAATAAAATATATAAGCTCTGACATGTACAGGGTATGGGAAATCTCAATATAGTATATTATAAAATACAAGAATAATTTACAAAATAATAATTCCAATTATAAGAGTTATATACATGGAAGTTCTATAATTAGCTTTAGTCTTCTTTTTTTATGCAGATAGTGAGTTAGTAGCCAAATATTTACATATAATATGCCAAATACACCTTTCTAGGTGTTGGGCTACAATGATGCTTAAGATAAGAGTAACTGCCTTTGATAAACTTAAATTAAAATTTAAAATTAAAATTCTAGTGGTAATGGTGGTGGTGGTAGACAGATGATTAATATAAAAGCAAATAATTCCATACAGTAATAAGTACTATAGAGAAGATAAGACAGGTAGCAAAGGACTTACAAGCTGCTTTAATTAAGGTCAAATTTTAGTTTTTCATATTTCACATAAAAAAGAAAAATATGATAAAGATTAATTTCTGGAACACATGATTCTATAGGAAAAAGGAAATCTAAAGTTGGAAGAAAGGAACATTAGGTCATAGAAAAGGAAAGTTTGGGGTTTAAAGAATAGACAATAGTAGTGGATAAAAAGAGGAAAAATCATGACATAAATTATAACTAAATAACTATATAACTTTGGAAAAGTTAAAATTCTGTCAACAGGAAGACTGAAAGGAGAAATACTGAAATGATAGAGCAATAAGATTGAGTACAATCCAAAGTTACTTAGGAATATTTCAATAGTGTTTGCTGATAAAGAACAAAATATAGAAAAGGTAATCAACCAATTACAAAAGCTATGGCCTTACGAATAGGAAAGCTATGGTCTTAATAGAAATAGGGCCTTTCATGACTACTGGGCCTGGTGAAGGAAAGATAATCATATATCTCTTTACCAAGAAGTCAAGTTTAAGCAATAGTTACAGATTGCAAATCTATACTTTTCCTTCGTGCCTTTGAAATTTGATTCAAATCGAGTAAAATACATAGAAGTGAGGAGGTTCACTCCTGCTGTTTTATTTCGCTTTCAATGGTACTGTAACTGATCCAAACTAGCAACTGCAATGCTTCCCCCAGAGACACACCTTCAATAAGCCAACTAACAGTTACCACCATTCCCTGAGCTATCTTCTCTCATAGTAAAGCAGTGATGTGTCTTGATGTCAGCCTCTTTGGATTCATATTGTTTGGGATTCTCTGCACTTCCTGCATTTAATTGCCAGCAGGAAACCAAGATGGCGGCATAGGTTAACGTCGGAGTTTGCTGCCTCGAACAACCACTTCAAAAATACAACTAAAAGACGGAACGGACATCATCCGGAACCACAGGAAGGCTGGCTGAGTGGAAGTTCTACAACTAGGAGGAACCGAGAATCAGAGGAGGCGCAGTGCTGAAGTAAAATACTAAGGTGCGGAGTGCGTGCAGCGCGGGCTGGTGGCTGAGGGCGCGGTTGACTGTTTCAATCCGGAGGGAGCCTCAGACTCTGAGCTCCAGATCCGGGCGAGTCTCTAGGGACCCAGACTCAATCGGGAGAACCGGGACTGTCTGGCTACGGTCCCTCCGAGGTTTGCAGCGGTTGCTAGGACAGAGAGGCAGAGCCCCTGGGGACGGACTGAGAGCAGCCATAACTGCTCCCTCCTCCGCCCTGTTGATCCCGTGGGACCCGCCCCGCCCAAGCCCTGCACAGAGCCATTTGCCGGATAGCCTCAGGCAAAGGCTAGATTAGCACCTCCCTAGAGGACAGAAGTTCTTCCACTGCAGACACAGCTGATTATCACAGCCAGTCAGCCTGGAGGTCAAATCCCTCTAGTATTAACTACAACAATCAAGGCTTAACTACAACAAGACTGCGCACAAAGACCACTAGGGGGCGTACCAAGAAAGCGTAAAAAATGTGGAGACAAAGAAACAGGACAAAACTATCAAGGGAGGATATTGAGTTCAGAACCACACTTTTGAGGTCTCTCAAGAGGCTTCTAGAGTCTGTCGATAAACTTGATGAGATGTACAGGAAATCTAATGAGACCCTCAATGGTGTGATAAAGGACCATCTAGAAAGTAAGCATACACTGACTGAAATAAAAAATATTATACAGACTCCCAACAGCAGACCAGAGGAGCGCAAGAATCAAGTCAAAGATTTGAAATTCGAAGAAGCGAGAAACACCCAACCGGAAAAGCAAAATGAAAA
>NW_005871053.1:19797867-19799385 GCF_000147115.1 Myotis lucifugus | reverse complement strand
TGGCTGTTTGCAGCTGGTCACACCCCCTTCAGTGTGGGGGTCCCCACTGGGGTACCTGGCCAGTCTGGGTGAGGGGCTGAGGGCCGTTTTCAGGCTGGCGGGTGACTGAAGCTCCCAACCTCTCCTTTTTTTCTTTTTTTTATACTGGGATTTATTTACCTTCTATGGCTGTCACTGGAACTGAGAGCCAGCTTTAGCTCTGAGACCTCGGCTCCAGCTCTGAGACCTCGGCTGCTGAAAGCAAGGTTTCTGGTTTGTTTGGGTTCTATAATTGAAACTCTGTTGCAACTCCAGCTCAGCCGGCTGACTGAAAGCATGAGGATTGTTTAGCTTCTATATTTGCAACATGGTTACTTATACTGCAAGCTCAGAGCCCAGCAGCGGCAGACGGGGAACCTTGGCTTCCTCCTTCACTGGAGCAAGCAAGCCTCCTGTTCGCTTCAGCTGCCTGGCTGCCGGCTGCCATCTTGGTTGGCAGTTAATTTGCATATCACCCTGATTAGCCAATGGGAAGCATGTCGGAGGTACGGTTAATTACCATGTTTGCCTATTATTAGATAGGATGGCATGAGAAATGGGGCCTACACTTCTCAAGAGTGAAGTCTAGAGATGCAGACCCTAAATCTTTATGGTGCGATGTTCACTGGCAAAGCTTGCTGCAACCCACAGATTCCTAGGTCCCAATTCCAAACAGCACACAGGGATTTGCATTAACATGCCCATAATCTGATTCTGATGCAGGTGGTTTTGCATAGCATACTCTGACCATGTGCAAAGAGTCTATGCTTTTTTTTTTTATAAGGTAACCAATTTAGACCCTACTTAAAAAACAACAACAAAGGAGATATGAGCTGCAAATCCAGATATTAGAAAAATGAGTGTCAATATCACCAATTTCATCTCCTTAATTGCTATTAGTGTGTGTGTGTGTAGTTAGTTCTTTTTCATTCACACATAATTAGGTAGTATGTCTGTTATGCCATTTAAACATTTAAAAAATGAGTCCTCTTAGGTTCATCAAAAAATGATCAAAGAAGAGCTTATTAACCCCCCCAGCTACCCACCCCCCATTCAATCTGGAAAAGGATTTCAGAACCCTCTCCTTGAACTTTCGTTTCACTATATACTTATTTGTTCCAATAAAAAATTAGCACATATTCAAGGCTCTTATGTACTGGGAATGCTTTAGTCTCTGGGGATAGAGGGGTGTGACAAAGAGACAGCAACTCTGCCCTAGTGGGATCTGGTGGCAGAGAATCAACAAACAATATAAATAAGGGGTTTTAGAGGATAAATACCAGGACTAAAAAACAGGGATAACTGGGATAGATAGTGCGTATTGGGGGGGAGGGGGGGTAAAGATTTAGAAGCTGATAGAAACTTTCTGACTGAGATCTAAGGGAGATCAAAGGTGAATGCTTCATATGTGAATAACAAAGAAAAAAATATAAAAGTTCACAAAATGGGGAAGCCAACTAAACAAAGTATGGCACACAAAGGGTACCGGAACATCGGTAA
>NW_005871053.1:19773912-19797423 GCF_000147115.1 Myotis lucifugus | reverse complement strand
CAAAACTAACTGAAGAATATCTTTTCAAACTACATAAGCAGAGGGCTAGGGAAGAAATTTTTTAAAGCTTCTTAAAATTGAAAATTACTGGGTAAAAACTATAGGATCTTCTTCTTTAGCGACAATGCCCTTCATGTCCATTTTACTTCAACAACCTACTACTACAATTCATGCCAGACCACGTTTGATCCAAAGGTGCCTTTCTTCTGAAATCTTAAGTTCTAGTTTCCCCCATTTGATAACCCATGTCTTTCTAGTGTTATTTCTATGTAGATGTCTATGAACACCACTATGCTATCTCAGAATCGATCCCTTTTTATCATTAGAGAGGTGCCTCTGTAAGTTTTTAGTTACTGGAAACACTTTTTACTTTAACAACACTGATTTTGTTTAGGGATGTCAATGTAGAGTCCTTATTAGAACTAAGGAAAGGATCTGTTTCATATCCATGCCTCCAAAGTCTTGTTCAATGCCTTGTACGTTGTTAAGATACTGAAGATTTTAGATTTTACTAGATTTTAGCACTATTTCTAAGAGGTAGGATAGTGTAAGTTTTAAAAATATGGACTTTCAACTTGTAGAAATATATATAAAAATGTATTCAGGGCATGATGTGTGGGATTCCTTATTCCTATAAGAATAAGGAATGGATGGTGTTTCAGTCACTGTCTGGCATTCAAAGAAGCTGGCAGCAGCACAGATAGACCCTGGGAGCTCACTCTATTGGGAATGCCCTTGAAAGAAATGATAAAGGAGGAGAGTAAAGAACACTTGAAGAGCAACAGGTACAGAAGTTCTGATCAAGAAGGTGTTGTAGGTAAAAGTGGTACTCGAATTCTCCTACAACCACATCAAAATTACAACTGAACTAGAGAATGACAGTCATTCAGAATCTCCTGAAATCTAGCCAAACAAAAGTCCTACAATTAGGGATTTAAAGAAGAAGCAACATCAAACTGCTAGGAGGGAACAGGCTGGCCCCACACCCATGTGTGGCCACCCTGGTGATACCCTCAGGAGGGGTATCTCGGCTGCAGAGGTCCCCACTGAGGAGCAAGGGGTCCCAGCCCCACACCAGGCCCTCCACCCCAGGGTTCCAATGCCAGGAAGAGAAGTCCCCATAACTTCTGGTGTAAAAATCAGCAGGAAGTGTGGCTAAGTGAGATGGAGGGCTGCTGGAGCCCTAGGCAGTTCAACTTAAAGGTCCTGCACACAAACTTACTCAGGCTTCACTCCCTCTAAGTTCCAGCACTGAGGCAGCAGCTTTAAAGGCACCAGGGACATTCGGGGAAGAAATGAATTATCTGGCATCAGGGAGAGAGCTGGAGGGCAGCTTTCTGCCAGACAGAAGTGCTGGCAGAGGCCATTTTCCCTTTGATGAGACCCCCCACCACACACACACACACACACATAGACTTACAGGCAGACACCATATTTGAGTTTCCATTAAACTGGCTGTCCCTCTTCGCCCCACCTTGCAATACCCTCAGACCATGCCCAACCCAACTTTTGGTCCCACCCACGTTTTTCCAGTGTCTTTTCCACAGGAATGGCCTGTCTTGGCTCATGCTTCAGACTTTCCTAAAATCTCTCAAATAAGCAGCGTCTGGCCTTAGCATGCCCTGTACCACTTGCTAAGTGGCTCCAAGCCCAGCACTAGTGACAGCCATACTTGGTTCACAGACTGGCCTCTCTCGAGTGCATCAAAGCCTAGCACAAATAGCAGCCATTGACAGATAATTTTGTAGCTTTTGCTGTGTGGCCCCAGAATAGAGGCAGAAGATGACCTTGGCCTTCACCTCCTGAGAGGCCCAAGAGTAAGGGTAACTAATGGATAGCTTCAGACCATGTCAAAGCACCACCCAACCACCTCCACAACAGACTCAGCAGACACCAGGGCCCCACTGAAGTAAGTCCTGCTCTGTGGGGTGGGCCCAGGCATAGCTGATCCTCCACGGTGGAAGCAGCCAGTCTTTGCAGGAGATCAGTCTGGGCGTAAATCACTCTCACTGATGTACCAACAGCAATCAAGACTCAACTACAACAGGAAGGTGTACACAACAGGAAGGTGTACAATGGCCACACTGGGGGAGGAGTATGCACATATGCACATGCACCTGGAGTACCCAGCTCAGATGAATGGAGAGGCTGTGTCACTGGATCCTACAGGACACCTGCCTCATTTAGGCCACTCTACCAGACCCCTAGAGACTAATTACCTAATACGTAGACACAAACACAAAGAGGCTGCCAAAATGAGGAGACAAAGAAACATGTCCCAAATGAAACAACAGAATAAAACTCTAGAAAAGAACTAAACAAAATGGAGACAAGCAATCTACTAGATGCACTACTTATAACACTGGTTATAAGGATGATCAAAGAACTTAGCAGGAAAATAGATGAAATAGGAGACACTTCAACAGCATAAAAAAGGACATGGAAATCATAAAAAGGAAACAATCAGAAATGAAGTATACACTAACTGAAATGAAAAATAATTAACAGGGAATCAATAGTAGAGTAGACAGATGAAGCCAAGAATCAAAAGAGTGATTTGGAATATAAAGAAGCAAAAAAACACCCAATCGTAACAGCAAAATGAAAAAAGAATACAAAACAATGAGGATAGTGTAAGGAGCTTCTGAGAAACTTCAAGCATACCAACATCTCCATCTTGGGGGTGCCAGAAGAAGAATGGAAAGAGCAAGAAATTGAAAAACTATTTGAAAAAATAGTGACAGAAAACTTCTTCAACCTGGTGAAGGAAAACAGACATACAAGTCCAGGAAGCTCAGACATGCAAGTCCCAAACACAATGAACCCCAAAAGGCCCACACCAAGACATATAATTAAAATGCAAAAGGTTAAAAACAAACAACAAATTTTAAAAAAAGAAAAAAAGTTACCTACAAAGGAGCTCCCATAAGACTGTCAGCTGATTTCTCAACAGAAAATTTGCAGGACAGAAGGAAATGGAAAGAAATAATAAAAGCAATGAAAAGTAAAGACCTACAACCAAGATTACTACACAACCCAGAAAAACTATTATTTAGAATCAAAGTTAACAGCTTCCCAGACAAGAAAAAGCTAAAGGAGTTCATCACCACCAAACCAGTATTACATGAAATATTAAAGCAGTGGTTCTCAAACTTCCTAATGCCGTGACCCTTTAATACAGTTCCTCATGTCGTGGTGACCCCCAATCATAAAATTATTTTTGTTGTTACTTCATAACTGTAATTTTGCTACTGTTATGAATTGTAATGTAAATATCTGATATGCAGGATGTATTTTCATTATTACAAATTGAACATAATTAAAGCATAGTGATTAATCACAAAAACAATGTGTAATTATATATGTGTTTTCCGATGGTCTTAGGCGACCCCTGTGAAAGGGTCGTTTGACCCCCAAAGGGGTCACGACCCACAGGTTGAGAACCGCTGTATTAAAGGGTCTTCTTCAAGAATAATTTTTAATATCAAAAATATGACCAATAAAATGGCAATAAATACATACCTATCAACAATTAAATCTAAAACCCAAGTAAAGAAACAAACAGAACAGACTCATAGAAACAGAGAACATTTTGATGGGAGGGGATTTGAAGGGATGGGTGAAAAAAGTGAAGGAATTAAGAAGTACAAATTGGTTCTTACAGGACAGTCATGGGGATGTAAAGTACAGCTTAGGGAATATAGTAAATGACATTCTAATAACTATGCATGGTGTCATATGAATAAGAAATTTATCAGGATAATCACTTAGTAAGTTATATAATTTCTAATCACTGGGGTGTACACCCGAACCTACTATAATATTATACGATAACCGTAATTAAAAAGTAAAACTTGAAAACATGTATTCGCAAAGTTATATGCACCCCTATGTTCATTGCAGAATTATTCATGGTGGCAAGATAATGGGAACAACCAAAATGTCCTGCAATAGAAGACTGGAAAAGAAGATGTGGTACATACACACAATGGAATACTACTCAGTCATAAGAAAGGATGAAATACTACAGTTTGCAACAACATGGATGGACCTTGAGAATATTATGCTAAGTGAAATAATTCAGTCAGAAAAAGCTAAGAACCATATGACTTCCCTCATATTTGAGATATAAAACTGAAACTTGTGAACACAAACAGCAGTGTGGTGGTTGCCAGAGAGGATGAGGTAGGGATGAAGGGGGCCCTAATATATGGTAACAAGAGAAAATCTGACTCTGTGTAGTGGGCACACAGTGCAATATACAGATCTTGTAAGACAGAAACTCACTCCTGAAACATGGATGACCATATTAACCAATGTCACCCCAATAAATGTAATTAAAGAAATTTTTTAAATAAAAATATAAATGCAGGGAAACAAGAGGAAAAAAAAATAACAGTGTGATCTTGAAACCTGTGTTCCTGGAAGGAAATAAGCAAGAGTCTTTTATCACTTTTGTTTCAGGGGCAACAGAATGTTTGTCTTGGAGCCCAAGTACAGTCCTATTGAGTTTTTGTGATTGGGTACCATGAGGCTTCTTGACTTTAGCAGACGACCTCCCCAGAGACCCTCAAATGTCTTCTGGAAAGCATTTATCTTCTGTTGAAAAGGGAATTGAAATATCTAAGAGCTTGTACTGTCTTGAAGGGCAAGGAAAATTTGATAAAGTAGTTCCTTAGGATTAAAAATTAGAGCCTAGGATGCATGTTTTTCGTATTTAAAGTTCAGATGAGTGCTACTTGTAGTAAGTGGCTATCCATATCTTGTTCTTCTTGCTATGGTGTGCCAGAAGCTTCCCAGCCCCTTAATATTTCAGCTGAGATGGCAGAGGAAGTGATCTGTGCAGGATCACAAACTCTGGATGCTCTTTTCCCAGAAACCCAGTCCCTAAAAGTGGTTTTCATAAAATGTAGATGAGTAGACACTGCTCTATTGATTATCTGTTCCCAGAATGTTTGCAGTTGATGCTTGGGATTTAACTCAGAATAAACCAAGAGTTCTCAATCCAGAAGACATTACAAATGGGACCAAATTCACTGATAAGGGTGCACGTACTGACAATTCTGGACATAATGTATTAGTTCATGCAGTTATCTCAGCTTACTTGGTTGAATGAAAGAAACCAAGACTTAGTGGTGACCTTCATTTAATAAAGTTGAAATGTCACAGCTTCCCCGGCATCATGTGGAAGAGGAAATCTAAAGGCTTATTTAGAGTGACAAAAATATTGGAGTGGATTTACCACATTTGATCTGCACACCCACTACAATCCTCATAAGCTTTTTAAAAAAATATATTTTATTGGTTTTTTACAGAGAGGAAGGGAGAGGGATAGACAGACAGAAACATTGATCAGCTGCCTCCTGCACGCTCCCTACTGGGTATGTGCCGGCAACCAAGGTACATGCCCTTGACCAGAATTGAAAATGGGACCCTTGAGTCCGCAGGCCGATGCTCTATCCACTGAGCCAAACCTGTTACGGCCTCATATGCTTTTATATAACAAATGAGGTCTAGTCAGGGGGCAGAACCACATTAGCAACTTGAACAGGAAAATTTTATCATAAAGAATTAGTAACAGAAGATTAGCTACTAAGAGGGGAAAAAGAATACTAGAATAGGCCCTGGCTGGGTAGCTCAGTTGGTTAGAGCATTGTCCTGATATACTCAGGTTGGGGTTCGATCTCTGGTAAGGGCAGATACAAGAAGCAACTAATCAATGCATAAACAAATGGAACAACAAATCAATGTTTCTCTCCCTATCTAAAATCAATAAATAAATAAAAAAAAGAATACTGGGATAGAAAAGGAATGAAATTGCCACTTCCTGTAGAGCTATGGTAGAGTACTCTAAGATAAACTTGGAAGAGGGCCTCTCTCCTCCAAGCCCTCATTACCTAAGACTTAGCTTCAAACTCTATTGAAGAAGATGTGGCTGTTGCCCATTGAATGGCAGAGGAGCTCACTGAGGTATCACAGGTGAAAGTGAATGCCACAAAAAATTGCTGGGAACTCGCTAGCTGGGGCACCAGTAAAAGAGTTGGAAAGCCACCCAGTGGCATTCTCAGGCACTGAGGAAGCTGGACTGGGGGGGGGTTGGGGCTCGGCCCTGATAGATCACTCTGCAGGCAGGATGGTGGAGCAGGTGAGGGGGCGGCGCCAGGCCAAGGAGGGGTGCCAGGCAGGGCTGTGGGGGTGTGAGGCTGGGGGCATGAGCTGGGGCCCGATCTCCATAGGCCACCCCGAGGACCCACCCTCGCATGAATTTGTGCACTAGGTCTCTAGTAACTAATAATAAAGTAGAACAATTATAATATGCAAATGTGCTCGCTCTCGCTCTCTCTCTCTCTCTCTCTCTCTCTCTCCAATCATTTTATATTTTTCAGTCCAAACCTATTCTTGAATCTGTGTAACCATCCCTTACTTGCACTATATGGCTTGGTGTCACTCATTTCAGGGGATCCCTTGCTGAAGTCTCTGTATAGGTTCAATATCTGGTACAACACATTGCTGTCAATTGGACCACATTTTCTGTTTAGGTCTTTCACCGAGTAATTTAATGTCTTTTCTATCTTAACTAAGCACTTACCACACGCTATGGCCGTAACTTTTACAGTTAAAGTACAAGAGCAAAACTAGACAAATTTCTTTTTCCTGCTTCACAATTTCACTAATAAAAAATTCATTTTACTGTATATCTTAGCAACCTCAGGATACTTTTTTTAAATTTATTTCTAATGTCAAGACCGTTCACCTTTTCACTTAAAGAAAGCAATTTACAGCTTCTCTTTGGGATACCCAAATTGTCAGTATCACTACTCTTGCACTTTGGGACCATTATTAAGTAACATAAAGATTACTTGAGCACAGGCACTGCAATACCATAGCGGTCAATTTGATAACCGAGATGGACACCCAGTGACTAACAGGTAGGTAGCGTATACAGCCTGGATACACAGGGCAAAGGCGTAATTCACATCCCAGGTAGGATGAAGTGAGACGGTGCGAGATTTCATCATACTACTCAGAACAGACCATTAAAACTTATGAATGGTCTATTTCTATGGTTTTCCATTTAATATTTTCAGATGGCGGGTGACTAAAAGTAAATGGAACTGCAGAAAATGAAACCACAGGCTTACAATGGGGGGTCTACTGGAATGAGCTGTCTGCTGGGATGCCAGTGAAACTCACTATATGATGTTCACTGCTGAGTATCCTACATACAACCAGCAGCCATAGCATAAGAACAAGAAGAAAACACTGGAACCAGGAACAGAAAACCCTTCCATTCCAGTGTTTCTCTGGGACCCCCTTCTAACATGATATAACATTGTGCCAACTGTCAAAACAACAGAAAGCAGCCTAGTCGGTGTGGATCTGTGGTTGAGCTTTGACCTATGAACCAGTTAGTCACGGTTCGATTTCCGGTCAGAGCACGTGCCCAGGTTGCGGCTTGATCCCCAGTAGGGGGCGTGTAGGAGAAACTCGATCAATGATTCTCTCTCATCATTGATGTTTCTATCTCTCTCTCCTTACCTATATAAAATCAATCAAATCAATACACACACACACACATACATACACACATATTTTAAGAGGAGGATGAATTTAGAACTGAGAGGCATTAAATTGATTATTTGTACAGTTGGGGACATAGCAAAATAAAGTTGGCCTCAAGGTGATAATTACTGAGCCTGGATAATGGGTACATAAGATTATTATGCTATTCTATCTACTCTGTATATGTGAAAATTTCCATTAAAAAAGCTTTTCTTGCTTGCTTTTGATTTCCTAAAGCATGGGCTCTGGAGTCAACCTGCCAGACTTCAAATCCTGACCACTAACTGATGCACTATTTTAGGGCTGTGTTTCCCCATTTTAATAATAGTACCTACCTCATTAGAGGTATGGGGAGGATTGAAATAGATATTACATGCAAAGCAATTCGTGCAGAGCTGGTATGTTCTCAATAAATCTATTATTATTATTTTTATTATTTACTGGTGCTGACAGTTTTAATTTTTAAAATACATGATATTAGTACCACACCATAAAAATAAACATCCACAAAAATAGAACTTGGTAACTCATAATAAATTATTCCATAGACACAGGTGGTTTGACTTCTGGAATGCTACATATAGATTTGTTATAAATTTGTCCTTCAAAGAATAACTTACTTTGTCCTTGATTTTGTCAGCTCTAGCATCCAAAGGCTGGTTTTTGTTTTGATCCTGATTACATTTTCGATTTCCTCCACCTGAGCTTATACTTTTAGTTTGTCCAACGAACTGGAAGCAGTAGTGGATAGTACAGATGTGTTGATACCAGACACAGATGAAGTACTGTTTCCATTTATTGACCCATTTACACCTTGAAAAAATAAATAAAAATGTTTATATAATAGAATTCATTTGACCACATAAAAGAATGAAGTAATGCTATATGCTCTAATGTGATGATTCTCGAAAACATAATGCAAAGTGAAAGCGTCACAAATTGTACGATAAGATCTATGAGATATTCACAACACATAAATCCTTTTGGGATGATGAAAATGTTTTGAAACTACATGGAGGTGCCAAAACCGGTTTGGCTCAGTGGATAGAGCGTCGGCCTGCGGACTCAAAGGTCCCAGGTTCGGTTCCGGTCAAGGGCATGTACCTGGGTTGCAGGCACATCCCCAGTAGGAGATGTGCAGGAGGCAGCTGATCAATGTTTCTAACTATCTCTCCTTTCCTCTCTGTAAAAAGTCAATAAAATATATATATAAAAAAAAAACTACATGGAGGTGATGCTTACACAATGATGTGAATGTATTAAGTGCCACTGAATTATTCACTTTAAAATGGTTAATTTTACATTTATGTGATTTACACTTCAATTTTTTAAAACATCAAGAAATATAATTAAATGCAAACACTCATCCTTTCAAAGCAAACTCGCCCAAATACTACCTCAAGCAAAAAGAAAGATAATAATAAACCATCTAAATTGTTACTATAATTTGCAAATGATAGTCTAACAATCATGAACAACATAAATGTTAATAATCATTAAAGAAGAAGAATACTAGGATATTAGTTTTAATCAACTTAAAGCTTAATTACAGAAGAAGTAAATATTACGTGGGTTACATAAAAAAGCTAGTGAGATACAGAGGCAAAAGCAGCAGAGTTTGGAGTTAGAAGACCTGGATTCAAATCCTGTGATGCTAAGTGAATCTGTAAGCAACATTTCCTTAAATAATTTATTTAACCTTGGTTGCAAAAAACCCACTAAATGATATTTAACGTTGGTAGCAAAATGAGGATATTTCCAATCCCAAAGAGTTATTATAAGGATTAAGCAATGCAATGAAAGTGTCCAGCACAATACTTTATAAATGTTATTAAACTTGAACTCTACCGATAATACCTATTGAAGCAGAGGATTTTAAATACTTCATTTAAGTTAATACCTTTTTCAGGACCATTTCGATTACTTTTTCCTGTAGTCCTTGAATGGAATGAAGAAGAATCATGATTCTGGGCTGGAGGAGCAAACAGTGGTGGAATTCCCAGTAATGGTGGAAAGAAGGCTGCCCCTGTACGAGTATGAACATCTGCTGTTCGCCACCATTCTGCACCTCAAAACCAAACACCAAACAGACAAGCAAAAATATTTGGATTAACTTTCTAGTTAATGTAACAATGCTTTTTATCTTTTATTCCTGAAAAAAATGGTTACGTTTTAATTTGGAATAGAATTGCTGTATCTTTCTAATTGTAAGATTGCTATTTAGAAGTTATACATTCAATATTCTTCTCATTAAGATAGTATCCAGTGGTTGAGCATTGACCTGTGAACCAGGAAGTCATTGGTCAATTCCTGATCGGGGCACATGCCCGGGTTGCGGGCTCAATCCCCAGTATGGAATGTGCAGGAGGCAGCTGATCAATGATTCTCTCTCATCATTGATGTTTCTCTCTCTCCCTCTTCCTTCCTCTCTGAAATCAATAAAAATATATTAAGAAAAAAACAAAAAGATAGTATCCAGGAATCTTTGAACAGCAGCCTCCTTGAGTTCAACTTTATAAAGAACAAAGATTTTAAAAATAAAATGGAAAACGTGGAATATTAAAGATTTATTTGACTCTGGTGACTTTTACCATAATAAAAGAAAAAAAATATTTAACACTATACCAACCTATTTTAATACCTTAGGATTTTAGATTAGTGTTAAAAATTTCCTCAAATTATATATATCATAGATATGGCTCTGATAAATCAGGTTGTTTAAATAGTAATACAAAGAATACTGTTATCCAGTATACTTCACATGCATTTATGAAAGAAAAAGTTTTATACTCAAACAGAAACATAAAGACAGTAAAATCAGTAAGCCTTATTCTTTCTTTTCTTTTTCTTTTTCGGGCGGGGAGGGGAAGCTAAGAATAAAAAGAGCTCAAAGAAGATCTCAAAACAAGTAAGTCATATTAAAATAGAAAATATTTATAAAGTTTCTCCTTAAAGTTAATGAAAAAAATCATACACTTTGGCCATACTTCCTCTTATAAGTTACAAATAATAATGATTGTTTTATCACTGCAAAATGACTGAATGTAGAAAGTCATCAAAAATGTAATTTAAATGTTCAAATTGTGGCTCTCAGTTAAAACTTCTAAAAACATAGAGAAGCCAAATTTTATAGAATACATTTTTTCAAGGAAGGGTAAAGATTAAGAAAAGGTTTGAAAATAATCTAAAGGAAAGTCTTGTATTGCCCCTTCTAAAATCTCAGAAATGATCTTTTCCAACTGACTAATCTGCTAGATTACCAAATTAGTTATAACCTTTGAGGCTAATCTTTCAAGATATATGTAAGTGTTTTTCATCGATTATAACATCCATAAGGAAATCAGAGGGAAAAACCTCAACAATACAGCATGGGAAATTTTCCATATTGTCAGTATGCTATATTATATGGTCTTTAAAGCTTTTCTAGGAATATCACTCTCCATTAAAAATAGGATGTAAAGTGATGTGCACCTTCATTATCTAATGGCAAACCTGCTTTTTTTGTGTTGTTTTTTTTAAGTGACATGTTCATGGTGGCTACCATTCTGAAAGATCTAAAAAAACAGTATAAGCAAAAAACTGCAAAAGCTATTCTTCTGCACTGCGGGAAGGCGCTGCTGGTGAAATGACACCAATGTATATTCAGCAGTGCCTGAATGATGGGAACTCAACCAAGAATAACTACACAAAAGCATTAATCATTTATCCACTGTTTAGATGAAAGAAGTGTATTTAGATAGGAAGAAAAACTGTGTATTTTCGGCTTATATCAGCACAGTTGGAATCTATTGTTATTTGAAAACTAGGTTCCACATAGCTGACAAAAAGGGATTGAGGTTTTCCAAAGATATTTATATTATTTAATATAGAGTCTATAATGAAAACATTACAGTTGAATGTATAGACTTTGTAAACAACCAGAAAATTGGTAAGGCATTAAAAGTGTAGTAAGATTCGAATATTTTAGACATAAACTGAGGAAAAACACAAAAATGTACTTTAGAATGTCATTTGTACACAATAGGGACTAGAAAAAAAGACAACTGGAAAATGTGTGTAATAAATAAGCTGATATCGCAAGTAAAAAAAAACAAGGTCAATCGAATAAAAAGATAAAAATTGTAGGGCTGCTGATTACAAACTGTACAAATGTCTAATATTTCATAGAAAGTAACAATTTTTATTAAGTAACAGCTATTTATCTTTCAAATTGAAGAAAATAAAAAAATTTAGTCACTCACAAACTAGCTTGTTTGTAACGTGCTATGTACAAAATAAGGATTACATAAACCAGCACATGATTTCTAAATGTATTCAAAGGAGGTAACAGCATAGAGCAACATTCATTAATCATATTCAACTGAAGGATTCCAGTATTTCAGAGACTATGCTAAATCTCAATTAGAACCTAGAAGATATAGTAGAATTTTAAAATCTTTCATACTTGAGAGCCAGGTACTTCACAAAATTCATGGCAATATAATATAAAAATGTAATAACCAAAATTGTATATTTTTAAAGAAATCACCATGAAATACAATTTCAATATTAAATAAAAACAATTTTATTATACTAATGTCCATTAAATATTGCACCTGTTGATTTAATCATTTGAAATGCAGAATAATCTACATGTCCATAAAAATTTAAAAATAAATTCTTACTCATTTAAAATTCCTAGTAATTCCTTCCCTGTGTGTCTTCATTTATCAGGTCATTTAAAAAATTTGGCATTTTGATTACCCTTTTGAATAAAGCCAACAATACAGAATTTAAATTTGTTATTATAGCAAACCTGCAACTTAAACATGTCTTCTATAAATAGGCATAGTCTCTGTTCGTTTGACAAAATAGTATTCTTCTACAGTCATACTTTTATCACTAAAGACTGTGTCTGATAACTATCTGTTAATCCATCTCCTGAAAACTATAAACAACATTAATATATACTACGGTAGTGTATTTCAAACTGTTTGGCTTAGTGCACATAACATACTAAATTAATGAAAAGTTTATGTAGGTTAGGGGAATCAGTTTTTTTCTGTACAGTGGGAAGTATTAGCATTGTTGAAGTCCAGAGAAGTAGTTCTTTAGACTTGTTAACCATCATTCCAGTGCAGAAGGTATTGGATTTTAATAATAGAGTAATTACATTGTTCGTTTAGAAATGCTCAAAAGCAATACTCCAATAAACCATGAAACAAACAAATTTAAGGTATCAGTAATTATCTATATTAATATCACCTATTTTTATTTTTATTCAGCAATCCTATGTTTCAGAAAATATCTGTTGAATGCTTATCTTGCTAAACAACCATTCTAGAAACTGACTGAATTAAATTTCTATTAGTGTTTTTTAAACAAATGTTAAGACTTAGTTTAAGACTTTATTTTAACTTTCTACTCACACTACCTCTCCCCACAATTCCTTCTTCCAGACAACTGAATGAAAGGAATAATATGATTCAAAAGACAGTACTTGAAATATATAACCATCTTTCCATCATATATATAGAAGCACTTCACAATTTATTACCCATTAAAGTGGGCAAGAGAAAGTACTAATGATAATTACTAATTATGTACGGATTATGTGTGCCAAATGCTTCACTCAGCACTAACATGGCTTATCTGCTCTCATCTTCATAGGTACTATTATGATGATGATAACCTCATGTCTAGGATGAGGAAACTATGGCTGAGAGGTTAGATTACTTGTTCAAAGTCACACAGCTAAAACACAGCAAAGCCAAATTTAAATTCAGGTTGATTTGTGTCTACATTTATGCTGATTTTTAAACAACCCTAACTAAAATTTATTAAAGTAAAATTAATCACTGGAAACACTTAAAGTTTAGTTTTCAAAATAATATAACAAGACAAATTATAGCATGTTTGTGTAAGTTAAACTTTATTTGGTGTCTTACTGAATTCTCATAATCTATAGAATTTGGGATAATTCTGGTCTTGCTGCCACATATGTGGTGCAGATCTAGAGTTGTTTTGATTGATTATAAAAGAATATATAGAAATTCAAGAGCCAAGCTCATCTTCCTGACAAAGTGCAGAGAAGTGAGAACTCAAAATAACATTTCTGAGATGTTTATTATAAGCACTAGACTTTAGTTTTCCAGTATAAGCTATTTTTCACATCAAAGCTGAGAAAAAAAATTATCAAAAACACGAAGAAAACTTAGCTTAATTATTCACTTTTGATGCAGATGCCGATTTCCCTAGCCAAACACTTAAGTATCTAACTGCATTGCCACCTAGCACACATAGTGTGGTGTTGGTTTGTTTTTCTTTGCCCATGATAAATAGGATTGAGCAAATTCTTGCACAAGAGTTTTAATATACCAGGCATTAGACTATTTCTTTTTGTTCAATTTAATAAATTACTGCTTGAACATTTTCAAGCTTTCCTTCTTTCCTTGAACACTGTTTGTAACAGATGTTTACCTGGAAAAGATGCTAGTTGGGGATGTGCGGCTAAGGCTGTGGGTGTACCAAGTGTCCCCAAACCACCAAATTCTGAATGCCCTGAGCTGGCTGAATGTAGACCAAAGACTGGGTGGCTGACCATTGGGAAGGCACTCGACACTGTGGACAGGTTAAACGGTTGATCCCCAGCTGCTCTGAATAAATGTCCTGGGAGGGAAAAGAACACACTTAAAGTTGGACTATAAAAACAGATGAGATCTGATTTCAGCATTCATAAATTAGATAAAATTTTATACTTTCTTATTTATTATATTTTTATCTTACATTTTCTTTTGCATTTCTATTCATCAAACCCTACAGAATAAGATGTTTCTACATGAAAGTACTCTGGTAAATGTAATTAAAATAAATGGTATAATCGTATTTACTTTGAATTTGAGAAATGATGCTTTCAGCAAATAATTTTCACTCGTTATTGTGTTTTGACCTGCAGAAGTGAGTGAACTTTCTATTAATAAATGTACATTAATGTAGTATTAAAATGTTTTCACTCGTAAGGAAAATAAAAACATCTTATTAATATAAGGTTCAAAACCAAAGAAATAAGTCCAGAATCTGTCACCAAGTCCTTACTCAAATTATACAACTAGGCAAAGAGATTTTAGTTTCCATGTGCCAGAAATGAAGCCATGTTCTCTATTTAATACCTCTTTGATATCAAAAAGGGGATTATATTCTAGCCTGATAAAGCAATGTAGAATACAACATAAAGATTTAATGAATAAACTTCTTAAGATTATTTCTAAATGCACCCAAGGGCATCTATCAACTTTTTGATATAAATATCATATTCAATAATAAGTGTGACTTTCAATCTCCACTTTTACCCTAAAGAGAATCTAGTAGTAAGTGTCATAATCCCAGTTTGGGTTGTTATACAATCAAATACACGACCTCTTTTTCATACTTTGCAGGGAGTTGGCAGAAAATCTGTTAATACTTGGAAATCTTCCTTTTACTTCCAGGAAATAATTAACTTTCCCTGGCTTGATACTAAGAAAACAATACCAAATGCCACACTCCAGGCTATTTTAAGAATTTACCGTGTGAAAGGTACTGTATTCTGTGTTAAAATAAGAACATGGGTTTCTTACTATCTCCTGTTTATATCAGACCTGGCTCTGCAGTTGAATATAAGTAGTTTTAACACAATATGTTTGAAGTCAATTTGTTAAAAGTAATTACTTTTTTAACATTTAGCTATTAAAGATATCTCTTCTCTTTGCTTTTTTATTCCTTGAAAACCAAGAGGAAGTCATCAGAAGGCAACGATATGCCCTGAAATAACACTGCACTGAAATAACATTATATTTTTTATCGAAGTAGTAAGATTTAAATAAATTGTATCAAGTCACAAGTATGTCTCATATCATCCTGTAAGATAAAAAATTGTGACTGGGAGTCAAGGTTCCACTATAACAAAGCACTAAGCAGATCTCCCAGGGAAGATCCTCAAAGTATCTTTATGATAAAGGCCCATAGAGGAACTGTCAGAGGGGAGGACAAGGAAAGGACACAGACTTGGGTATCTTTTCTAAGTCAGCCAATCTTTGTTTTTGTTCATCAAAGCCTATACAGAAAATCTGCGAATTTGATACTTATGTGTTATCAGAGTTCCAGAATGCCTTAGCATTGAAGTTGAGTTAAAACAAAACAGGGCATGCTACTGGGAAAAAAGGTTACTCAAATATCACTACCTTCAAGACCAGTGATAAAGAAATAATCCTTGACTACATGAACCTCATAATTTGACCATAATTTAAATAGTATGACTACTTTTTATACAACAATGTATAAAACAAGTTAATATTTCAATATTATAAACTGGTACTGTCATATACAGGACTAAGTAATAGATCCCAAATACCTAAAGAAGTGTCTCATACATAATAAACATTCAATAAATATCTGATGAATGAATCAATTCACTACTCATTAAGAGCAGAGGAGGCATATCCCTGGGACTGATTCCAAAGGCCTTCGATCCAAACAGGAAGTTGTCATTTGTTATCACCAGAGCAAAGCTATATAATGGCCTAGAAAACTTACTAGAGTTCATTTATCATCTAATTTTCAAGTCTTAGACCTGCAAATTCATCTCTCCTTTCTTTTCTTTCTTCAACAATTGTTTCCTGGGCATTTATTTTTGTGCCAGGCATTTATTGAAGACATAATGATAAAAGGGAATACATATGGTCCTTGCTCTTTAAATGTAGATGAATAGACAAATAAACAAAACACCACCAACTGTATAATTATAAATTATGAAGAGTACAATGAGTGAAATTACTAGGTACAAAAACAGATAATATTAGAGACTTCTCTAATTAATGTCTGAAACTGAGCATAAGAAAGAATCGGCTTAGGAAGGACTTGCAGAGGGAGAGCATGTTTGAGATCCTTAGTTGGGAAAGAATGTATCTAAAGAAGCTAAAGGTCAGGGAGACTAAAAGGTAACAGAACAAAGTGAGAACAGTTCCACATAAATTTGAAGTAGGCAGTGATTAGATCACGGGGGTGTATTAGTTAGGTTGAAAAGTACAAAACACCAAATTCAAAATTAATAAAAAGATGAATGTACTGGCTTACATAATGCAAAAGCTTTTGGAAAAGACTGACTGAAAGTTTGCCAGAACCAAGTTTCTCTTTCTTCTCTGGGCTCTACATCCTCAGATAGGCCTTCTCCCAGGTTTGTGGGAGTAAAAATTCCAGAATGGCATCTCTTAGTCTTTCATTAGTCTGGTTTGCATCATGTGCCCATTCCTTAACCAATCACTATTGTCTGGGAGATGTGATGTTTAGACTGGGCAGATTGGATCACATGCTGCCCATGGACTCCTAGATGAAAATTTTTTAAAAGAAAGTTATTTGCTTTTTTTGTATTTGTTTTTGGTGTTTGTTTGTTTTGGGGGGGTGGGGGGAGACAACTTCAGATAATGGTGGAGTAGTAGGGAAGTTGGTCGCTTGAATCACCCACAGAGGATAATGATAAAGTCTGAATTTAAAACAACAAGAAAACTAAAGATATGGGAAGACATCCAAAAATAGAGAAAAGCCAGAGGAAAGTTTAATCTGGAAAAATGGTAATGAGAAGGGGTAAAAAGTATGACTTTGTGGTGTTTTGATCTGATAATGCTGCCTAAACCTCATAGCTATGACCACAAAAAAACAGTGGAAGAAAAGGAGCAGCCTTATCCACTAAAGGTGTCAGTGGTCAGAATCCAGGACTGAAAAAAAAGCCCCAGAAAATTTAAAAGGGAAATCCTGGCAGTCACAAAAAGAATGAGACCCAAATTCAGAGCTTCAACCACCCAAATAGCTAGCTATAAGTACACTGTGCATGAATGAGGCAGGTCCCCAGGGGCATGGCAAAGAGCCAGCAGAGAACACAGAGAATCTGCTCTTGAAAGACAGGGCTACACACAGCAGATCTATTGAGTTTAATGTGTTTCTTAAATGAATGAATTCCTTCGTCATGATTGGCTTAGACAACAGAAAGCCTGAAGTGTCCAGGGCAGAGTCCAAAGCTGGCAGGGCAGCTGGAAATTAGAGGGTAATCTTAGAAGCAAGGAAACCACAGGGAGAAGGAGATTCATCTCTGCCTAAGTTCTTGGCTGTCCCAACAATTGTCACAGGCACAAAGGAGACCCACAGAAGGCCAGACTAAAAGAGCAGCAGTGAGGAGACAAAACACAGAGCACAGATTATCATCAGTATGTTTTTTACCACAATGTAACTAAAATGGACATCAATAAAAATTTAAATGCTAAATTACTGACTTCTACACAACCCATCAGTCAAAAAATTCACAAAGGAAAATAAAAAACATTTTGACTATAATGATAATGAAATGAAAACATCAAAAATTGTGGGATACAGACATAACAGTACTTAAATGTATACATTAAAGGGATATATGAGAAAAGGAGAAAGGCCTTAAATAAACGATTTAAGCTTTCCCTTAAATTGGGAAAAAAGAAGAGGAAATCACACTCACAGAAAAACAAAAGGAAATAATAAAGGGCTAATATCTATGAAACAGAAAACTGTGAAAATGCAATGAAACCCAAAGCTATTTTGCCAAAAAGGTCAATAAAATTGATAAATCTCTAGTCACAAAGGAAAAAAGAGAAAAGACACAAGTTACTACTATCAACAATGAAAGAGAAGACATCACTACTAATCCTATAAACATTCAAAGAAGATACTATTTATAACAACTTCATGCCCATAAATTCAATTACAGATAAGATGGATAAATTCCTTGAAAGACATCAACTACCACGGCTAACTCAAGAAGAAAAAGATAACCTGAATAGTTTCATATTGTTATTTTAAAAAATGAACTTGGGTTTACTATCTTCCAATAACAATAATTTAAAAACACCTTCCAAGCCCAGATGACTTCACTGGTGAAGTCTACCAAACATTTAGGGAAAAAATAATGCCAGTTCAATATAAACTTTTTTCAAAAAAGGTTTTCAAGGAGGAGGGAGTGGTCAACTGTGTCAATTCAGCCAAGAGGTTGAGTGAGATGAGGATAGGAGTGACTTTGGTGTGGGTTGAAATATACATGAAAGACAAGAAAAAGGAGAAAACACATGCAGCTATACCTTTTGAGAAGTTTGGCTATAAAACAAGGCAGGAAATAGGGCAACAGCCAGAAAAGCATTTGAGGTGAAAAGAGGTTTTGGGTATATATTGTTTTTTAGGTTGGCAGATACTAAGAACATACTTTTTGAAAGGGCGAGGACTACGCCCTCCATCTTGCCCCAGGGTAAGGGCTACGCCCTCCATCTTACCCTGGATCCTCCATTTTTGGGCAGCCATGTGCTCGGCAAGGCTTCTTCCCGGAAGCCCAAGCCTCTGCTAGCCACACCCAGGACTTCTTTAAACTAACCAATGACAATCAAGGGAAGTGCGCACCATAGATATGACCACATCCTGTGTAACAAGACACCGACTTGCACCTGGCCAATTGGCAAGGCCCACAGTCCTTTCTCCTCCCCTTACTCCAACCCCCTATAAAAACCCTCTCCCAACAGGGCTGGGTCGCTCTGCCACTTGCTGCTGCGTCAGTAAGGAGGGTAGGGGAGCCAAGCCCGGTTTGAATAAAAGACTCTTTGCTTTTGCATTGGACACGGCTGGCTCCCTGGTGTGGTCTCTTGGGGATCCTGAAATCTGGGCATAACACTTTTATGCTGATGGATGTGATCCAGTAAATGGAGAAAAATTAATGGTACTATATAGAATGAATGAAGTCCTTGAAAAGTCATTTATAATCTTTCAAAGGAAACAGTAGATATTTGCTATTATCTGTGATAATTAAGTGCTCTATTATTTTGAGTTAAGCATTTATTCTCTTTGGTTTAATTTACACTGATACATAGAACAGTTATTAAACGATATTTATAGTAAGCATACATAAGCTATTAGATGCAATAATGAAATACTATTTTTCTGAAGAAAAGAACTGTTGGCTCATATATACGTATCAGAAATTTATTACAATACACAGGTGGGGAGGTAAGTTGGGGGCTATCATCAGATAAGTTCAAATAGGTAGATAACTGGCTCACTTAACATTTGTCCCAACCTCCTTTTAGGGTACCTTCTGATGCAAAAGCTGGGCAGTTAGAAACTACATGTTCCAGTCCTTCTTGCAGCCAGGATTCTGCATGTAATTTAGATTCTGCCAATCAGATGGATTTGGAAAGAATTAAAAACTAAACTAAATTAAGCTGGCAGATTGGCAGCACATGAAGTATCCTTTTTGCTGTTGTAGATTTAACAGGCAGCACAGAACAACCCTGGAGCCAGTTACATCACTGGACTGAAGTGGCACGAGCCATGGAACCATCAGTTGGAACAGTGGTATCCTGATTAAAGCAGAGGAAGTTTCCTTAAGCAGGTTAATTCAGCAGTAATGCTCTGAATCATTCATGGAGCCAGCTCTTCAATCTATATATATAAAAGCCTAAGCGACCATTCCACCGTTCAACTGGTAGCTATACGCGCACTGACCACCAGGGGGCAGACGCTCAACGCACAGGCATGGAAACATGGAACAGACTGATGAATCTCAGAGGAAAAGGGGGCGGGGGGGGGGGGAGGGTGGGAAGAGATTAACCAAAGATCTTATATGCATACTAGAGGCTCGGTACATGGATTCATGCACTGGTGGGATCCTTCCGCCTGGCCCGCGGGAGTCGGGCCGAAACCAGCAGTCTGACATCCCCCGAGGGGTCCTGGATTGCGAGAGGGCGCAGGCCAGGCTGAGGGACCCCACCATTGCACGAATCTGTGCACCGGGCCTCTAGTAATTTTATAAGTATCTAATTCCCAGTATTAAATCACTTTCTTCTTTTTTTTAATAAATATTTTATTGATTTTTTACAGAGAGGAAGGGAGAGAGATAGTCAGAAACATTGATGAGAGAGAAACATCGATCAGCTGCCTCCTGCACATCTACTGGGGATGTGCCCGCAACCCAGGTACATGCCCTTGATCGGAATCGAACCTGGGACCCTTCAATCCGAAGGCCGATGCTCTATCCACTGAGCCAAACCGGTTTCGGCAAATCACTTTCTTCTTATTTTATGTTATTTCTACTTGATCTGACTGATACACTAACCAACAACTCCAACTGGTGATAGTTCCCAAAACAAGAGGATAATTAATTCTATCACAACTGGCCTGATACCTCATAACCATATAATTTTCAAAGTAATACTAAATGAGAGATAAGTGAAAGCTTAAAAGTAATATGCACATTACCTTGGAGGTCAAGGAGGATTTCTTAAACAAGGCAAAAAGCATAACCATAAATTTAAAAATGGATAAATCTGGGTCCTGGCTGATTTTGTTCAGTAGTTAGAGTGTTAGCCCATGGACTGAAGGGTCACAGGTTCAATTCCTGGTCAAGAGAACATAAGTTGGTTGCAGGTTTGATTCCCAGCCATGGTCAAGGCACGTGTAGGAGGCAACCAATTGAAATGTCTCTCTCACATCCGTTTCTCTCTCTCTATTCCCCCTTCCTCCCTCCTCTCCACTTCTCTCTAAGATCAATGGACAAAATATCCTCTGGTAAGGATTTAAAAAATTGATAAATCTGACTATATTAAAATTGGAAGTTCTATTCATCAGAAGACAATGTAGAATAAAAAAGACACACCATGACCTGATATAAGATATCTTCCCAAGCATAACTGAAAAAATGATCAGCATCCAAAATATACAAAGAACTCATAAATCTCATTAAGAAAAAATGGATAAATTAATATGTCGTGTCGCACCAATGCCCTAAATAATCACTTTAGTAAAGAGATGAGATTCAAAAGGCTAAAAACTTATAAAAGGGCACCTTAATGAAACTCTACTTCATATTCATCAATGACAATAATCAAAAAGTCTGACAATGACAAGTGTTAGCATGAATGATAGGCATCAAAATTCTAATACATAGCCGGTGGGAAATATAAACTGGTACTACTGGTAAAGTTGAAGACATCTCCAGAAAAGTATGCTTATATGCATTAGGATCTATGTATAATAATAATCATAGCATTGTTTATAATTGGTGAAAGTTAGAAACAACTCAAATATCCATCATCAACAGTGTGGATATTAAAATGGATGCATATTCCACACTTCTCATTACATCACTCCACACTCAGTTGCCCAAGTCATGTCAGGGCTTCAATCTCCCTCTCAACATTGCCTTACCCAAATTCAGTCATTATATCCCATAAGAATCAACTCCCTAAATATTTCTGGGGCCTTGTTTCTTTCTCCACCTCTAATAACTCCTTAATCTGGGACCTTATCATTTATCACCCAGATAAATATAAGTACCTTCCCTAAAAGTCTTCTTTTTCTCTAGTCCCATCCCCATTGCAAACTGGTGTACTACATGGTGGTAAGGCTGTCAATTTCAAAGCCGTGTGATCATATAAATCCCTCCTCCTGGATGACATACAAATAAAAGTAATGTTTACCATTTATTAGACACCAACTATGTGCCAGGTGTTATCTCATTTATCCCCATAATGTTGCAAGGTGGGTGTTATTATATCTGTTATAGATGAGGCAACCAAAGCTCAGAAAGGAGTAATTTACCCAAATTCACACAGCGAATAAATGAACAAGCCAAGACTCAATTTTAGGGCTTTGCAATGGAAAAGTCCTTGCTCTTAACACATTATTCTGCCTAAATTCCTAAACATGGCATATGAAGTTATACATGATATATCCTTAGGCTATTCCCCAGGGACCTCCTGCGCCTCTGATCCTCTGTCCACTTAGCCAGAGCAGGTATTACCACTCCATTCGCTCTTTTTCCTTACTAATAACTTCTATTTCATTCAGGATGGCAATATGTTCACCCAAAAACTATTTTTCCTGGCCTTCCTTGAAGCAAAGTTCTGATGAAAGAGATGTAAGTGGAAAACTCTGGATGGTATTTCTGGGAAAGCTTTTTAAAAGGGATTGTATGCATATATGCATAACCCATGGACACAGGTATGCATATATGCATAACCCATGGAGAAGGCCTGGGGTGGGGGGCAGGGAAGGCTAGAAGGGGTGAATGGGGTAAAAGGGGGACATTGGTAAAACTTGCAACAATAAAGATTTTAAAATAAAATAAAATAAAATGGGTCCAAGTAAGGTGGCCCCTACCCCCTGCCTTCTTCCTTCCTAGAAAACAGTGCTGTATGTAGATCAGCCCTCATACAGCCATGACATACACATATGAGCATCGAAGTCCCTCACTTCAAAGAAAGAATTTAAAATTAGAAGAACTTCTGTCCTAGCCAGTTTCACTCAGTGGATAGAGTGTCAGCCTGGGGACTGAAGGGTTGCGGGTTCGATTCCAGTCAAGGGCATGCCTGAGTTGTGGGCTCGATCCCCAGTGGGGGTGTGCAGGAAGCAGCCGATCAATGATTCTCTCTCATTATTGATGTTTCTATCTCTCTCTCCTTCTCCCTTCCTCTCTGAAATCAATAAAAAATAAAAAATATTTAAAAAATAATAATAAAATTAGAAGAACTTCAGGTATATAATGGCATAACCCACCCAGCATTGCCTATCTATGGGCTGGTGTGTTTATGCTTTCCTATTCACAGTTAATCATTATCATAACCGACACATACCCTGAGTTGTGGCCTTACTGATAAACTTATAATTTCCCCAATATACCATGATTTGGCACATTTGTATAGAGCCAGGTGGTCTACAATTATAAGATGCCTATGTATCTTTATTTTATTGTATTTTAAACTAGTAGCCCTGTGCACGAATCTGTGCACCAGTAGGTCACTGCCGCCCTCCTGTAGCTCCCCTCCACCCCCCTCATAGCTTGTTGCCCTGCCCTCTCCTGCAGCTCTCCGCCTCCCGCTTGCTTGCTGCCCTGCCCCATCCTGTAGCTCTCTGCTGCCGCTTGTAGCC
>NW_005871053.1:19746887-19773812 GCF_000147115.1 Myotis lucifugus | reverse complement strand
CCACCCCTCATAGCTTGCTGCCCTGCCCCCTCCTGTAGCTCTCCACAGCTTGCTTGTACCTGGTTAGCCCACCCTCCTGCTGATCCAAGATCTGGTCGTGATGTGCTTGGTCATTATGCCTCAGGGCATAACAGCTAATTAGCATATTCCTCTCTTATTATATAGGATTCTCTATTGTTGAAAGTATTATATATGTCTTCTTTTGCCCCATTGACCGCTCCCCAGCACATGCCCTCACCCCGCTACTGTCTGTGTCCATTGGTTATGTTTATATGCATGCATACAAGTCCTTTGGTTGATCTCTTACACAACCCCATCCCACCCTCCCCTGCCTGCCTTAACTTTAATAAGAAAAGCAGGCATACTCAAGCTTTAACTAGAGAGGTTTTAAACAGTTTACCTGTTTTATATATTTGACATTATTATATGTTTTGTTTGAAGAGATCTACCTAAAAAAAAAATGGATTGAAAACCACTGGCCTACAGCACAGCTTAAGTGTAACTGCAATTTCCCAAATTCTATCTATGTATTAGGTCAAATTAGCACAAATCTCAAGCAAATCCACTCTTTAAAGTTTAAGTATGCAACTAGTGGTTTAAATACCACTCTCTCGCCTTTCACCCAGAGCAATATTGCAACCGTCTGAATATCTGTGAAACTGGCAAGCAGGATATTGTGCACCACTTGGCCTTTCACACCACAGTTCTGGTAGCATATTCCCTACACCACTCAGGGCCAGGAAAAAAGTCTACTTTTTCCTCAGGAACTGATACTCTTATTAGCACTAGTATGTGAGTCACGCATCCCATTGTTTTCCTTTTACTCTTAACAGCTAGTTTGTTTTTGTGCAATATTGGTAGCTTTCTTTACCTAACACCTTTTAAGACCCTATATTTTGATATTTTAGTTAATTGTTTTGTTTGCTATACCAATACATTTACTGAAAGCTGTCCCAAATTATTTTTTAGAAGTAGGCAAGCTATTTTTTAATCATAATTTAAAGGGAAAAGATACATTGTATTTCTTATATTCTAATAAGATCAATAAGACACATATATGCAGATGACCTCAGATTAATTAATCTTTTTTCCCTATATTTTCATTGTTTTTAGATAGAAAGGGAGAGGGGGAGAGAGAAACATCAATGTAAGAATGAAACATCAATCAGCTGTTTCTTGCACACTCCCTACTGGGGATCAAGCTCAAAACCTAGGCATGTACTTCCACTGGGAATTAGGTGCACAGGAAGACACCTAACCAACTTAGCCAAATTGACCAGGACAGATTAATCTTTATTGCAGTGTTATTTTCTATCCAAATTACTGAAAGATGTTTTGTGAAAGGCAATCCTCAAAGGTCCCTACATGTTATTGGTGGGTATACCAAGAGTAAAATGCCTTGACCACTCTTGAACCAAGCCATTTCTCAGGATTGCATTTGCAGTGGTCAATCTTGAAGGATGAGGTAACATCTCCTTCCAGACAAAGGGTTTGTTTTCATTAACTAAAAGCAAAAGTAGAGTCCCCAAGCTCAGTATTCCTAAGCTGTGACACAAACCCACTGCACACAAAGAGCCAAGTGGGCTGCTCTGTATCGCCCTGTGGACTTGGGAGGCATGGGAAACCAATGCCAGTATGATGCTCATGTTATTTGCTGTGCCATCCTATATAATAAAGAGCTAATATGTGAATTAGAACAGATGGCAGAACAACCTTCTGGAGCGACCAGTGGGCAGGGGGTAGGGCCAAGGGGCTGCGAGGCAGCCGGGGCTGTGAGAGCCTACTCTTGTACGAATTTCGTGCATTGGGCCTCTGGTAAGTAATAAAATCTCTGACTCAGGAGACTCATGTCTTCTGACACATTCATAATAGGAACAGGCTAACTAGTAGGTATAATCTCCAATCCTCATAAGGTATTGATTCAAAAGAAATTTATCATTCAAAATTTGAAAGCAGGTTTGAATCGCATCCTTTGTAACTCAGTGTAACTCCTCTAGACATACTATTAATGGAGATGACAAGAGATTGGTCAATTAAAATAATTTTAAAACAACAGAATGTCCTCCAAGGGGCCATTAAAGAACTGTTGAAATTTTGACATTTTAAGGTGAAAATTCTGTTTGTTGTCTTTATACCTCAAAAAATTCTGAGGAAATTAAAAAATTGTTTAAGATAAAGAGTCCAGGTATATTATTACTCTATGATTTCATTTTAAAGTGGAGAGAATTATCAGACAATGCATAGGCCAAAAATATCTTATCAAACAAAACAGGAAAATGTGACAAATTAAATTAAGAAAATTAGGTGCGGGAACTTAATACTAGGCTTTACTTTAAACATAAATTACAACACTGTGAAAGTTAAAAACTAAGTATTTTCCTGGAAAGTGAAAAAGACTCATGATGCACTCAAAGGATTGTATTAATAAGTGATATATTTCTGAACATAGAAATAAACTATACTTTCAATGAAAGTATCAACACAAAAACTCTACAACCTTTTAAATTGGCAAATAAATAATAAAATAATAAAAATGTATTCCTTTCGCCCTAACTGGGTTTGGCTAAGTGGATAGAGCGTTAGCCTGCAGACTGAAAGGTCCCAGGTTCGATTCCGGCCAAGAGCATGTACCTTGGTTGTGGGCACATCCCCAGTAGGAGGGGTGCAAGAGGCAGCTGATGGATGTTTCTCTCTCATCGATGTTTCTAACTCTCTATCCCTCTCTCTTCCTCTTTGTAAAAAATCAATAAAATATATATATTTTAAAAAAATATACTCCTTTCTACACAAAGAAATTTCTAGACAAAGAAATTTCTAATGTTACCCAGCAACTTAGTACCCCACCCCTTTCTGAAATTCCCAACTATCACTAACAGAAAAACAGTGCCCTAAATTGACTAATAAGAATCACAATCAATTCAAGTATCACTAATTCAGAAAATAAGTGAGAAATAGGTGACAGCAAAGTGTCCAAAAAACTCAAGGTTCTGTATTCAAATATATTATGAAAACCATTGACATAAAAAAGGACATTTCTATAGAAACACCATATATATTAAAGACTAATTCAGAAGAATAGTTATAAGAAGCAGAAAAGAAACATTATAAAAGTACAACTCTCAAATCATTTAGAGAAAGTAACTTGAGGTAAAATGCCAATTGTAGCATCACCTTTTGAACAAAGCATATCATAAAGGCACTCATCATTTATATATAGCTATCATTTTGCATATAAGGGAAGTATGGATGAAATTGTTAAATGTTAACCAAGATTGTACAGGGTGCAGGAGAACAGGGATTTCATTTATTTACTTTTTTAATGCAATGCTATTTCATTTTAGTTATTTTCTAATTATGAAGAAAATTTTAGAAAATTACTTTCATAAAACAATGACAAAATGATATCTTTCTTGTTATTGTTCCATTGATTTAAAAATAAACAAATATTTATTTGGCAAATTTCTAGGGTATTTTGTTAGCAAACATTCCATATTTATGCATTTCACTTACCCAAAATTACAAATCTAATCTTGAAAAAGTGAAATACTACTTAGTTCTACTATGAAATAATCTATAAGATTAAAAATATTTAAGATTAAAATGGTTCCTATTGATAAAGAAGTGATTTAATCAAGCTTAGGTATTTTTTTAAAAGGATGTATTCTACCAAACATGTGCTTGGGCAAGAACTCATTTTGGGAGTTACTTAAAAGTACCTCCTATGGGGAAGGTGAGGGTGGGTGGATGGGTGGGAAGAGATCAACCAAAGAACTTGTATGCATATATGCATAACCCATGAACACAGACAACAGGATGGTAAAGGCTAGGGGAAGGGAAGTGGGGGTGGGATAGAGGGGTCAATGGGGGGGGGAGGGGACATATGTAATACTTTCAACAATGAAGATTTAAAAAATAAAAGTACCTCCTATGTAATTAATGAAAATTAAGGGTATTTTCACTTCTGAAATAAAGCTCTCTTTTTAGCAATATAAACTATGTTCATGTTTAATAGAAACTTGCCATGCTCTAAACTTTAAAAATATTTCCCATTCAGTAAATGATCTGCCTTTAGTGCACACCAGTGAACTGAGATACTTGGAGTTTGGTAAAGGTCATTTCAAATACTAAAAGCAAATTAGGGCAAAGTGTTCACAGCATTGGTACCTACCCTGATCACCAAGGACTCATTTGTATTTCTTCACTCCCTTAATGACCTATTGTTTTAAAAAAGACTTTGCCTGTATTAATTTATTAATTGAAATGGTGACAGCAACATGAAATTTACAAAGAGAGCTTCCAGTAATCAAGAAACGCTTGTAATAAACAGTGCTATAGAATTTCAAAAAAAGCAGAGACTGGATGTTAAACCTTATAGGTCAATGGAGGCATTGAGAATAAAACACTAGGAACACAAATTAATAAAAGGATGGCATTCTAAAATTGAGTCAATAAGGATATTCACCACATGGGTTGATTGCAGAGCTAAGCGAAGCAGCTCCAGTGGAAAGGCCGCCTTTAGAAACCGATGAAGCCACAGAAGGTATAGAAGATGAAGTTGGTACAGTAGAAGAGGCTGTTGAGGATGGTAACCGTTCTCCAGACTCCATATCTATGAGGGGGAGAATTCTCAGTTTTAGACAGAATTAGTCAAAAGAGTTAAACATACTTAAAATAAGTCAAACATTTAGGCATAGTTTGTAAAGATATGAAATAAGTTTAGAACATGTTCTTCAGAAAGATAAAATATGGAATAAATAAACCAATATAATTAAATCGAAAATTATTTCAAAATAAAAAGTAAAGAAAACAAAAACACCAAGTCTGACACATAAAAAACTCTCACAAAATACATATGCATTGGGGTTGAAGAGTATAAACCTAATCATGAAAGAAATGGATATACAGATTACATTTGATAAGAGACATCATCTGGGTTCCAAGGCTGTGTCTGGAGCTTATTAGCTATAACAGTGTATAAATTATGTCACTTCAGTGAACCTTCCATTTCTGCATGCGGACTGAAGATGTAGTTGGAAGGATTAAATGAGATAATGCAGATAAAGTGCTGAGTACCTAGCATTCAATAACTGTCAGCTTTTGTTTTTATTAAGTGAATGTGTGTATAATGAGCCATGTGCATGTGAGGCAGTAAAAGAAACCTCAAGGTATTTTTAGATTATTGCTTTCAAGTAAGTATTTCAGTCATATCTATTTATAGATTAAGTATATGCTTGGAATGTTATCATATTTTTTAGCCAGATACATTTTGTGTTAAGAATTAAAAATAAATGCCTTACAATTGTATAAGTACCAATGGTAGTGTGTTTTTACTGTGAAATTTTCAAAATAAGCTGGAACACACATATAAATAAAACATCAGTACATTAATTTTTGGTTGAAAAATATAATTACGATCAAATGAGTTATTATTCATTATTGAAGCATACTACATAAAAATTGGTAAAACCCATTTATTCAGATTAAGAAAAACGTGTTCATTAAAATAAAAGCAGTTTAGGTATCCAAGAACCATTACTTCCCAGATTTCTGTTATGGCCAGAGCATCCAGATCTGATACTTGCACTCCTGTAACAGCCTCTCATTCTGAGGCTGTGTGTTAAGAATACCACTTTCACCTAAGGTTCCAAATCACCACTGTGAGAAGAAACAAGTCATCTTTTCTGTCAAAGAACAGTGTAGACAGCCACCATTTTGGGCTGCTAACTTGGCAGCCGCCATGTTGGCCGCATGGCTTGCAGCTCCCCTGGGGGCTGCCATCTTGAAATGGCAAAGGACAACTCCTCCCTTTGAATTAGCCAATCACGAAAGACTGTGCGCCTCAGCTCCAATCAAGAGCAAGGGACAGGTCACGTGTGTCCATGATTATAAAGCCGAACAGACCGCCTGCTTGGTGTGTGTGCGCTTCCAGACCATGTGTGCACACCCTTCTATGTAGAAGTAAAGATACTTGCCTTCCTGCCTGGCTCCTGAGTATGTTTTGTGTTCTACCAGGATCCCTGCATTGGGGGGCTTGCCTTATTTCTAACACCACTAACCAACAGACTCTTTTTGGCCAAAAACAGCCCACATATCACAAGATCAAAATGTAATAACATGATTCCCCCACCCACAACACAGTTATCTAAGGAACAATATCAACTAGTAGGTACATCTTTTAGTTTAGGACATTTATCCTATACTAGAGGCCCGGTGCACAAATCGTGCATGGGTGGGGTCCCTTGGCCAGGCCTGCGATCGGGGGGATGGGGTGGCTGGCCTGGGGAGGGGCCGTGGGAGGTTGGCTGTGGGAGTGCACTGACCACTAGGGGGCAGCTCCTGTGTTGTGCGTCTGCCCCCTGGTGGTCAGTGTGTGTCATAGCAACCGGTCAACCAGTTTTTCAGTCGTTCGGTCACTAATATGCTAAGTGTCCAGTCATTCATTCAACCAATCAAAGCATAATATGCTAATGATATGCAAAGGCTGCTCAACTGCTTGCTACGACATGCACTGACCACCAGGAGCAGACAGTCAACTGGTCGACCAGTCACTATAACATGCACTGACCACCAGGGGCAGATGCTCCGACTGGTAGGTTAGCTTGCTGCTGGCGTCTGGCCAATCGGGAATCAGTGAGACAGGCCAGACATTCCCTGGAACCCTCCTGCGGACCCTCCTCCTGGGCTGGCCAATCTCCCAAGCCCCTCCCTGTCCCCAATAGTGCACCAGTGAGGTCCCATGGCCTGGCCTGCGCCCTCTCGCAATCCGGGACCCCTCAGAGGATGTCGGAGAGGCGGTTTCAGCCCGATCCCGCAGGCCAGGCCGAGGGACCCCACTGGTGCATGAATTTGTGCACAGGGCCTCTAGTCCAATTAATAAAAGGCTATATGGTCGTCACACCCTCTTGCCGTGACGCCCTCATGCTACAATGAGTGATCACCTGGAGGCTGCATGCGCAGTAGACGTGGGAGGGTGGGCAGGGCTGCGTGCACACGCTGGTGGGCTGGGGCTTGACACCGCATGCCCGGCATGGAGGCGAGGCTCGCGGTTCCACGCAGCAAGGCCTAGGGGTCCCACCTTCAGGCTGTGTTGCAGCCTGTGATCTGGAGCAAGTCTTAGACACCCCTAAATACTAGTTTCTTCTCTGAAAAATGAAAGAACTGAATTAAATTACCCTTCAAATAACTGAGTTTTATCAAGTTGGTGATTTAAAAAACCTTCAGATTACATTAAAATATTTAACAACTTAATTCTATTTTTTCCTTTTCCTTCCTTCCTTCCATTGGCCTTACTTCTACCTCTAAATGTGTATCATGCTGAATTATAGATTTCTGTAAAATCTTTTAAAAATTTACTCTTGTCTTATTTATACCTCAAGAGACTTTATGATGAGACAATTATCCAAGAGTAAAGAACTGATTTCATACTACTCAGTAAATATCTATTCAGGGAGACTTCTTTTCCATCCAAAAGGATTAAGTATTCTCTTGCAAGGAGATATCTGTGAGGAAAAGGTTATCTTAAAGATGTAAGATATCGCCTGGCCGGCTTGGCTCAGTGACTGAGTGTCAGGCCATGAACCAGGAGGTCATGATTCGATTCCCGGTCAGGGTACATGCCAGGGTTGTGGGCTCAATTCCAAGTGCGGGGTGTGCAGGAGGCAGCTGATCAATGATTCTCTCTCATCATTGATGTTTCTATCTTTCTCTCCCTTTCCCTTCCTCTCTGAAATGAAAAATGTTTTTTTTAAAATATTTAAGATATAAAAGAATATTAAAGGAAGATTTGAGCAGGATTTAACATGTATGAATCAACTAAAGCATAGGTAGAATCTATGAATTTAAATATTGACTGGAATTAGAAACTTCTAATAAGGATACAACTATTACAAGGATAAAAAAAAAAGACAATGTCTGGTTAATTGATCCTTCCATCTACAAATGCAAGGGGTCCCAAAGAACAAGCAAAGTTTTTCTTAAACTAAGAAACACAATGAAAATTCTGAGACATTTCTGGATAGTAACTCAGGCCAATGCATAATAGATTAAGAAAAAAAAAAAGCAGGGTAACAAAGAGAAATCATGTTACTCTGTGTAAGGCACCACATTCACTCAGAAGCCAAGGGAAGATGTCTGGAACTACATATGTGCTCAACTAGAGTACCAACTCCCTTTCATTGGGGAAAAGGCAGAGCTTCCCTTAACAGGGAAAACAAGACACTTCTTAAAGAACAAAATGAGGGGAAGAGTTTTTGAAATATTTTTGTCCGGCCACCCTAACATTAGCTTTGTCTTTCTAATATCATCACTCTCCTGTTCAAAAGTCTTCAATTTATCCAATATATTCATATGTATGTGTAAAAATATATGTAAAGGATATTTATTAAACATATTAATTGCAAAAGACTTTTAAAAACAAAATATTCCATCAGTAAGGAATTGTTAAATTGTGGTACCTTTCTTTAATAGAATCCTATGCAGCCATTATAAAAGCCATTCTACAGCTAATCAGTTAAAAGTGTAGAGTGGGGAGGAATATAAATAGCAAGATCGTATGTGTGATAAAGAAAAAAGGGGATATAATCTTATGCTTGTGTGGTCAGAATATTTCTGGAAAAATATATAAGAAACTGGTAGCTGTGTTTACTTCTAAATAAAGTGACTAGGAAATTGAAATCTATGATAGGGAAATTTGTTTTAACTATATATCTTCTAGCACTTCAATGATCTGCCATGTGCTAGTATTACTAACAGTTAAATAACTTATTTTAAAAAGAAAGACTTCTACTGTGTGTGTACTGGTACAATAGTAAAATCATACTTTTTGTCTATAGTTCATTAAAGTGAGAGACGCTGTACAAAATTCTTAGGAATTCTCTAGGACTCAGAGTTATGCTGTTAACAGCTGGTCACTTGCTATGCCACCTCAATGCCAGAGTCTTCTACTCTGCATACTCAGCTAAATAAGGGTAGATCAAGTTCTTTCACCCACATGCTATAAGTGACACCAATTACACAAAGTTTAACCAGTTATGGAAACATCACATGTTCAACCTTTCAGAAACCATTTATAAATCATGAAGTACACTAGGTGTTCGGGGTAGGATGAATAAGTCAATTAGGTTAAGTAGCCTACCCCAAAGATTATTTGTCTAGTGGGTTGGAGCAATGACAGAAACCTGATCAAAGCTGAGTTACACAGATTCTTGCTTGCAAGACGCTGAGCTAAGTGACACAGTGGTATAAGGTATTGGGAGGATGGTATAGATTTAGGAAATGAGGTGGCCTTTTGGGGGGCCATATCTGTAGATGAGCAAACAGAAGCAGGAAAATATTTAGAAGTGCAATGGGAGGATATTCCAATTATTCTTTATTTTGTTAGTGATTAGGAATATCTATATTAAAAGTTAAACATTTTCTCATACTCAGGAACCTATAAAAACATTTAATATAAAAAAGTAATATGCTTCTGAAAATAAATTGCCACCTTAGAATCAAATTCTAAGTACAAATTATAATTGTTTTACAATACTAAAGACATTATATAATTTTAGTTATTCTCTAATGATTACATTTGTGACTGATCTACACTTACAAATTTGAATTTCTATAGACAACACAAGGTAGTATCTCCTATTGCAGTAAAATAGAAGAAACCAAAGGGGAGTATCCAAAACTACCTATAAATTTTAACCTAAGAACTATTTTTTAAAAATTAACCCTTTGCACTCCGCTGTCCCCTCTCAGGGGACATCGGAATTCTAGCATATCACTCGGATGTCCCCTCTCAGGGGACATTGCAGTTTATTAGTGATTACGGGGAATTGAGTTATTTCAACGCAACTTTTTGAGACATGCATGTTTCCCTGAAGTTTTATCTTGAAATGGCACAAGAAATTAAATCAAAATATCGTAAAATTACTAAGATATATACAAGAAATGTCAGCGGGTTTTGTGTCGGATTAAACAATAAACTACATATTCCCGATGTGGGACAAAGAAAACGGGACTGCATTGTGTGTTTTAACAGGAAAACACCTGGTGGCAGGCGTCAAACCACTTATTACTGTCAAACATGCACTAATCAGCCTGCAATGCATATTGGGGAGTGTTACAAAACTTATCATACTGTACAAAATTATAAACAATAAAATATTGGTTTTTTTGCAAATATACATTCCTCGATGTCACCCAATTCATATAAGTCCAATATCATTATAATACGTTACTTGGTTCCAAAATTATACTAAATAATACGAGGGTCTGTAAATGCACGTTTCTGCCGCAAAGTAGCGTCGAGTAGCTGGTAGCCAATGTCCAGAATGGTTTGGAGTGCAAAGGGTTAATACTGAAGTTAGACAATGAGAAATTCCAGAATTCTCATAATTTCAAGAAAACTTTTTTTTCTTGAAATTACTGTCTCTTTGTCTCTTGTATTGAAAAGCTGGTCTAGTACTAATTTAGTAACAAACTATTATTGATCATCTACTACAAAGTTATATAATGGCTTAGTTGTTAGACTATAAAGATAAATAAATCACAGTCTTTGCCTTATAAAAGTTATAAAAGTTCATCTAATAATTTTCATCTTTAAATTTTCTCAACTTTTTTTCATGTTATACAATACTCATCATAATTTAACCCAAATTTAAATTATTTCAAAATTTTATTTTTCTAGTAAATAGAAATGTTTGTGCTCTCTTCACCAAATTCAGAAAGTACTTTTAAAAGAGGAGAAATTCTTTTTAAAATCCACCTCCTCACATACCATATATAATGTCTAAGTTTTGAACTTGTGTTGGGTACAAGGGCATGTATTGTTATTGTTGTTTTCTTTTAATTCTAAGAAAATTAAAGACTATTTTCCCCACTCTCCCCATTTTTAGGACCAGATGAGAGAAGTACCAGGGGGAAAAAAAGCTAACGGGATAGGAGTGGTGAGGGAGGGAGGTAAAGGAGGGCGTAGGGATTGGAGAGATACAGCATCATTGAGAGATTAGACTACCAGAAAGAAAAAAGATCCTTGCTTTGAAGTAATTTTTAAATGGTGACAGTTTTCATGAGAGTAAAATCCCACCCTTCATCCCCATCCAGGAGATAGAAAGGTCTATGCTTACTGTGCTTTACTCAAGCTTCCTCTACATAGACCATCTAACTTGCCAGCTAGGACTTCTGGCTATTGAGGCAATTCTTGACCCTCAACAGTGGTCCACATGATCCTACTCCTGAGGTCAAAGCTGTCTGGACCAGACATGACCCAAGGAGACAACAGCTGGCCAGAAACCTAGGACATGTATTCACTGCCTCTAAAAGATGCTATGATCTAATAAAATTCTCTCTGACATAGACATTTTAACTAATAGAAACAGGGGAAGTTGGTGCTGAGTGGGAGATCATAAAGTTTATGGTCCTAAGAATATGGAAACTAAGAAAAAGTGGGTTGGAAAAAAATGTTGGAAGAGAAAAGCAGGGTGGTCCTGACAGAGAAGATGAAAGCATGGCCAATCTCAGGTTCTTTTCCTTAGACATGCCTTTTTTTGTATATATATTATTGATTTCAGAGAGGAAGGGAGAAGAAGATAGAAACATCAATGATGAGAGAGAATCATTGATTGGCTGCCTCCTGCTCGCCCCACACTGGGGATCGAGTCTGAAACCCAGGCATGTGCCCTGACCGGGAATTGAACCTGGGACCTCCTGGTTCATAGGTCAACACTCAACCACTGAGCCACACCACCCAGGCGCATTTTTTATTTTCTCATTTGCCCTGAGACTTCTCTCTATCCTTTCAAATATCTATCTTTTAATTGAGTTTTAAGGGGTTATTATTACTTGCAACTGAAAGAGAATTGCCAACAAACTCCCTAACAAATGTCAAGTTTAATCTCATCTTTTCTCATCTTTGTTCATGTTATTTACACCACTGATCCATATTCTGTTTTTCCTTTTCAGCAATGCAAATATATGCCCCAGAGTCACTGTATCCATAAAGCTGTATCTGACTAATATTAGGCTACAACTTCCCATCTTTGAACTATAGAGCACTTTAGCTTCTACCCAGAAAGCTGCTAGTTATATTGGCTTTTTACTGCTCTGTATTTGTTTTATGAATTCACTGTATTATTCAGCACATAGCCAACATGTCTGTTGAGTCTTAATTTATGAATCAGTAAAATGGGATTAATTACACGTACTTCAAAGAGCCATTGTAAAAGGACTGCCTAGCACACTTCCTGCTAGGTCAGTGGTTCTCAACCTTCCTAACGCCGCGACCCTTTAATACAGTTCCTCATGTTGTGGTGACCCCCAATTTCATTGTTACAAATTGAACATAATTCAAGCATAGTGACCCACAGGTTGAGAACCACTGTACTAGGTGTTTTGTGTTTATATGGTTGGCCAGAATTCTAAGAAAATATCTTTTATTTCTTCAAACTAAATATACAAGAGTGGGAAAACAGCTCATTGAAAGTCAACAAAGTTTCTTTCGTTGGCCAGAATTCTAAGAAAATATCTTTTATTTCTTCAAACTAAATATACAAGAGTGGGAAAACAGCTCATTGAAAGTCAACAAAGTTTCTTTCGTAAGGCAAATGTAAACAAAGGTTAAGTTAAAAAGGTAATTTAAAAATGTCAAGGGTGCCCTGACTGGTTTGGCTCAGTGGATAGAACATCAGGCAATGGACTAAAAGGTCCTAGGTTTGATTCCTGGTCAGGGGACATGCCTGGGTTGCAAGCTCAATCCCCAGTAAGTGGCATGCAGGAGGCAGCTGATTGATGTTTCTCTTTCATCAATGTTTCTAACTCTCTATCCCTCTCCCTTCTTCTCTGTAAAAAATCAATATATACAAAATATATACATATTTTAAATGTCAAGAGCATTTTCACTTCCAAGCAGATTTCTTTCAAAGGTAAAACCTCAACAGATATACAAGAAGTACAGTAGGCTATCCTGTCAACCTGCCTCTCATTGGTGTGATCGTTAGTTTCACTATAGATAACAGTATAATTTAAAGTTTTATTTTATATAACAGTGACCATTTCACCTTAGTTTTTAGATAACCAAAATAGTGAAATTGTTTTTCCTGAGATATTAACATAATTTTATATCTTCCATTACTCAAAAACTTAATTTTATTCAGGCTATACATTCTTTTTTGTTTTTAAGTAATTAGGAACCAAGTTTTCTCCTTTATGACACTGACAAAAATTCTCAAATAGTTACGATAATGCCCTCTACCAGTATCTTCACTACAAAATTTAGTCAAATTATTTATTAACTAGAAGCCCGGTGCACGAAATTCCTGCACTAGGGGATGTCCCCAAGCCTGGCCTGTGCCCTCTCACAGTGCGGGAGCCCCGAGATCGATGGCCCTAAAGAGGTAGGTCCCACCCACCCATCTGGGGTTCCTTAATGGATTGCCTCAAAGAGGTAGGAGCAGCCACTGGGGCCCCGCCCCCGCAGCGCACACACAGGGCCGTGGGAACCCCGCCTCCGCTGTGCACACAGCCATCTTGTGAAGGCATGAGAGCATCACAGTGTGACGGCATGAGGATAACCTAGGCTTTTATTAGTAAGATGTCCTTTCAAATATTCCTCTTCCACTTTCCTACTAATTTATTACTTTCTGAATTGCATATAATTTGTCCATGTCTTATTGTACTGACAGGCCTAAATATTAATATAATACTGCTATGTTTTATTGAATGATTCAAGGCCCTTCAGATAACTGCTCAGATAAAATTTAGCTGCCTAACTTCATAATACAAATCCCTAAGTACACATCCCAAATGTGTCTTAATATGACTTGGGCTAAATACATGAAAACAATTAAGAGTTAAATATAGTGATATAGCCCAGCTGGTGTGGCTCAGTGGTTGAGCATTGACCAATGAACCAGGAGGTCATAGTTTGATTCCCAGTCAGAGCACAAACCCAGTTGCAGGCCTGATCCCCAGTAGGGGGCATGGAGGGAGCAGCTGATCAATGGTTCTCTCTCTCATCATTGTATTTCTAGCTCTCTCTCCCTCTCCCTTCCTCTCTGAAATCAATAAAAATACATATATGTAAATATATATAGTGATTTAATGAATACAACTATGAGCCAGTTTTTTGGAGTATTTCTGCAAAGTAAAACAAAGTACCAACTCAATAGTAAAATCATTCTAACAATGAGCATTGAGATGATAAAATTTTAATATTCTTTATAAATAGCTTACTGATTATTAAAATAATACATGTAGTCTAATGATAGAGCCATGTACACCCATTGGAACTATAAAACTGTCTACACTTAAAATGCTCAACTAAATATTCTACTTCAAATATTCCAAAATTGAGAATATTTGGGTTCCTCAAAAGGCTAGACAAAGTATTACCATATGACCCAGCAAATCTCCTAAGCATGGAGAAATGAAAGCATATGTCCACAAAAAAAACTTGTATACGAATGTGAAAATAATCCAAATGACTCTGAGCTAACAAACAGATAAATAGAATGTGGTATATCCATACAACGAAATATTATTTGGCAATTAAAAGGAATGAAGTATTGATTAATGCTCCAACATTGAAGAATTTTGAAAACATTATGCCAAATGAAAGAAATCTGTCACAAATGATCACATATTGCATGATTCCATTTATATGAAAAGTCCAGAAAAGGCAAATCTATAGAGACAGGCAGTAGATTAGTGGTTGCCTTTGGCTGTAGGAAGGTAGGAGAAAAATGGGGAGTGACTACTAATGGGTACTGGGGATTTGAGGGGAATTAGGAAAATATTTCATTGATTGTGATAATGGTAGCACAACTCTGAATACACTAAAAACTGAATTGTATACTTTAAATGGGCGAACTGTATGGTATGCGAATTATGTGTCTATAAAGCTGTTATATGTAGCAAAAAGAATATTCAGATTTTGTGTTGATAAAATATATTTGATTTAATCCATTCTCTATTGAAATTTTAAAGTCAGTATTCTCATTTCTAGCCTCCAAATCCATGACTAAATGTAAAATGTCCCTAGTATCTTTCATGTGTACTTATCCAACTCTCCCTCAGGCACTCAGAAATATATATATCTCCTATCTAATAATAGACAAACATGGTAATTGACCGTACCTTTGCTACGCTTCCCATTGGCTAATCAGGGTGATATGCAAATTAACTGCCAACAAAGATGGCGGTTAATTTGCATACGTAGGTGCAATGCTGGGAGGCAAAAGGGAAGAAGCCAACTGCTGCTGACGGTGATCGGAAACCCAGGCAGCCGGCAAGAGCCAGGTAATTTCTTGACATGGTAAAAGAATTTTACATTACGATCCAAGGGTGGTGGGGTGAGGAGAAGGAGCAGCACAAAAATCCAACAAACAAAAAGGGAAACAGAAATGCATGGTAGTAGGGATTTGAAGGGTGGGTAGGGGTATTGCCCAACTAAAATGCAATTGGTTTGTTACTGAGTACTATTCATGGAAAGACAGAATCCTGACTCCTTCTGTACACAACACATTGGGAGTAAAAATGATGCATCCAGGTGGAAATATGATTAGGGGTTGGAAGACAGACAGGGAAAGAAGAAGTCAGAAATAGACAGTGAGAGAGTCACTGGCTGGCTGGCTGCAAATACTGACTCTCCAGTAGTGATAGAATAAAAAAGTGGGGGATACCTCTGGGAGATTCAAGAGATAGGAGGCAACTCTTCTATGGTTTTGATTTGCCCAGCAGATTTCCACATACACACGTGTACACGCCTATGTTTGCATGCACACACATATACACATAACTGACTGCCCTCCCTGGAAGCACAGAAGAAGAAGCCGCCGCCAGAAGAAGAAGCCGCCCACCTTTGGTCCAGGCGCCAGCGCCTGCGGCTGGCTGCAGCCCAGGAGACGGACAAGCCACCCGCCCGAGGTCCCAGGCTGCAGCCACCCGGAGAAGCTGCCAGCCCTGTGGTCCAGGGCGCCAGCGCCTGTGGCCAGGGAAATAGGTTCCCTCTTCTACTGCAGTCATTACTTCAATATTCCCCTTCTGAATTTCTCTCCTGTGCTGCAACCCAACTCCACTTTTCATCGGAAAGATACAGAACAGAGAGAGCAATGTTAAAAGCTTACATTTTTAAGCCAGTAATGTTGGTATTTAAACATATAAATGGAAAACTAGAGTCCTTAAGGTAACAAAGGCTACAAAGGACAGGGACAGTGCATGACCTATTATATCCAGCAATCCATATGGGGACTGAAAACTTTGCAATGATGACAATTAGTGAAGATATGAATCAACTAAAAGAGTTGACAGGGACAATTCTTCCATCTTTGAAAATATCTACATCAAATCTGTTTAAATAGATTTTCATCTGCATAATATAACACATTCTGATAAGACCACCACCACCACCAATGTGGTCACTGTTGTACCGATAAATGTTTAATAATTGAGGGACCACCCCCCTCCGAGTGCACAAATTTTTGTGCACCAGGCTACTAATACACACACACACACACACACACACACACACACACACATATACATGCATATGTACACACACACACACACGTTAAACTTGCTAAAGCAATATTAATTCAGTTTGGAAACTAACAGGTTTATCGAACATTATAAATTCCTAAGTACTTATCAGACTTGTTCCACAACTCCATTCCAACTATAATAGAGGGATTTAACAGAGATAAATAAGCCTGAGATTGTAAACCACACCAAGGATTCACTCTTTTCTGCTGGCTCTGCTTTTTAAATATCTTTTCTCTATTTGTACCATCATCTTAGTACAATCCTATATTAGTTCTTATTGCAAATACTGCAATGGCCTTTTAAGGGGTCTCTCTACTTCTCTTTTTCTCTGATCCTCCACAAAGCCACAGTAATCCTATTTTATAAAACAGTAATCCTTTTAGTATAAAAGTCTGACCCTGCCACTCTCCTACTTATGTAAATCTTTCAGAATCTCTACATCACATGTATGGCAAAATCCAAGGACCTCTGTTTGGCAAAGAAAGCTCTTCTTCATGAGGCCTCTGATTTCATTTGTCTCACTCTCTTCTCATACATAAAGGTACTAAACTCTTGCCATTCCTCAAATATACTATGGTCTCCCCTGCATTCTAGTTACCCTGCCAAATTTCCATATATATTCTAGGTCTTGTCTCATGCATTCCCTACTCTGGGGAACCATTCTGACTCCCTGAGGAAGTCTTCGGTACTCCTTTCTTGTTGCTCTTGTATATTTCCTAATTAAAGCACTTATAACATTGTACTATATAGCAAGTTTCTGTTTTCATATTTGATGTTCTCCCACACTGTGAGGTCCTTAAGAAGCAGGGACAACAGCTTATCATCTTTAGAGGTTTATAACCTAGCTAAAAGGGTTTGAATGAAAATGCATGATAATCATGAAAATTTATATGGAACTTGATAATTTGCAAAAAAAAAAAACACAAAAAGTTTACACATTTGTTCTCATTTTACCCCAAGAACAAATCTTAAAGTAGGTAGGTCTGGTATTATTATTTTAATATCATAGATGAGGAATTCTGAGTTAATATCTATCATCAATTGTCAGTTTTTTTAAATAAGAAAGAAAAGATTTAGGCAAATCTTTCCTTATATCTTACACATTTTTAATAAGAAATAAAAATAAGTAGGACTAGCTATTAAATTTTCATAAATGCACTTGTTAATAATTAAACAAACTGCTTATCAATTTTCAGTTTCTGAAGTGGAAAAATGTTGGCCATGAGACCTGCATATTTCCTTTAATCTATCACTCCAAACTCAAAAACAAGTATTTAAGGATCTGTAAGAGGGACATATATGTGTCAATCACAATCCTAATTTTGAAGCCACTCTCCTGTTTTATTTGATTCTACTCTGGGTCTGCCACTTCTATCAACTTTTTATTCTTCCTCATTTTTCTGATTTGATGGTTGCATCTATTTTATTGTGTAAAACCTTAGCTTCCCATTATAACTATTTTGATACCCTATACTAACTCCAGTGTTTCTAGATGCCTTTTTGGACACCTCTGTGTCCCGCACACCCACATCCTTGTTAAAGTTAGTGCAAAGTACTCTTTATCCTGCATCCCAAATCTTTTATAAGTTAATCCAAACACACTACCATAATTGTAGAAAAAAGTTACTTTATCCTTCTACTGAAGCAGTCCCACTCTGTTGTGAGTATGAATATCAACTTACTCAAATGATCCTTTTGATCTTCTGTAATTTTGTACTTAGAAGAACACGTTTTTATCATTACTTATGTTTTCTTATCCATCTAAAACACTGAATTTCTATTGGGTGATTGTAAGTATTCTAAATAAATAGCAGAAAGGTGTAATAATAACCAACCACATCTCATCTTCATTTCCCCTAGTAGAAGAGCCAAATAACAAGGAAGAAAAGAGCACTGGTGCTGAGGAGGCCTAGATTTCATTTCCAGGTGTGGTGCTAATTAATAGTATCTGGTGCTAATTAATAGCATCTTTAAATTATGGTTTTTCCATATGCTTGGAATTCTACTTTTTTAAAAAATATATTTTATTGATTTTTTACAGAGAGGAAGGGAGAGGGATAGAGAGTTAGAAACATCGATGAGAAAGAAACATCGATCAGCTGCCTCCTGCACACCTCCTACTGGGGATGTGCCCGAAACCAAGATACATGCCCCTGACCAGAATCGAACCTGGGACCCTTCAGTCCGCAGGCCGATGCTCTATCCACTGAGCCAAACCAGTCAAGGTGGAATTCTACTTTTTATATCAGTAATATTTTTCTTTTAACCTTCTCTGGCAAGTTTAGTTCAGACTGCTCAAATGTCATATCACATTGGCCTTTCCTGCCCATATTACTTAAAAAGCATCACCACATCACCAAAACAATTTCTCCTTTAGACCATCTAAATTACTATATATTTTATTTATTTTTCTTATTTATTGTCTGACTCTCCCACAAGACTGTTAAGTAATATATCTGTTTTGTTCACTACAGTATCTTCAGAACCCTAAAACAGTCCTGGCACAAAGAATATACTCATTGAATATTTGTTGAATAAATGAATGAATACCCATCTGAGAGGATTAACAATTCCAAAAAATCATCAACCTAAGAAAGTAAATCAGAAAATCTCTTCAAAAAGTGTCCGCAAACTAGTCAAGTAAACCAAATAAAATGTCTCTACTTTGACTTTTTCTAAAAACACTATAAACTTGATAATTAAAGCAAAAGCATCACTCTTTATTAGTACATTTATCCTATCATGCAATAAGCTTGACTTATCAAGTACACAGTACAGACTCTTTTATTGGCATTAAGACCTCTTCTAATTTTAATAATCTGTTGAAATGTAAAGATTTAATCTGCCATTTAAGTCATCTATTTGTGCCATAAATTCTTTCCCATATTTATACCAAACTTCCCAAATTCATCACAGGTAAAGTCTACTAGTTCATTAGTGTTAGCTAATTTTAGTGTACTTAAAACATAGCAATACCTTGGGGTCAGTTGAATCACACTTGGTTTATGAATCTCATATTGAACACCTTTCTCAAAACATTTATCTAAATGAGATTACACTTAGCTTATACAGCAAGATAATTTTTATCTAAATATGAACTACTATATACAAATATATAAAAGCACAAGTACAAAAAATTCCTCTAACAACATTTCTTTCACATATATTTAGTTGGTTCTGCTGTTCGATCCATATATATGGGTTATATTTTAAACAAAGGTACAGAGAGTAATTACGTTTCAAAATCTGCCTTAGTAAATACAACCTGATTTAAAAACACAATCAATTTATTTTACATCCTGATAGACAGGAGTAACATTACGAATATGACTTACACAATATCCTCAGATAAAAGGAATAAGCCCACAACAAATGGAGAGACTCATCCACTTAGAGAAAACTTGGCCAATAAAAAATCTTAATTTAGAATCTAGTGAAACAAAGGAGTGTCTGACTTATTTCATAATAGAAGAGAATTCCAGCATAGTGTCTTCACCTACTAGGTTTTCATATATTTACTGTTAAATGAATTATTTACTACATAAAAAAGTTTTATCCTAGAGCTTCTTTAATGCTATGATTCTCAATCCTGACTGTTTATTAAGAGACACTAGGGGGATCTTACAAATACAGGGAGGGGGGCAAAAGTAGGTTTATGGTTGTGAGTATGCAAAACACAAAATTTATTTATTTATGTATTTACTATTATATTATTTATTATCATTAATATTAACCTACTTTTGTCCATCCCTGCATTTATAACCATGCCAAGGCCCCAGGATAAACAAGTTAAATCAGAATCTCTGGGAGTGGGGGCTATGCACTAACAGTTCCCGGGAAACTCTCTAGGATATTTTAATGGGTAACCAGGGTTGAAAAACACTGCCAATAGTGCTTTAAAAATTTCAGTTCAACATTGCTATATTATATCAATTTTAAGGATCAAATAAGAATAATGATCAACAATGTTTATTACATTGTTGCCCTGTTGTATAATATTCAGAATGTTGTAAGACTGACTAAAATGAAAAGAAGGGGAAAAAAAGAAGAAAGAAAAGACCTGCTAAAATGAAGTGGTGGGAGATATTACGATAAATACAAAAAGAGTAAAATAAAGACAGCCTGGATAAGAAGATTCCCTGAGAAGAAGGGAAGAAAATAGGATCAATCCACATCTTAAGATCTAAAAGCCAGGTGTGAAAATAAAAATATAGAAAATAATTTAGATAAGTAATAGATTTTATAAAGGGAGCTTCTAGAAACTAGAACTGACAACCAAATACTAAAAAAAAATAATTGTCTTTACTATTAATGAAGGCTCTGAATAAGTACACATGTGTAACTTAACTATATATTTAAGACTGTCTACCCTGTGTCCAGGTGAGCATTCAGGGAGGCTGGTAATAAGGGTAGGTGTGACAACTTCCAGCCACCATCTGTCATAACAAGGGCATAGGAATCTGAACAAAGATCTCTCCTTTCCAAGAGTTTCCTGCCTTTTCCTAAAGAACTTTTAAAAGGGCTAAGTCAGCTATAAATAGAGCATTTAAACCGAGGTTTACATATGCATTAGGCATACTGAGAAGAAGTAGGGAAAACAGGACTGCCTCGCCTCCAAAATATTTCTCTATAAGTACATTAGACTACATGTGACTAGGTAAGGCTCTCCAGTCACCCATCAAACCCTTACCAGGTAACCTTTACCATGGTCTATCACTTTCTGAAACTCCATCTCATCCAGGCATAGAGAAATCCAGAGCGATGGGGAAAAAACTGGACCAGCAATGAAACATACTATTCCAGTTATTCAGAAGATTTTAGTTGTAATATGCCATATTACAATTTTAGATACATAAATTAGACTCATTCAATATTTGTCTTTTTGTGACTGGCCTGTTTCACTTAACATAATGTCTTCAAGGTTCACCCAAGTTGTTGCATATTGCAGAATTTCCTTTTTTTTTAAATGCTGAATAATATTCCATTCCATTCATATAAGCAAATTTCTTAGTCATTCATCTGTTGATGGACATTTAGGTTGTATCCACACATCTTGGTTATTGTGAATAGTGCTGTAATGAACATAGGAGCAGTAATATGTCTTTAAGATCATTAATTGAATTATTTTGGATAAATACCCAGAAGTGTGATTGCTGGAGCACATGGTAATTCTCTTTTTAGTTTCCTGAGCAATCTCTATACTATTTCCGATAGTGGCTGCACCATTTTACATTCCCACAGTGTGCAAGGGTTCCAATTTCTCCACATCCAAGCCAACAGTTATCTTTTTTTTTTATAAGAGCCATCCTGAAAGGTGTGAGATGATATCTCACTGTGGATTTGATTTGCATTTCTCTGATAAGTAACATTGAGCATTTTTTTCAAATAGGTATTAGTCGTTTGTATGTCTTCCTTGGAATAATGTCTGTTAAAATCCATATCCGATTTTTTCTATCAGGTTACTAGTTTTTTTTTTTACTATTGTAGAAGTTCCTTATACAGTATATGTCTTTTGGAGATTAACCTTGTATGAAATACTGCAAATATTTTCTCCCATTCCGGAAGTTGCCTTTTCATTCTGCTTATTGTTTCCTTGGCTGTGAAGAAGGTTTTTCATTCAATGTAGCCTCGCTCATGTATTTGTTTTTAGTTGCCAATGCTTTTGATGTCGTATCCATGATATCACTGCCAAGACCAAGGTCATGAAGCTTTTCCCTTAAGTTTTCTTCCAGAAGTTTTACTGTTTCAGGTCTTACATACATGTTTTTAATCCATTTTGAGTTGATTTTGTGTAGGGTAGAAAATAAGGGTCCAATTTCATTGTTTTGCATGTGGATATGCAGTTTTCTCAACAATGTTTGTTGAACAGAATAGTATTTTCTTATTGTGTATTCTTGGCATCCTTTCTGAAGATCAGCTGATTGCATACGTGTGGATTTATTTCTGGGCTCTCCATTCTGTTTCACTGGTCTCCAAGTCTGTCTTTATGCCAATACTCTACTGTTATGGTTAATATAGATTGAAAATATATAGAAAGTGTGGTACCTCAGACCTTGTTCATCTTTCTAAAAACTGATTTGACTATTTGTGATTTTTTGTGGTTCCATATAAATATTAGAATGGTTTTTTCCTAGCTCTATAAAAAAATGCCACTGTGACATTGATAGGGATTACATTGAATCTGCAGATCACTTTCAGTACTAAACATTTTAACAACATTGTCTTCTAATCCCCTTCTTTAAATTTTCTATTTCACTTGGTTTTTGATACCTTTAAATTTTTACTTTTTTATCGGCTCAGCAATGCTACATAAAAACACTTAAAATATTTTATTTTTCAGTAGATTATTCAAAGTATTTAAGTTTATCATAATTCTGTGTTCAAGTGATTATTGTTATTGTTGATTTTTATTTTATACTAGTGTCCCAGTACACAGATTCATGAAAGGATATTAATTAGAAGAAATATTTTAATATCGCTATTCGCATCTTGCTAATGAAAAGAAAATAGGATTCTACCAAGTCTCCTATCTATCTACTCCAGGACTTCTGTGAGGGTCAAATGAGATTAGGCATGGGAAAACACTTCACAGACATTTGGTTAAACTGTAAAATGTTTACACCTGGCTATAAAACAAGTTGGGTTCCCAGGCTGAAGAAACTCCAAGGAGGCTAGTCACTAGGGAGAGGAAGCCGGGCATTGCTACATGACATCATTACCCAGCACCCACAGCCACCATTTCCAGGCTGGGCTGGGCTGGGCTGGGCTTTGGGCCACATTTTGTGCCATGGGGTCTTGGAGCATTGGCTGCAATTTGGTGGGGTGTCGCTCTAGGATGGTGGTGGGGCCTATGTCCCATTTGGGGGAAGCCGAGTGTTGGTTTGTCAGCACCAGGTCCGCAGTACCGTTTATTTTTAAATGGCCAGTGCATGTCATGGTGGCTCCTGCATTGAGCGTCTGTCCCCTGGTGGTCAGTGTGTGTCATAGCAACCAGTAGGACGGACGGACACTTAGCCTTTTATATATAGATTATTTCATTTTTGCTTTTAACCAAATGAAAACCTATTTCCCAAAAGTTTTTCCCAAGTCTAACCTTTGTTGATAACTTAGAAACCCCATATTTTGTTCTGTATTCTTACTCAGGTATAGAAAGATGCACTGGGCTCAAATCAATATTAAGGCAACTTGCCTCAAACATTTGAACAAACAAAACAAAATGATTCCGTGAACTATCCTGCGTAAATTTCTCAAAATTGCTGGCTATTTCAAAATCCTTATGCATCAAATATTCCCATATATACCCTTTGATGAGAAATTTAAAGAAAACTTCTAATTAGTCTTTCCTTTTCTTTCCAGAACTTATTTTTCTGATGTCTTGAACAATATTCTTTTCAGGATGACCTATAATATCTGCTATTACTATTTCCATACTGAATCTACAAGTGTAATTCATTATTGTTTATATGCTTGTGACATTATGTATCCCTCCAAAAGAAATTTGTAATTATGTTTTCCTATTCCAGTATTGCCACCCACTTCCTGGGACATACATGACCTCATCAAGCCAATGAAATAAGGGTGCCTTTTGGCTTAGTGGTCCTTCACTGATCTATGAAAATATAGGTAAACACGGTACCCTTAACTCACATTGAATCCAGAATTTACACTTTTAAGAGTCATCTTAAAAATGTCAAGTGAAATGCCTCTGGTCTTCTCTCAGACTTACAAAATATAAAATGTTAACATATAGGAAGTAAAATGAATTGTAAAATGATGAAAAGAATATATTAAGAATATTTCCAGTTAGATATAATTAATAATAATATTACTTTATAATTCATAAGGGAAACTAAAAAATAAATGTTAAAATTGAGCAGAACTATACTAAGTTATACTAATTACTTGTGCAAACATCCATACTTAATGTTTTACAACAAATTTCTACAGACTAAGAAATAGAAATCTGATGACCATGTACAACCAGAGGACTTAATTATTTTATTAAAATTCACTTTAAGAGGCTCTTTATACATATACATGTTCTCATGCATAACATATGGCTTTCTGTTCCCTTTTTTTTTAAAAGAAAAGTATATAGCATGTGCTGAAACCAGTATTTATTTAATCTAATCTTTTATATACTCTACTAGAGGCCTGGTGCACGAAATTCCTGCACTGGGGAGGGATGTCCCTCAGCCAGGCCTGCACCCTCTCCAATCTGAAACCTCTTGAGCCTAAACCGGCACTCGGACATCCCTCTCACAATCCAGGACTGCTGGCCCCCACCGCTCACCTGCCTACCTGCCTGATTGCCCCTAACCGCTTCTGCCTGCCAGCCTGATCACCCCCGAACCACTCCCCTGCCAGCCTAATCGATGCCTAATTGCTCCCTTGCTGGGCTGATCACCCCCAACTGCCTTCTCCTGCCAGTCGGGTTGCCCCAAACTGCCCTCCCCTGCTGGCCCAGTTGCCCCCAACTGCCCTCTCCTGCTGGCCTGGTTGCCCCTAACTGTCCTCCTCTGCAGACCTGCCCCCCCCAACTTCCCTCCCCTGCAGACCTGGTTCCCCCCAATTGCCCTCCCTTGCTGGCCTGGTCGCCCCTAACTGTCCTCCCCTGCTGGCCTGATCGCCCACAACTGCCTTCCCCTCCTGGCCATCTTGTAGCTGTGGGCACCTCCATCTTTGAGGGTGTGGCAGTCAATTAGCATATTCCCTCCTTATTGGCTGTGGGTGCCGCCATATTTGAGGGTGGGGCAGTCAATTAGCATATCCCCTCCTTATTGGCTATGGTGCCACCATCTTGGAGGGCAGGGCAGTCAATTAGCTTATTCCCTCCTTATTGGCTGTGGGCACTGCCATTTTGTGATGGCGTGAGGGTCAATTAGCATATTCCCTCTTTATTAGGATACTATAATAGAATAAAAATTAATGCTTGGTGCAGTCACTTTGAAAAAGTTTGACAGTTCTTCAAAAAGGTAAACAAAAAATTACCACATGACCTAGCAATTCTACCCCAAGGTGTACACATACTCAAAAGAATTGCAAGCAGAGATTTGAACAAATATTTGTATATCTAAATGTCCATCAACAAATAAATAGATAATAAATGCAATATAATTTATTTAAATTTCTGAGCCCTAAAGAGCAGTGAAGTTCTAATACATGCTATAATACAGATGAATCTTGAAAACAAACATTATACTAAGGGAAATAAACCTGACACAAAAAGACAACTATTATATGATGTCATTTATAGAAAATATCTAGATTAGACAAATTCATGGGGACAAAAAGTATGTAGATTCAAGTTTACCAAAGGCTGGGAGGCAGAGGAAATGAAGAGTTAGTGCTCTATAGTTTTTGTTTGGGTTGATAAGAAATTTTGGAAATAGTGATGATGGTTGCATAACACTGTAAATGTAATTAATGCCAATGAATTGTACAGTTAAAATAGCCATATATATTTATATATACATGTATTATAAATATATATGACCACAACTTTAAAAACTTAATAGTTTTATATACCAAAATCCACTGGACTGTACACTTTAAATGGGTGAATTGTATGATTTGTTAACTATATGTTAATAAAGATGTTATAAAAATTAATTAATGTTTGAAGTCTTCCTTCAATGCTTGAAGCTCAGTACCCTTTTCCTTAAAGAAGCCTTCTAAGATTATTCTAGTGACCCTTCTCTTAAGGTCAACTCACAGTTTTGACTTGTTTATAAGTCTCACCTAGCAATTAATTTGATTCTCCTTTCCACATCTCTGGTGTTTTTAAATTACTGTTACATAATTAATATTTGATTATGCTTTATTTACAAAATTAGATTAGTTGCTAAAATTATCAAATCAAGACCCATATTTAATATTTGTATTTTCTTTACCAAACAAGATTAGTAGTAGCTCAAATTGTCAAATCAGGACCTAGCCCTCTACTATCTTCAAATCATTAAAATATAATTCAATTTTACACTTACACAAATATTTTAGTAAAAGTTTCTATACAAATGTTAAAAGAAAGCATTCTTGAAAAAAGTAATGAGAATACTAATTCCCCAGGCACTTCAATTAATCATAGTTCAATATAATTATTAAAAACTAGAGGCCCAGTGCACGAAATTTGTGCACGGGGGGGGGAGGGGGGTCCCCTCAGCCCAGCCTACACCTTCTTCCAATCCAGGACCCCTTGGGGGGATGTCCAACTGCCGGCCTAGGCCCGATCCCGGGGGATTGGGGCCTAAAACTGGCAGTTGGACATCCCTCTCAACAATCCTGGGACCGGCTGGGTGCCTCATCGCTCACCTGCCTGCCTGCCTGGGTCGCCCCCAACTTCCCCCCTCTGCTGGCCTGGGTCGACCCCAGCTGCCCCCCACCACTGGGCCTAGTCGCCCC
>NW_005871053.1:19738697-19746541 GCF_000147115.1 Myotis lucifugus | reverse complement strand
TCTCCCCCGCCCCCTGCCCCCATTCTTTACTGACCCCCTTCTGGGGAGCAGATGGGTAAGCTTCCGCACTCACCGTGCAGGTGCGCGCTGCAGTGGGACGGGGTGGGAACTGGGAGTGGGGCGGGCACAGGCTTGCTTTAGGTCAAGGTGGGAGCAGGAGTAGTAGCCTCTCAAGTGCACAGGCCATTGGCGAGGCCCAGTTAGTGCTGGGAGCTTCACCGAACCGCTGCAGTGGGGTACCTGGCAGTCGTCGCCCCTGCACTGGGGTGCACCGCCCCTCAACCCCTCCTCAGGGCTGCGGGTCCACGCCACTCCACCCGGGTGTGCTTCCACACTGGCAGTCATCGCCTCTGTTTCCCGCATCTTGGGACCACTGCAGGACCTCGCTCTCCTTGGGCAAGGAAAGATCCCCACCTGCCAGCCCCCTGCCCGGGCCCGAGCCTCCTCCGGTGTACCCCGCCTCGGCGCCGCTCTGCGCCCCTTGGACCACCCACCTCCTGGATGGCTGCTTCATTGAAGCCACGGTGCTCGGGAGCCGCCCCTCAGGCAGGGGCCTGTCCGTGCACCTGCAGACCCCCGGCTGCGGCTCCTGGCTGGCAGCTTTGCCAAAGCTTCCTCTTCCTTCAGGCGCTCTCCTCAGACCACTGGAAGCTTTGCTCCGGCGGTCCCGCCCCTCCATGGCTCCCTGCAGCCCCCGCTCCACTCGGCTCTCCAGGGCTGCCCATCTGTCAGGACACTGCCAGGGCATCCTGCTGTGGGCAGCGCGGTCCTGGGGTAGGGGGTGGGAAGGTGGGGAGCAGCTCCAGTGAAGTAGTAAATCCCAGGTCGGCATTGGGATTTGGCTGCGAGCCACATGGGAGTCTGCCTGAGCTGGTGGTAATGGTGCTTAGACCCAGAGTACCGCCCCCCGCCCTACAGCCATGCCCACCATGTGAACAGTCATTCCGTTATGGCGTCCAGGCCTAATTTGCATATTACCTCTTTATATATTAGGATAAGCAATGATAAAATACTTCTAACAGGAAATTTTGATTGGCCAGTCATTTTCCTTTTTCCCCAACTGAATCAAAGACAAGACACTGCCAAAATAAAAAAATAAAACAAAATAGTAGAGAAATATGCTAACACTTAACATGCTCTAGTTCTCCCTTCTCAAGACCCCTGTGGATAGTATCAAACCCTATATATGCTGTTTTTTCTTATATATACATACCTATGATGAATTAGGCACAGTAAAAGGTTAACAATAACTAATAATAAAATACGACAATTATAAAAATATACTGCAATAAAAGTTATGTGAAACTGGTTTCTCTCACAGCAAAATAGCACAAATTTCTTCCTTCTTCACAATTTCACAGATAGAAAATTCATTCTTACTATAGATCTTAGGAATCTCAGTATATGATTTCTTTCTGCATTAAGCCAAAAACTTTCACCTTTTCACTTAAAGGGAGCACTTTACGACTTCTCTTTGGCATATCGGAATTGCCAGCATCACTACTCTTGTGCTTTGGGCCATTATTAAGTAACAAGGGTTCTTTGAGCACTGTGAGATGAACACAAGCACTATGAGACCGTGACAGTCCATCTGATAACTGAGATGGTTACTAAGTGATTAACAGATGAGTAGCATATACAGCATGGACATGCTGGACAAAGGGGTGATTCAAGTCCTGAGCAGGATGGCAACAGATTTTAATACACACTCAGAACGGCACACAATTTAAAACTGTTCATTTCTAGAATTTTCCATTTAATATTTTCAGGCCATGGTTACCCATAGATAACCAAAACCATGAAAAGTGAAACTGAGGATAAGAGAGGACTACTTTATAAATATTTTTATGCTTAAGAAGAAATGTTCAGGATATATACTTCTAAATCCTGAACAGAATTAACTAAAATATTAAATTAGATAATTTAGTTATAATAAAAAAGGGTATTTGGGGGACAACCAGAACATTTACTTAAAAAGTTCATTGAGGGAATTTAGGGGACTGGGTGAAAGAGGTGAAGGAATTAAGAAGTACAAATTGGAAATTATTTTATTATGTAAAGTACAGCATAGGGAATGCAGTCAATAATATTTGCCTTAACTATGTATGGAGCCAAGTGGATACCAGAAATATCAGGGGGGAACACTTTATAAAGTATATGATTATCAAATCATTATGCTGTACACCTGAAACCAACACAAAATAATACTGAAAGTAAAATGTAATTGGAAAAAAAAACCAATGTAAGCTTATTTAATGATTACAGTGATCTTAAAATAATTTCTACATATGTATTTGGGATATAATAAAAATAGAAGCCTTTAGAGAAAGGAATAGAAAGGATATCTATCTATCTATCTATATATATATATATATATACACACACACACACACACACACACACACACACACACACACACTAGGGGCCCGATGCACAAAATTCATGCAAGAGTAGGCCTTCCTTCCCCTGGCTGCCAGCACCAGCTTCCCTCTGGCACCAGGGACCTAGGCTGACTTCCCTCTGGCTGCTGGCAGGCACCCAGGACCTGGGCTTCCCTCGTAGACCCAGCTTCCTCTGGAAGGACGTCCAGTCTAATTAGCATATTATGCTTTAATATTATAGAAGATATATACGTATATATATCATATATGTATTTGTTTCTTTGAAAAAACAGCATAAAATCTTGAGAAATAAATAAAATAGCACATTTGAAATTGTCACATATTTATAGAACAGAAATATAAATGCTAGGTAAATTTCTTACCTGTGTCATTAGTATATCCTTAAAATGATCTTTTAGGCTAATAGACTATTTTAATTCACAGCAGGTTGTTCTTTTTTAAAATTAGTAGTTTTTAAATTGTATAACATGTTTTTGCTAAAATATTTATTTTCTGCAGAATGTTTGAATGACTTGGTCTTAAAAACATATCATAAATGTAAACAGTATTAACTCACATGAAATTTAAGAAATAACTTATATTTTGACCTAAAGGCAAACATTTTAAGTTTTTAGAAGACGGCATCATTACCTCAAAAGTAAATCTATTTCAATGAACAACTATATTTCTATTTCCTCCTGAAGTAGAATGATCTACATACAACGACCTACTAGTATGTCACTTTTTCAGTGAAAATGTCCACTGGCATCTCAGAGAATATTACTTTTCCAGCCAGAACTCACCTACTTATTAAATTCACTTTCCCGGAAAACAGCTGATGAAGGAAGCAAACCAAAAAATGGCTTCCATCAGCAAAATATGTACATGAGTTAAAACTCATTCTTCATTAAATCCTTATGTCCTTAATCTCTGAGGTTTTGTAATTATTATTATTCCAAAAAGCTTGGGTTGTGATTCCCCAAGTCACAGCACATTAGAAACAGAGATAAAGATGATGATAGTGGCTATAATTTTCTAAGCACGTATTAAGCACTACACTGGGAATGGGGGCTAGAAGTGGAGGGAGCATCAGTAATAGATAACTGTACTGAAAGTGACATAAGAAGTCAAGAAACCAACAAATCTTACTCTATGACCAAGAATCTATAAACCATATGTCCCAAGAGTATCAGTATACAGTACAGACTAATGTTCTAAAGACAACTTCTTGAAACCTTAAACAAAAGTTGGAAATTTTACAAAGCAAAAATACACATTTTTAAAATAAGGAGCATGGGCAACGGAACCTAAAGACCTAGATTTGAATCCAAACCCATCACCTAATATATCAATGACCTTAAGCAATTTTTATGTCCCTCCGACTCAGTTCTCTCCAAATGTAAAATGAGATAATATTTACCTTATGGCACGATGTTTAGAATCAATGTATGTAAAAGTACCCAGTACAACTCATAAATACAATATCCACTGAAATACTCTGAAAATTAATTACCCCAAATAATTTTATTCTTTGAGGTAAACAATTTTGTTACTTTTTAAAATTCATTACTTTTTAGATGTTACTCTGTAGTTCATAAATACATAAAGTAAAAAAAATGACAAGATTCCTTTAAGTGTATAAAGAATGCTCTCAAATCTCATTAAAACCACCTCTTTGACTGGATAAATCCAATTCATTCTTCAGCCTCATTATGAATGGTACCTTCTCTGGAAAGCCTTCTCAAAACCTCTACTTGCACCTGGCTGGTGTGGCTCAGTGGTTGAGCATCGACCTATGAAGCAGGAGGTCAGGGTTCAATTCCCAGTCACGGCACATGCCCAGGTTTCAGGCTCGATCCCCAGTAGGGGGCATGCAGGAGGCAGCTGATCAATGATTCTCTTTCATCACTGATGTTTCTATCTCTCTCCCTCTCCTTTCCTTTCAATAAAAATATATTTTTAAAATAACACACCTCTACTTGAATATCTAAGAGACATTTAAAAAGGTATCTCATCTAAAACCAAACCCCCAATCCCCATTTATTATCGCAACCTGAAGACCTTCCCTATCTCAACAGCTGATTGAAAGATCATCTTTCTATAGTTGCTCAGCCAAAAACCTTGGTGTCATCTTGTCTTCTCTTTTTCTGATATCCCACATCCAATCCATCAGAAAAAGCTTTTGATTGTACCTTATAACATCCAGACTTTGAATGCTACCACCCTTCTCCAAGCCACCACCTTCAATAACTTAGCTTACTCTAAGAGCTTCTGGCCAGTGGTCAAAGCCTTGTTACAATCTACAGTTGACCCTTGAACAACATGGGTTTGAACTGCATGGTCCACTTAGATGCAGATTTTTTTCAATAAATACATACAGAACTGTCGATGTATTTTCTTTTCCTTATGATTTTCTTAATGGAGTCTTATCTCTGGCTTACTTTATTGTAAACACAGTATATAATATTATATATATATATATATATATATATATATATATATATATATATATAATATGTTAATCGACTGTTATGTTATTGGTAAGGTTTCTGGTAAACAGGTTATTAGTAGTTAAGTTTTGGGGTATTCAATGCTATCATGAATTTTTGATTACACAAGGGGGTTGGTGACCCTAGCCCCTACATTGTTCAAGGGTCAACTATATTCTTAACTTGGCAACTAAAGTGATACTTTAATAATATCAGCCAAATTTACTAAAAGCCCTGCAATGGTGCCTCTAAGTCCCAGCTGTCCATTACCTCTATCAATACCTCCTTCTACTCCTCCTCTTCTCCCAAACTCTGCTCCTGACACATTGGCCTCTGTTCATTGACCTGAACACTCCAGGTATGCTTCCTGCCTCAAGCCCTCTGCTTGGAAGGCTCTTCGCAAAAATATACACATAAGCAACCTTCCTTGTTCTTGCAACCTACCACACCACAGCCTCTTATCCTGTTCTACTTTTTCTTTCCTCCATAACACTAGTCACCTTCTAATACACCATATACTCTATTATGTACTAGGGGCCCAGTGCACAAATTTGTGCACCTTGAAAGGAACTGAGGGCCACAAGGCTGCGGTGGGCATAGGGGCAGATGTCAGCCTATCCTCTGTGCTCCCGCCTGGCCCCTCCCACCATGGCCCCCCCATCTCATCTTCCGGCAGCCCCACTCTAGCCGCCACAGCTCCCACGCACTGACTGTGCCGGCCCCGCTCGCACCCGCTGACTGTGTGGAGCAATTGGGGCTGGTGCCAGCAGCGGGTGCGAGCAGGGCTGGTACCGTCAGCAGGTGCAAGCAGCAGCTGCTGCCCCTACCTCCCCTCAGGAGCAGGGGGAGGTGGAGAAACCCTGAGGGGCGATCAGGGATGGCAGCCACTGCTTGCACCTGCTGATTGCGCCGAGCGATTGGGGCCGGCACCGGGCACTGGCAGCGGGTGCAAGCGGCGGCTCAGGCACGGCAGTGGGTGCGAGCAGGGCTGGCACTGGCAGCAGGTGCAAATGCCGGGTGGGACCGCGGCACATGTGAGCAAAGAATTTTTAGTAACCACCACAGGCTCACCCCAACGACAGTGACTGGTGCCCCACCTTGGTCTGGCACCCCCGCTCACCTGCTCCACCATCCCACAGCAGCCGATGCCTACCATGTTCCGCGCTCTGCCGCCTGCTGCTCGCACCCCCTGGTGGTCATCGCACGTCATAGCGACTGGTTGTTTGGTTGGTCCGCCATTTGGTCTATTTGCATATTAGCTTTTTATTATATAGGATTATGCTTATTGTTTATCCACCACCCCCTATGATCCACACGAGCAGAGACCTTTAAGAGTTTCTTTACTGATATATCCCATGTACCTAGAACAGCACTCAATAAATACAAATTAAATAAAATACATTAGCTACTTCTTTGTGTCTCTTTTAGCATCCTGTGCTTATCCCTACTATATCAGTTAACACACTATGGTAATAGCCTGTTAATTTTCTGCCTCTTCCACTAAAGTGTAAATTCTTTGAAACAAGGGATTTTCTTTCTCATCAACCAGTACTTCCTTACAGTGCCTGACACTTAGTAAGCACTCCATAATATTTGATAAATTGTTGATGAAATAATAAAACCACTGATGTCAAATGTGTAAGCACCTTTATTATCTCCAAAATATAAACACAATGCTTAAAGCATGACACTGAAGACTGAGTTCTGGGTTCTAGATTCTGTTAGAATTGGTCTGGCTCTAGCACTGACTAGAAGACATTGATGAAATTATTTAAATTATCTACAACTATTTCCTTTTTAGTAAAAATGGGGGCAATGATGTTACCTGCCCCTCATGTGATTGTTATGAATATAAAAGGTGACAGTTCAGAATATGCCGCTCCAAAACATGCTGCTCTAGCATATTGACTATTTCCAGTTAAGGGCATTCAAAAAGCAAACTAAGAAAAATACTCTGACCTTCCTTCTTTTTCTTAAAGGCAGGAAATGAAATTCCTATATGAAAGCTGTACTCCCTAAACCAAAAGGAAAAGTAACATTGTGATCACCAAGGACAAAAAATTGAAACCCAAAGAATTCTACATAAAAAGACTTTAGTCATGTATCTAAGAGATATAACAACTTGGTAATGATATATAAGAGTTGAGCATAACTAACAGTTCTGTTCAAAGTAAAAGGTCAGTTATGTGATAATAGAAATAAATTTTCTGCTATTTCTTATTAAATAATTCTTATCTTCCTTTAGCCTCCCCACATAGTTTAGTCACTTTTCAACAATTGCCTCTTTGTTCAACCTAATATAAAACAAGTAGGTTTCACCATTTCTTTGGATCTTCATTCCTTATACAAACTCCAATGTCACATAAAACTTGTATTAAATAAGTTTGTATGTTTTTCTCCTATTGATCTGTGTAATGTCAATTTAATTTTCAGGCTCAGCCAAAAAGAATTCTAAGAGGGTAAAGGTAAAGGTAAAAATCTGTCTCTCCTACAATAGAATTGTATGAGTGGTTTGTACATATTAAGCATTTAGTAAATGACATATATTACTTGTTATTACAAATTAAATCGAGGACCTACTATAAATCCTACTTCAGTAACTAAGCTAGAATATTCATTAGCTGATCTGTAGAATCTCTTTAGAGATTCTATTATGTACCCTAACCGGTTTGGCTCAGTGGATAGAGCGTTGGCCTGCGGACTGAAAGGTCCCGGGTTCGATTCTGGTCAAGGGCATGTCCCTTGGTTGCGGGCACATCCCCAGGAGGGGGTGTGCAGGAGGCAGCTGATCGATGTTTCTTTCTCATCGATGTTTCTAACTCTCTATCCCTCTCCCTTTCTCTCTGTAAAAAAATCAATAAATATATATATATATTTTAGAGATTCTATTATATGCCAATATTATCAAAAATTAATGAGTTACCTAAATAACTGGTAAGCATTTGCAAACAAACAAACAACAAAAAAACAGTAC
>NW_005871053.1:19723150-19738570 GCF_000147115.1 Myotis lucifugus | reverse complement strand
TCCTTGGTAATGATATAAGTTGAGCATAACTAACAGTTCTGTCTGGTCCAAAGTAAAGATCAGTATATAATATTTATTTTAAAACTTACTTTATATTATTTTATAATAGAAATAATTTTTCTGTTACTTTCCTGTCTACTATGATTCCTAAATGGTTTCCTAGTCTACACAGTCAGTTCTTCATTTTATAAAATACTTCTGAAAACTCATTTTTTGTAGTCTGCACCCTCATAAAGAAATAAACAAACATACATATTTTACTTAGCCCTCATATGGCAGCAGACAAGAAAACTTAGATAAGCAGTTTAAATGATTGTCCCAAGACAGATGGAGTGACTGCCAGCTTCAGGATTAAAACTAAGAAGCTCTTTATTACCTTCTTAAATGCTGAGGACTTAATATTGTTTTTATATCACAAGGATCTCTGAACTAATTTAAGAACAATAACTTAATAACTAAAACAATTATCAACAATTATGACAACATATGTAAATCCATTTATGAAATTTATTAAATACAAATACAATTGCTTTATCCAAATATTCCCTGAATAAATAAATCTGATTTACTACTTAAGTTATTTTTTAAGATTTTGTTTAGAATGCCAAGAAACTGAAAGCTTAATATAATTTATCATTTCATTGTCTTCTTAAAAAGCGAATTTCTTTAACCAAAAATCTACAATAAGCATATGAGATGGTTGGATTTGATACTAAACAAAAATACTTTTTCATTCAGAAAAAAAATCCCACAAAGTTAAAACAGTAGTTCCTACTCTAATTGTAAACTTCAACTTCAGTTTGTATTTATAACAGATATATCTGTGAAAAGACAGTGATAAAAAGGAAACACCAAATACTATTATTGCATTTACAGGAAAAAAAGACATACAGTATAACATTAAGAGCTTACTGTGGAGAGTGGGTTTAATCAGGAAGTAGCCATTATCCTTTCGATTCAGAGCAGTGACAGCACTCCAAAACAACAAGCCGTGAAATTTTTCAGTTAAAAGGCATGAAAGAATACCTACTATTGTGTCCTAGCTGTGCTGACCCCATAGGTCACCATATGTCTTTTATCAAAAGCTATCATGAAAACATAATCCAAGTAAGCATTTACAATGCTGTATTTGTTAAAACACCTAAAATCTACCTAACACAACCTCTCTCTCTGTTACTCACAAAACATGGCTGTCTTATTCAGAGATTAGCAATTATTGTAATGAGATACTGTCGGAGAGGGTCAAATAGTACTTCCTGCAGTTTACACATCTTGATTTCCTGGTAAACAAACTGAAAGGCAGGTGGAGCACTTAGATCACCAGTAACCGTGAATGCTCACGTGACAAAACTAAACCAGGTAAGGAGACGTCTTAAGAATTCATTCCTTTCTTAATTTTATTAATGTCAAAACAGACAATAAAGAGTTATGGCTTTCTTTTTTTTTTTTTTAAGGAGGGTTTATTCCAGACATGCATTGGCACAGAGTTTAGAATAAGGAAAGCATGAAAAAAATTATTAATAAGCACGTTTTAAAAATTACTTCTGGCATCTAAATTGTAAAATCAAGGAAATGCTAACAAGGTTTAAAAAAAACTAAGAATAACTGCTTAAAAACAAAAAACCTGCTAAATATAAGGAAAAGTCTTTAAATTGAAACTGCTTCAGGAAAGTGGATAAAAGAAGTCTCTGAATTAAAGAGCAAATTAAATTTTATTCAAAGCATAAGCCTATTCTTATTAGAACAAGCTTCTGCAAAATAAGACTACTTTGTAACTTACGTGCAGTTTTGAAAAGAATTTTTCAATGATATATTAAAAAAGATTACATAACTTAAAGCTATTCCCATCATCATTTTAAATTCATATTTCAAAAAAAGCCACAAAATATTTACCTAAGAGCATTTTTAAAAATTACCTATATTGTTAGTTTGAAAATGAAGTTTCCTTATCCTTAATTTTGTTCCCCAAGTTGCTATTTCTTCACTTTAAAATTTCTAGTAGAGTTGACTGAGGGTTGATTTAAATTAATTAAGGGTATAAAACAAACACTCTGTGAAAAGGATAAACGAATTCACTACTTTAAATATTTAGGAGATTCTTTTTAATCTACAATATTGCATTTCTCTTAAAATTTCTATGTATACTAAGTCCATGCATCTCTGTCCTATTATAACATACATGCTTTGATTTTAGAGCAAATTGCTCTTAACAACCCTTTTTACAATATAGCCATATCAAAACATTTCATTATACAACTTCAATAAAGTTTATATTTGCAAAATAAAATTCTAATATACTTAAATAGAAAACAAAACAAAGTGTCGATAACATCAATAACAAAAAGAACACCCAAGTAGATAACTGCGAAGAGAACAGAATCTCAGAATAAGTCTCATTACAAATATTTAATGTGTGTCATTTGAAAGGAATACGTATTCAATATGGAACAATATTAATGCAAGTCACTAATCACCACCTGTACTACAATGACACATGAAATAGCAAATTTTCAGAACACCATGACTAAGAAATTACTTCCAGTTGGGTTTCTTGGTCAAATTAAATAATTCAAATATCTATAGTTACGTGGAATGCAAAACATAGTCATTTATTTCCTTTATAGAAAATTTAAGATATAATTCCTACTAAACATGTAGTTTTGACTATGTAATTCAAATATCAAAACAAAACAAAATTTTAAATTAGAAAATTATTTCAAATATTCATGACTATCTTAGTTTCCCATAATGGGTCAAATTTTGAAAATAATAAAATAAAAATATAGAGGTAAAGAAATAAATTTGAAATTTTGTTTCATTCAAGATAGCTCTTATCAAGAATCAGCAAGTTTGGTATTAAGAATTTACAATTCAAAGAGCAGGGGGAAAACCTAATAGGTAGGTTGCCCTGTGAGTTAGGGGAACCGCCCCCTCTCCCCACTGAGCTGATAAATGAGAAAAAGGCACCTTTTTCTCCATTAGGATAGATTTCAGCCTCACTTGTTCTCTCAGTCAGGCACTCTTGTAGGGCACACTCAGCGCAACAAACTACACCAGATAGCTCTGTAAAGCCAAAAACTTCAGAAAGGGTTCCCCTTCCCCCTAGCAAGTCTAAGAACTCACAGAAGAGATTAAGAAATTCTTACAAAGGCCCTGGCCAGGTAGCTCAGGTGGCTAAAGCATAGTCGGGGAAACACCTAAGTTGTGGATTAGATCTCTGGTCAGGGCATATAGAATAAGCAAGGAATGAATGCATAAGTAAGTGGAACAACAAATCGGTGTTTCTCTCTCTCTTTCTCTCAAATCAATAATAAAAAGAAGAAAGAAAGAAAGAAAGAAAGAAGAAAGAAAGAAAGAAAGAAAGAAAGAAAGAAAGAAAGAAAGAAAGAAAGAAAGAAAGAGAGAAAGAAAGAAAGAAAGAAAGAAAGAAAGAAAGAAAGAAAGAAAGAGAGAGAGAAAGAAAGAGAGAGAGAGAAAGAGAGAAAGAAAGGAAGAAAGAGAGAGAGAGAGAGAGAGAGAGAGAGAGAGAGAGAGAGAGAGAGAGAGAAAGAAAGAAAGAAAAAGAAAGAAAGAAAGAAAGGAAGGAAGGAAGGAAGAAAGAAAGAAAGAAAGAAAGAAAGAAAGAAAGAAAGAAAGAAAGAAAGAAAGAAATTTGTGCAAAATAAAGAGGGAGGCAGGGGAGGGTACACAAGAAGAAAGAAAATATCTTATTTGCTTGCCTTCTGTGGGCAATAAGTAGGCGTTCATGATTATTTATATCCCATATTATTCCAAAACAAAGATCAAATTAGAAAATACTCTCAATATGATGTATTTTACAAACAAGTACCAAAGCTCTTCCTAATACCCAGAATTGAAAGGAATTTCTTATATACTTTTTAATTCAATATTGGAGAATACAATAACTTTCTCAATAGTATCTTTATAAAAATTAAATAATATTTTCTCAGCATAAGCCAGGGTCATAACAATGTAAGGTTACCCAGAAAATAAACCATTTTGCAAGGAAGCCTTATGCAATTTGTCCAATCTAGGTCTTTAAACAAACAAATAACAAGTCCAGAATCTTGTTAAATTCAGTTCATTTTCATATTCCAAACTCATATTTCATTTTCTAAATTGAAGTTCTTCTGCTGCATGAGTAAGTAAAATAGGCATGTAAGCAATAACTGTGGTTCCAGACCAGATGAAGATAGAAGACTGGTGGGTAGGTCCAGACTTTTAAATAGGACCTCTCTTCTTCACTTAAAACAGTTCCTCTCTTCTTCATTGGGGACCTCCTATAATTCTGCACAATTCAATAGCCTGGGAGCCCAATCCATGATGACTTTTATTCCTACTCAGTTTAGCATTTCTAACTAAGTAGAGAAATCTGACTTAGAATTTCTAGATTCCTATATTCCTATTCAGTCTGCTCCAATTTTGATTCATTTTAGAGTATGAATCTTTGCATAGTTTTATAGGATTTACTTCTTATGTTATTGGTGGGGTGAAATACACAGCAATATTAATATAAAGGGAACTTACTATTACCACTTTATTAAACAAGAAAAATCAAGGTCCACAATGATAGTATCTCAGTACACCATATATCTGGACTAACTACTACTAAAAATAACAATGCTACAATTTGATTTTCACGTGAGGTAAATAGATAGAGGCAAATCATATCTTCCATTACAGCTGGGTTGGTCTTTCCTTTGCCTTCCAAAGATACCAAGTTTATGTTCTCCCACCTCCCAAACGATGTTTATGTTGTTTCTCATTGCTTCCCTACCTCATTATCAGTTTAGACCTCATCACTTTCTGGATGTTCCTCCACTCTTAGAGCTGACAATCGGGGACCATTATAATTTCTCTATATGGTTTAGCTATATAATTCAATCTAATTATTTAGGGATATCTCTACTAGATTTTACAGTTCCTCATTTTCTATTAACCACTGTGAAGAATAAAATGCAAGTACCAATTAACTTTAAACTGCTGTACATATTTATAACAGCTCATGTTTTTCCAACATAACCAAGATATCTAATATGATTGCATCAAGTGAGCCAAAGGGCAAATTATTACCAGATAGGTCATTTCTAAATGGAATATAATCAATTCATACCAAATAAAACCTTGAGCTTGTCAAAAGAACTTTAGTTGTGCCAGGCCAGAGTGGCTCAGTGGTTGAGCATCAATCTATAAACCAGGAGGTCACAGTTTGATTCCCAGTCAGGGCACATGGCCAGGTTGCAGGCTCGATCCCCAATAGGAGGCATACAGGAGGCAGCCATTCAGTGATTGTCTCTCATCAATGATGTTTCTATCTCTCTCTCCCTCTCCACCAAATTATTGTCAGACCTCAAAATGACTAAAATTAAATGACAATTGTTTGATCCATATTTGAACCCACCAAATTATTGTCAGACCTCAAAATGACTAAAATTAAATGACAATTGTTTGATCCATATTTGAACTCATAAATATAACCTAAAGAATCATACTATTTAGTCTCTTATTACATAAACAAAGAATAATTGTAGCTGCTGAAACTTATTATTTCTGAATTTCCTATTTTAGGAACATTCAAATCTATGTACAGTAATCTTAACATACAATTTTTGCTCTTGCAAATGGTAACAGTATTTACATTTGGCATAATACACTTCCTCAACATTTTTCTTGCAATAAGAAAATCCACTCCTAACATTTAAAAATATGTTAGAAAGTATATGCTTAAGAAGCTCATGTTAATATCAGCTTAAATTAATTCGAGATTATATTTTGTTTGTTTTAAAAGTTATAGGATAATTTAAATGGTTACATTGTTAATCACATTCTTGTTTACTTCATGGGACAAAAGTAGGAAATATATCTGTAATATAAATAGAAAAGCTTTTGGACAAACTTAACAATGAAAGAAAAAATATGTAATTCAATTTTCTTTCTTTTCCTAAAAGGAAAATTGAAAACAGTAAACCAAAGAAAGCTACAAATATATATTTTTCATTTATTTCAACATAATAGATACACATAGAGCCTGTGAGAATACAGTATTCATTTTGCTGCAGAAGAACAGACGTTGCATAACAATGAGATTTGCTAATGAAATCAGCCATCAGCCTGGAATACATATGTATTAAACCAAGGCCTCAGTGTCATTTTCTTTTTGCATCGTTTGTTCTTTCTTTCGTTTTTTATTGACCTTGTCAGTATTATTGTCCGTTAGATTTCGGAACTTTGGTAAAACAAAACCACGACTATAATATTATAGTGTACTACTTTTTATTCATCACATTTATTTTTAATGTAAATTCCAACTGTTCTGCTTCTATAAGCACTATTAATGTACCTTTGGGGGTTAAAAATCAATGGCTGCTACCAGAAGAAACAAAGGAGGTTTATTTCTATACTAAATTTTTGGATCAGGTCTGAAAAAAACTTTTATAAACATTTGATATAAATTCCATATGAAAACTTTATAGCAAAGTTAGTGCTTACTTAATATATAATAAAAAATAATATATTTTAATTATAATAAATTCCTCCAGCAATTTCTATTACTTAATAGACCAGGACAGCAGAGCATTTTTAGCGGGAAACATGAATATTTTTAGATAAAAATCATATTTTCCCGCTAAAAATGCTCTGCTGTCCTGGTCTACAAAGTTAATTAACAGTTTCCATTTATCAAAAAGTAAGGAATTCTAGAATTTTCTTAAAGATTTATGATTCAAATTTATGATTTTATCATTATACTTTTCTATAAAAACCCAAAAGACAATGAAAGTATTTGATATTATATATCTTTAAAAAAAGTATTAAAGTCCCTCAGAAATTATTTAAATTTTTGAGTATAAGCTACTTAACTAAATGATTTTGTCTTGTTGGTTGTTTGTTTACACAAAATAGGCTTTTAATTCACGTGTGCTACAGATAAAATTAAAAGCTTAACCAGCTGTGGTGTATAATTGCTACTAAATCATGATAATAATAACAGCTTTTTTAAAAAAGCAATACTTATACCAAAAAAAACAGCATTAGCAAAACAAAATTGTTGCATATTTTCATTTTTATAATAACTTAATGTCTAACCTCAAACAATATCCTGTAAAATAACAAAAATCATTCAGTAGTACAGTTTTGTTGGAGATAAACCCAATAGATATTTCTTAAGTTTAAAGTCTCTGAAAGTTGCCACTGACAGTCTAATAGTTCTCAAGGCCAATCACAGACCAATCATTAATCCACACACAAAGTATTTCCTTAAAAAAAAAGCTAACAAATTTTTATTGAAATAGCAAAATATAAATCAGACTGTAGAGTGTAGAGAGACAGTCTAAACAAATGCCTATGGGAATACCAAAAACCTACTTTCTCTAGGGCAAAAAACGTAATACAAATGTAGTGACAGACTTTGAAAAGTCATCTAGCTCCTTGCTACTCAAAGTGTGGTCCACAGACCATTGATATTTAAATTGCTTGTTAGATATGAAGAATCTCAAGACCCAACCCAGACCTACTGAATCAGAATCTTATGCACATTAAATTTTAAGAAGCCAGGAATTAGAAAACTCCTCAGCCACCTAATAATCCCTATACCAATTCCAGTAACTTCTGATATTCTAACTCCTCAAAAATCCATATTAAAATGCAGAATATTCAGAGTATAAACAATTAATTTGTCCCCACTCAAAGCCGATTGCGTACTATTTGCTTATTTGAAGTTTCATATTCATAAGGACTACTAGTTTTAAATTTGTGTTAATACATTATGAATAAAAGGGCAAGAATAATATCTTTTTGTAAGATGTTGGCAAATATTTAAATAAATGGATAAAATTGAAGTATTTATACTCTCTTAACAATTCTTTCAAATCATATTAAGAGAAGAGTCCTTTCTTAAATAAAAGCATGTGTCCATTGGTTAGGCTTATATGCATGCATACAAGTCCTTTGGTTTATCTCTCTCCCTTCCCTCCACCCTCCCCTACCTTCCCTCTGAGGTTTGACAGTCTGATCGATGTTTCTCTGTCTCTGGATTTGTCTTTGTTCATCAGTTTATGTTGTTCTTTATATTCCACAAATGAGTGAGATCATGTGATATTTATCATTCTCTGATTGGCTTATTTCACTTAGCACAATGTTCTCCAGGTCCATCCATGCTGTTGCAAATGGTAAGAATTCCTTCTTTTTTACCGAAGCATAGTATTCCATTGTGTAGATGTACCACTATTTTTTAACCCACTCATCTGCTGATAGGCACTTAGGCTGTTTCCAAATCTTAGCTATGGTAAATTGTGCTGCTATGAACATAGGGATGCATATATCCTTTCTGATTGGTGTTTCTAGTTTCTTGGGATATAGTCCTAGAAGTGGTATCACTGGCTCAAATGGCAGTTCAATTTTTACTTTTTTGAGAAAACTCCACACTGTTCTCCACAGTGGCTGCACCAGTCTGCATTCCCACCAGCAGTGCATGAGGGTTCCTTTTTCTCCACATCCTCGCTAGCACTTGTCGTTTGTTGATTTGTTGATGATAGCCATTCTGACAGGTGTGAGATGGTACCACATTGTCGTTTTGATTTGCATCTCTCAGATGATTAGTGACTTTGAGCATGTTTTCATATGTCTTTTGGCCTTCCTTATGTCCTCTTTGGAAAAGTATCTATTTAAGTCTGCTGCCCATTTTTTTACTGGGTTGTGAATCTTCCTTTTGTTAAATTGTATGAGTTCCCTGTAAATGTTGGAGATTAAACCCTTATCAGAGATAACATTGGCAAATATGTTCTCCCATGCAGTGGGCTTTCTTGTTTTGTTGATGGTTTCTTTTGCTGTACAGAAGCTTTTTATTTTGGTATAATCCCATTTGTTTATTTTCTCTTTAGTTTCCATTGCTCTAGGGCAGCCATGGGCAAACTACGGCCCGCGGGCCGGATCCAGCACGTTTGAAATGAATAAAACTAAAAAAAAAAAAAAATACCGTACCCTTTTATGTAATGATGTTTACTTTGAATTTATATTAGTTCACACAAACACTCCATCCATGCTTTTGTTTTGGCCCTCCGGTCCAGTTTAAGAACCCATTGTGGCCCTCGAGTCAAAAAGTTTGCCCACCCCTGCTCTAGGGCCTAGGGCCTAGGCCTAACCAATGGACACAGACACCAGGGGGGTGAGGGCATGAGTGAGGGGATGGGGGATCAATGGGAGGGGGTAAGGACACATAATGGTATGTAATACCTTAATCAATAAAGAGAGAGAGAAAAAGCATGTGAAAAAGCCCAGTATAGTAAAAAAAGTAATAATAATAATAATGGGGGAGGAGGCAACCAGCAGTAGCCAAGTCATCTCAACAGGATCAATTCATATGATTCCTCAGAGTTCAGTTTGAAAGACTCTGACTTAAAGGAACTACTTAAAAGTCTAAAAACAAACTAAACAACTGGTATACTAATCACAGATAAAGTTTACTATTCATCAGAGCAAGTTTATTTACCTATAGTGTTTTAAAGAACACTAGATAAAATTGCCTAATTAAACATCTTTTTCTAATTCAAATTGATCTTTCCCCAAATAGGTCTAACTGATGACAATGGATTTTATTAATGTTACCTTTAATTAAATCATTTTAGTTCACAGTTTGTCTACTATACATAAGACATTATGTTATGTGCAACAAGGGCAATACAGATTAATTGACAAAGTACTTATCACCTTTGAAGGATAAGACAAGTATATGGAGCATAATAAGTGCCATTAGAGCAATATACAGTTGACCCTTGAACAACAAGGATTTGACCTACATGGGTCTGGGTATACGTGGATTTTTTAAAAATATATATATATTTTATTGATTTTTTACAGAGAGGAAGGGAGAGGGAAAGAGAGTTAGAAACATCAACCAGCTGCCTCCTGCACACCCCCTACTGGGGATGTGCCCGCAACCAAGGTACATGCCCTTGACTGGAATCGAACTTGGGACCCTTGAGTCTGCAGGCGGACGCTCTATCCACTGAGCCAAACCGGTTAGGGCTACATGGATTTTTTTAATAAAATACTACTATAAATGTATTTTCCTTGTGATATTCTTATCAACATTTTCTTTTCTCTACCTTACTTTATTGTAAGAATACACTATATAATGTATATAACATACAAAATATTTGTTCAACTGTTTAAGTTATTGGTAAGGCTTCTAATTAACAGTAAGCTATTAGTAGTTAAATTTTGGGAAGTCAAAATTTATTATGTGAATTTTTTACTAACCTCTGCATTGTTCAAGGGTCAACTGTAAATATTGTACTACTAGAGGCCTGGTGTACGAATCCGTGCACCGGTGGGGTCCCCTGGCCTGGCCTGTGCCCTCTCACAATCTGGGACCCCTCAGGGGATGTCGGACTGCTGGTTTCAGCCCAATCCCTGCAGGCCAGGCCGAGGGACCCCACCGGTGCACGAATCTGTGCACCAGGTCTCTAGTATGCATATAAGATCTTTGGTTAATTTCTTTCCGCCCTCCACCCTCTGCCCTTCCCCCTTCACTCTGAGATTTATCCGTTTGTTTCATGTTTCCATGCCTGTGTGTTGAGTGTCTGTCCCTGGTGGTAGGTGCGCATCATAGCTACCGGCGAAATGGTCGCTTAGGCTTTTATATATAGATGGGAGCAAAATTTACTAAGGGTATCAGAAAAGGCTTCACAGAAAAGTGACATCTTAGGTGGGCCTTGAAAAATGTGTGGGATTTTGAAAGGCAAAGATAGCCAAGTGGAGGAACCAAGAAAAAAGGCATCCTAAGTGGAGGGAAAACATAGGCTGAGGACCAAAGAATGAAAAGCCTTGGGTGTACTTAGAAAATAGCCTGAGGCACTTGCAAGCTCCCCAGGAACAAGGAGTTGTTCATTTTCTATCACTAGCTTTAAAACTACAAAACTATAAAACCTATAAACCTCAAGTGTTAATATTACCTGTATAGCATAATAAGATCATTATCTACTGTTTGAATGAATTAATAAACGAGTGTAATTTAGTCTGGCTAGTATATAGGACAGGTAGAAAATAGGAGATATGGCTGACATAAGGATTAGGACCTTATTGGAGACAACCTTGAGTAGCATATTAAGTGCTTTAATTTAACATGGTAAACAAGGGTAAACTACTTGCATTAGAAATATTGACCTAGCAGTTTTAAATAAAATGGATTGGAGCAGAAATTGACTTCCAATAAGGATACTACAATATTCCGTCTGTTGCAGTAGTTTAAGCAAGAAGTAAGGAGTCTGAACTAAGGTGGTAGAGTCAGAAATATGGAGATAAATACAAATATTAAAGATAATTCAAAATGCTTTATACTTCTTGACTGGTCAAAGTAGAGCAAGTAATAAAAAATTTTAGTGAATGTGTAAAATCTGTTGGGATTCATAGCAGGTTCTATATAGAGGGCAAAAATTAAGAAAACCCAAAGGTTGGCAAAAAATGTAGAGCAAGAAATCTATGTGCTGTTGGTATAAACTGACATAACTACTGTGGAAAGAAATTAAACAATACATAGTAAAATTGAGGCTGTATGTAGTCTATATACAGCAATTCCACTTTTAGAAATATAACCCAGAAGAGTTCTCATACATGTGCATAAGGTGTCATATACAAATATGTAAATTGAAGCACTATTTGCGTAGTGAAATATGGGGAAATGAATAAAATACTCTGGTATATTTATGTAATGAAATATATATGACTGTACACAACAGTTAAAATGAATAAACAAGAGCTACACATTGTTAACATGAATATACATCTTTAATATACAAACATAACCACTTGAGGGAAGTAAAGGTTTTATTTGTTCATTTACTTCTAGTTATCATTTTGTTTAAGATAGGACAATCCTAAATAAACCAAGAAAGGAGATTTTTATGAATGATCAATGATCAATGAAACAAGTCTCTGGAGGATACAGAAGGGAATAAAAATCAAAAGGCATGGAAGGTTCAGTGAGGAGGTAAAACAGTTTTGTTTGGTTTTACCAGGGCTTGTTTATTTTATAACTGGAAGTTTGTACCTTTTGCCCACCTTCCCCCATTTTGCCCATCTTCCCCCCTCCTAGCTCTGAAAACCATCAATCTGTTCTTTGACTTATGAGTTCAGTTTTGTTTTTAAAGATTTCATGTAAGAGTGATATATTATGGTATTTCTCTTTCTTTGTCTAACTTATTTTACTCAGTAATATCCTTAAGGTCCATCCATGTTATTGCAAATAGCAAGGTTTCCTTTTTTATGGCTGAATAATATACATACATACATACATACATACATACATACATAAACACTACATTTTCTTTACCCATTCACTTATCAATGGATACAGATTATTTCCATGTATTGGAGATAGAAGAAGGAAAAAACAAAATTTTAAACTTTTTAATTTGAAGTAACTATATATTTACAGAAAGTTGAAAAATAATATAGTGAAGCCCCATGTATTCATGCCCCAGTTTCCACCAATATTTACACCTGGCATAATTATAGTGCAATATAAAAACCAGGAAACAAACTACAAAGTGTATGTATAGTTCTAAGTCATTTTATCACCTGTGTAGATTCATGTAACCACAAAGATCTCTCTGCTTCTCCTTTAGTCAAACCAAACTTCTCTCCTCCACTATCCCTAATCCCTGGCAATAACTAATTTGTTCTTGATCTCTATAATTTTGTCTTTACATAAACAGATTCATGGAGTGATAGTTTGAGAGTAGCTTTTTTCACTCAGCCTCATGATCTTGAGATCTATCCAACTGTTATATGGATCAATAGTTGATACCTTTTTGTTGCTGAGTAGTATTGCATGGGATGGACACATCATACTGTTTGGCCATTCACCTGCTGTAAGGCATTTTGATTGTTCAATTTTGACTATTACAAACAAAGCTACTATGCACAAACACATACAGTCACTTTGTTGGGATAAATGCCCAGGAGTGTGATTGTGGGGTCATGTAGTAAGTATATGTTGGTTTGTTTAAGAAACTGCCAAACTTGGGAGAATTGAAGATGGCGGCATAGGTAAACACCGGAGACTGCTGCCGCAAACAACCACTTCAAAAATACAACTAAAAGACGGAACGGACATCAATCAGAACCACAGGAAGGCTGGCTGAGGAGAGACTCTTCAACTAGAAGGAAAAACAACAGCATTACGAGGCTCAGAAGAGGCGCAGTGTGGAAAATTTAAAGGTACGGTGGTGCGCGCGCAAAGCAGGCTGGTGGCTGAGGGCGCGGTTGTCGTTTTCAATCAGGAGGGAGTCTCAGACTCTGGGCTACAGATCCGGGCGAGTCTCTAGGGACCCAGACTCAAACGGGAGAAGCGGGACTGTCTGGCTACGGTCCCTCCGAGGTTTGCAGCAGTTGCTGGGACAGAGAGGCGGAGCCCCTGGGGACGGACTGAGAGCAGCCATAGCTGCTCCCTCCACCCGCCCTGTTGAGCCCGCCCCGCCCAAGCCCTGCACAGAGCCATTTGCTGGATCGCCTCAGGCAAAGGCTAGATTAGCACCTCCCCAGAGGACTGAAGTTTTCCCACAGCTGATTCTCACAGCCAGTCGGCCTGGTGGTCAAATCCCTCTAGTATTAACACTTGGATTGCGGGAAACGAGTTAAGTCGGCTCGCGTGAATTGCGCGTACTCCGCGGGAGCCGTCTTAACTCGGTTCATATAGATTTGCGGTGGAGTGCGGGAAACGTGTAAACTCGGGCCGATTGTAACTGCGTATTACCAAATATTTGTTTGTTTGCCGTTCACAAAGATACCTACCTGCGTATGCGAACCGTTTCATACCCATTGGGGTAATAGGTATCATAAAAATCCCTTGTAAGTAGAGAACACTTTATGGCGCTGGTCGAGTACAATACCGTTAGGGTACCAATGTATTGTTTTCTCATTTTATAACCGATATCCCTGGATATCTCACCATGCAAAGAGAATAGTTATTGAGAAATACTTCTTGTGTCCGGACGTCTTTAGTTTTGAGTTTTGTGAATATTGTTACGTGTTTAAATATTTAAATATATTGTGATAAAGACATTCATATAGAATTTTTTAACCAAATAAAATAAAATCGTTCCGCAAAGTGTTCGCATAATAATTATTTTTTTATATCAGATATCTATCGGAGTACCGCTATTTTCAGTTAGTATTATTTTTATTTGCTTTAACCTAGAATGTCGCAGCATTCAGACTATAGTGATGATGAGTTTTGTGCAGACAAGTTGTCCAATTATTCTTGTGATAGCGATCTTGAAAATGCGAGTACAAGTGATGAAGATTCTAGTGATGATGAAGTAATGGTGCGTCCCAGGACATTGAGGCGATGAAGAATTTCGAGCTCCAGCTCTGACTCAGAGTCAGATATAGAAGGCGGGAGAGAAGAATGGTCGCATGTTGATAATCCACCGGTCTTAGAAGATTTTTTAGGGCATCAAGGATTAAACACAGATGCTGTTATAAATAATATAGAAGATGCCGTGAAATTATTTATCGGAGATGATTTTTTTGAATTTCTTGTAGAGGAGTCAAACAGGTATTATAATCAAAATAGGAATAATTTCAAACTTTCAAAAAAAAGCCTAAAGTGGAAAGATATAACCCCTCAAGAGATGAAGAAGTTTTTAGGGTTAATTGTTCTCATGGGACAGGTGCGCAAAGATAGAAGAGATGACTATTGGACCACGGAGCCATGGACGGAGACGCCATATTTTGGTAAAACGATGACGAGAGACAGGTTCCGACAGATATGGAAAGCTTGGCACTTCAATAATAATGCGGATATCGTAAATGAATCAGATAGACTTTGCAAAGTGAGACCAGTACTAGATTATTTTGTGCCTAAATTTATAAATATTTACAAACCTCATCAGCAATTATCACTAGATGAAGGGATCGTACCTTGGAGGGGAAGATTATTCTTTAGGGTATATAATGCTGGCAAGATCGTTAAATATGGAATATTGGTTCGTTTGTTGTGCGAAAGTGATACAGGATATATCTGTAACATGGAAATTTATTGCGGCGAAGGAAAGCGATTATTGGAAACGATACAAACAGTAGTGTCTCCATACACTGATTCGTGGTACCATATATATATGGACAATTATTATAATAGCGTCGCAAATTGTGAAGCACTTATGAAAAACAAATTCAGAATATGTGGAACAATCCGGAAAAATCGAGGTATACCTAAAGATTTTCAAACAATTTCTTTGAAAAAAGGTGAAACAAAATTTATAAGGAAAAATGATATATTGTTACAAGTGTGGCAATCAAAAAAGCCTGTATACCTGATTTCTTCGATTCATTCTGCGGAGATGGAAGAAAGTCAGAATATTGACAGAACATCAAAAAAGAAAATTGTTAAACCGAATGCACTCATTTGACTACAATAAAACA
>NW_005871053.1:19667739-19723050 GCF_000147115.1 Myotis lucifugus | reverse complement strand
TGCGCCCGCGCGTGCGCGCGCGCGTTCCTAGCTCCAACCTGAACTGCGAACCGTACCTTCGAGGCAAGTCCAACCTTTCCGTGGAGGGGTGCAGGTCTCCCCTTGGCTCTTGCAGTCGCGCTGTTTGCGAATCGCTGCCTCCGGGTCAGTAGCCGCTGGGCTAGTAGCCGATCTCTGGATGCCGGTGAACGCTGCCTGAGATGGCGTGGTCCCGCCGCTGCGCTGGCGCCCAGAGGGAGGTTTCAGCCTCAATCTCCAACCATCCGCATTTTTTAGGAGTTTTCTGTCTTTCCTGGCTGCAGACTGTCTCTCAGCTGAACCTCCCCAGCTTAATCTGGCTGATTGTTACCCGTTTCAGCTGCTCGCCCCCATCTGGTCCGGGACAAAGCACCAACACGTCCGTCTAAGCCTCCGCCATTTTCTCTGAATCAGAAAAATGGGTTTTAAAATGTTTTTGAAACAAACAGCTATCCACTGGTTGACGGATGATATTCCAGAGGACATGGACATTGTTCCAGACCTTCAACCAGTACCGTCTACTTCTGGAATGCGGGCTAAACCACCTACATCTGATCCACCATGCAGGCTATCGATGGACATGAGAAAGCATACGTTACAGGCAATTGTCGGAAGTGGAAAAAAGAAAAACATTTTGAGAAGGTGTCGCGTATGTTCCGTTCATAAATTGCGCAGTGAGACACGCTACATGTGCAAATTTTGCAATATACCTCTACATAAAGGGGCGTGTTTTGAAAAATATCATACGCTAAAAAACTATTAATTTCTATTTGTTTTGATTTATTATGAAAATTTTATTTTAAACTTTAAAAATATGTGTATATTTTTAGGTAATAAGTATTTTTTGGGTTCTTCGTATTTAGTTTATATATATCGAATTATTTATGTACTGAATAGATAAAAAAATGTCTGTGATTGAATAAATTTTCATTGTTTACACAAGAAACCGAAAATTTCATTTCAATCGAACCCATACTTCAAAAGATATAGGCATTTTAAACTAACTCTGATTTTGCGCGGGAAACCTAAATAATTGCCCGCACCATCTTATATTTTGGCGGGAAATTCACCCGACACCGTAGTGTTAACTACAACAATTAAGGCTTAACTAGAACAAGACTGTGCACAAAGACCACAAGGGGGTGCACCAAGAAAGCATAAAAGATGCGGAGACAAAAAAACATGACAGAAATGGAGGATATGGAGTTAAAAATTGCAATTTTGAGGGCTTGCAATAAACTTGAGCAGAGCCTCACGAAAACTAATGAGACCCTCGATGCTACGATAAAGAAATTAGAAAGTAAGCATACACGGACTGAAATAAAGAATATTATACCCAATAGCAGACCAGAGGAGCACAAGAATCAAACCAAAGATTTGAAAGCAAAAAACACCCAACTGGAAAAGCAAAATGAAAAAAGAATCCGAAAGTGTGAAGATAGTGTAAGGAGCCTCTGGGACAGCTTCAAGCGGACTAATATCAGAATAACAGGAGTGCCAGAAGATGAGAGACAGCAAGATATTGAAAACCTATTTGAAGAAATAATGGCAGAAAACTTCCCCCACTTGGTGAAAGAAATGGACTTACAGGTCCAAGAAGTGCAGAGAACCCCAAACAAAAGGAATCCAAAGAGGACCACACCAAGACACATCATCATTAAAATGCCAAGAGCAAAAGACAAAGAGAGAATCTTAAAAGCAGCAAGAGAAAGAGACTCAATTACCTACAAGGGAATACCCATACGACTGTCAGCTGATTTCTCAACAGAAACTTTGCAGGCCAGAAGGGAATGGCAAGAAATATTCAAAGTGCTGAATACCAAGAACCTACAACCAAGATTACTTTATCCAGCAAAGCTATCATTCAGAATTGAAGGTCAGATAAAGAGCTTCACAGATAAGGAAAAGCTAAAGGAGTTCATCACCACTAAACCAGTATTATACGAAATGCTGAACGGTATCCTTTAAGAAGAGGAAGAAGAAAAAGGTAAAGATACAAATTGTGAACAACAAACATGCATCTATCAACAAGTGAATCTAAGAATCAAGTGAATAAATAATCTGATGTACAGAATGAACTGGTGATTATAATGAATCAGGGACATAGAAAGGGAATGGACTGACTATTCTTGGGGGGGAAAGGGGAATGGGAGATGCGGGAAGAGACTGGACAAAAATCGTGCACCTATGGATGAGGACAGTGGGTGGGGAGTGAGGGCGGAGGGTGGGGCAGGAACTGGAAGGAGGGGAGTTATGGGGGGGGGGGGGAAGAGGAACAAATGTAATCTGAACAATAAAGATTTAATTAAAAAAAAAAATGCCGTAACCGGTTTGGCTCAATGGATAGAGCGTCGGCCTGTGGACTGAAAGGTCCCAGGTTCGATTCCGGTCAAGGGCATGTACCTTGGTTGCAGGCACATCCCCAGTGGGGGGTGTGCAGGAGGCAGCTGGTCGATGTTTCTCTCTCATCGATGTTTCTGACTCTCTATCCCTCTCCCTTCCTCTCTGTAAAAAATCAATAAAATATATTTTTAAAAAAATAAAAATTAAAAAAAAATAAATAAATAAAAAAAAGAAACTGCCAAACTCTTTTCCAAAGAGGCTATACCATTTTGCATTCCCACTAGCAGTGTAAGAGTTCAATATCTCCACATCCTTGCCAGCATTTGATACTGTCCCTATTTTTATTTTAGCTGTTCAGATAGTCCATTTTGGCATTTTCCTGATGGCTATTGATGTGGAACATCTTTTCTTATGCTCATTTGACATCCATATATCATCTTTGGTGAAATTTCTCTTCATGTCTTTTGCCCATTTTCTAATTGGACTGTTGGCATTTTTTACTGTTGAGTTTGAGAGGTTTTATATATCCCAGATATGAGTCTTTGTCAGATATGTGGTTTTCAAATATTTTCTCCTAGTATGTAGCTTGTCTTTTCATTGTCTTAGTAGGGCCTTTGCAAAACAATAGGTTTTAATTTTCATAAAGTCCAATTTACTAATTTTTTTCTTTTATGAAACTGTGCTATTTGTGTCATGTATAAGAACTCTTCACCACATAGGTCCAATAGATTTTCCCTTATATTTTCTTCTAAAAGTTTTATAGTTTAAAGTTTTATATTTAAATATATAATCCAAACAGATTTTGAACTGGAAAAGGGGGAATTGATAGGTCTGTTTATCATACGGTCTTCAACTACTTAGTAGAGTTAATTCCATCATTTAGTGGGTATCCACTTAAAGTATGAAACACTTAAGATAGGTACAAACTATAGGATGTAGACAGTAAACACAAATATTTATTTTTATTTAATTGTTTTAAGTTTGCCAAAATTATTTGACCCTGGAACATTTTTTTTCATACATTACTCACATTATTCAATTAATGTTCAACTGAAAATACTCCGGAGACTGCTTGTTTAGCAACAGTATAGGCTTTGGTTAAGTTTAGAGCATAATTTTTTTTCAATCTATTCTTAAAAATAAGAAGACTTTAATCTTAAATGAAGGTGTATGTGAAATCTTTGTGGCTTCATTTATTCCCCTTCTTCATCACGACACCACTGCAGGCATGCAGGTTTCCTTATTGTTCTTGGAATAGACCAGACACAATCTCCTTCCGTGTTGGCATTTACTGTGTTCTTTGGAATAGTCCTCACCCAGATATATGCATGACTCCCTCCCTCACTTTCTTAAGATCTCTGTTAAACTGTCATGTTATTAAAGAGGACTTCACTGACCACAATATAACAAATACTAATTCAACAACCCTGGAACTTGTGATCCCTAATTTGTTTTATCTTTTTTCACAGTGTTGGTTACCATCCAACATACTGAATATTAGTTTATTAACTATTATCTCTTTGCCTCACAGACTGTAAGCCCCATGAGTCCAGAGTCTGTTTTGTGAACAGACTATCCACAGCACTTGCATGTACTAGGCACCCAATTATTAGTTGTTGAATAGTTTAGTAATCATCATTTAACCTTTTATCTGAGTGTATTTTCTTCATATTGAAGTATATAGTAGGTGAAATAGCTACGTATCAACATATCCATTGATATAGTATTCTCCTTTATGATATTGTGGTTAATATTTTTCATGTCTATATTCTATCTAAAAAGTCTGATCAGTTTTATCTTTAAAAAAAAAAAACTTACTTCAGGATTTTGGAAGCTTTCTTCTTCTAACCTTTCCTATTTTTCTCCTAATCCAAAACAACTGTGAAAATTGTTTTATAAGTTCTTCTTAAGAAAATGCACAGACATTTTGTATAACTGTTGTTAAATACCTCTTTAATTGCATTTCTTTAGACACTGGCTTGCAAAAGGCTATAACCTGAGGCACTAAATACAGCAACCTTGACTATCGCAAAGGGTTGTTTTCTTCCATGATATATAGTGCCTCCTTTCTATAACTTGAGCGATTGCCAAACGCTTTAGTAGGTTTTAGGTGTATACTGCTTCCACGTTTAATATTAGCCATGACTTATTTCATCAATGTAAGTCAATTGTCCAAGTGAACACACTCCTTGAGACTAAAAAGTGGAAAAAGTTCTCACTGATATAGGCAACAATTTTCAAAACATCAATATAAAAACCTACAAAACCTTTAAATATTTTAATATAAAATGCAGTATTTCTAAAAGAAAGCTTTTTAAAATACTCAAAATAAGTCAACACAAGAGATATACTTGAAGTAGTCCTGATTTAAACAAAATATATTCTTATTAGGAATCAGAACACAGCACATGTATATATATATCTTTGCAACCCAGATATAAACGCTCCGTTCAACAAGATTCTTTGTATACAGCAGTGCAGTATTATCAGACTAAAATGAAAAACTTGATTTTTTTCAATAAAAATATGTGCAGTTGAATAGTAAATAGAAGTCTCTAAAATCATGTACTACCATTATGCAGCTGTCATGAATAAACAGGTGTATTCTGTGGTATTCTAAGTTTTGTTAAAAGAGAGTAGTTTCTTTTACCTTCATAGCTAAAAATATTTTATATGTATAACAAGTAATAATCTAGGAGTCACCTCAATAGTTCATTAACACCTAATGTTTTCCATGAACTATTTAAGTGACCTTGGTTAAATCACAGTCTCTGAGACTCAATCTCTTAATCTGTAAAATGAATGGGTTTGTCTAGAATATTTAACACACTGTCTAGCTTTAATGATATGTGATTCTGAGAAAATATTTTTAATTAAACTCTATTGTTTTTACTCTCGCAAACTGAGAGATATTTTTGATATCAAGAAATGCATGTTCCCTTAAAAGCTTACTTGTTTAAAAACTAGATAATAAAACATATTTATGTTTCTCTTTAATGAAACACCTCAATTTGTACTGAAATATGATAAGTACTGTTTATCTACGTTAGGTGCATAAAAGCTCAATTTATTAGCACATAAGAAAGAGTCCTGAATACTAGAAGGTCACAGCCTGTGTGCTGAGCTGCTAGCAAAACATCTATGATGCTCCAAAGCTGCCATTTTTCTTCCTTGACAAAGACTCCATCTGCCACTGAGCCATTTACAGCCTCCAAGTCAGAATATCAATGATTTCCAACCATTCTGTAAGCCTGCTTTCACCTTGACATCACCTCTGTAATACATCTGCAGCAGATGATACATATATCCCCGACTATAGGCATGAAGCCCGTGCTTTATTCACCTGAGAAGTATTAAGCTGCCCTCTAATGTACCATTTTTATTCATGCTGAGTTGTAAAGAAATTTTTAAATGTATATATTGGCTATAATTCTTGTTGCTTTACTTACATGCCTTAAGTCTGATATGTTTGTAAAACTTTAAAACCTGAAAAGACTGACTAGGTGGTTTTCAATAATGGCTTAGTAACTAAGACAACAAAACTACATCATACTTTCATTTAGTACATCTGCTATAAAATCATTGCATAAAGAACATTTTATTTCCTTAAAAATTGAAGACATTAAAGCAATAAAGAAATGTTGATAAAAGGTGTAGTTTCGTACTTGAATCAGTGTTCTTAACATTGTAAACAAATGAAACCCATTTACCTAGCAATAAGAAACCCAGGCAAATTTTCAGTTCTATTTTGTTATTTTCTATCATTTTGTTTAGTAAAGCCTTAGAAATAGATTGCAAACTACCAAGAACATTCAAAAACTCTTCTTCAATCCCTTTTAAGTAAAAATAGCATAATCCTTGGTCATTAATATTTATAAAAATAGAAATAGCTTATTTAAAATACTACTTTTATTTAAAAGTAATCCTCTACAAAATAATGAATTAAGGCCTATTACATGCAAAACATAAAGAGAAGTACAAAAAAGTTTAAAACGAGATTCTTGGCCCCATGTAGAAGAAATAAATGCACTCATGAAAAAAGATCTAAAAAGACAAGGCACTGTTTAGTGAGCAGAAGTATGTTATACAAGAAGGAATTCTGGGTTACAGGTTAGGAGACTTAAGTCTAATTACATCTCTGCTCTGAACCAGCCAAGCACTTATGTTACTCATTTAACTCTAGTAAAACCACTTACTCAACTGTAAAGTAATAGCTAACGTCTTCCTGCTCTAGCACTCTATGATAACAGATATCACAAGTCTAGATGTGAGATGGTTACAGACATTAACTGACTCTAGACTTTAAGAGGCACTTCATTTAGGTAGATGTGGCCAGTACTGGGGAGCAAGTGAGACTTGAGTTGGTTCTTGAAGGATGTACAGCATTTGAATATACAGGGTGTCCCTCAAAAAAATGTATACACATTTTAACAGCTGATAGCTCAACTGATGTGTGTGTTTTTTTCAGATTTAACCCATTGGAATTAATAATTATTCAATGTATTTATACATTTTGGGGGGACACCCTGTATACTAAGAAGTAGAAAAAGAGGAAATAGTGCAAACGAAGGTGTGGAAAAAGAAATCATGATTTCAGATATGTTAACATGTTAATATTATCCAAAATGAGCAAGAAACTTAAGACAGAGAAACTAAGTAAGTTAGTATAATGATCTAAAAATGACCTAAATAGGGTGGTTGTGTAAAAGAGAAGAATCAAAGGCTGTAGAAGACACTAATGCTATATCACAGGCACTTAAATTTTGATTATCTAGAGCCAGAGGAAGAAGAGTAGTCCAACAGTATGGAGTTTCCTCAAAAAGCTGGAAATGGAACTCCCATTTGACCCTGTGATCCCACTTCTAGGAATATATCCCAAGAAACCAGAAACACCAATCAGAAAGGATATGTGCACCCCTATGTTCATAGCAGCACAATTCACCATAGCTAAGATCTGGAAACAGCCTAAGTGCCCATCAGTAGATGAATGGATTAGAAAACTGTGGTACATCTACACGATGGAATACTATGCTGCTGTAAAAAAGAAGGAACTCTTACCATTTGCAACAGCATGGATGGAACTGGAGAGCATTATGCTAAGTGAAATAAGCCAGTCAATGAAGGAAAAATACCACATGATCTCACTCATTCATGGATAATAAAGACCATTACAAACTTTTGAACAATAATAGATACAGAGGCAGAGCTGCCTCAAACTGATTGTCAAACTGCAGTGGGAAGGCCAGAGCGGGTTGGGGGGCAGAAGGGAAGGGAGTAAGAGATCAACCGAAGGACCTGTATGCATACATATAAGCATAACTAATGGACATAAGACACTGGGGGGTAAGGGAGGACAGGGGATTGTCAAGGGCGGGGGGTGGGGGAAGGACACATATGTAATACCCTTTGTAATACTTATTATAATATTTTTTTAAAAGAATAAAAAAAAATAAAGCTTTGTTCCAATTAAAAAAAAAAAAAAAAGAAGAGTAGTCCAAAATGATACTAAGGTTCATATATTTATGTAGAAAATGGCGACAGACCATTTTCTAACAGAAATAGGCCTGAAATGTGATTCTCTTTCTAAAATAATATGGAAAAAATAGAATATATTAAAAAGAAATAAATTCACCTAATGTTCAGAAACAGAACACTGGATTAGGAATTAGACACTAATGCTGGCCTCTCTGCCATATACTGGCTGTGCAATGGCTGACTCTTCAGCCATTCTAAGGTTTGGTTTTCTAAAATGAGCACCAGACTTGCTCTGGCCAGGTAGCTCAGTTGGTTGGAGCGTCATCCCAATATATCAAGGTTTCAGGTTCAATCTCCGGTTAGGGTACATACAAGAAGCAACCACTGAGTGCATAAATAATTGGGACAACAAATCAGTCTCTCTCTCTCTCTCAAAAAAAAATCAATAAATAAAATTTAAAAAAATTTTAAATGGGTACTAGATTTAATATGATTTGGGATTTCTTCTCAGTTTTATATATAACACAGCGTCTTAATTTCTGAGCAGACTTGAAGTTGTAGAAGCAGGTAATATTTTGAAGTAGCTGCCTGGCTACTGTGGCTCAGTGGTTGAGCATTGATCTATGAACCAGGAGGTCACGGTTCGATTCCCAGTCTGGGCACATGCCCGGGTTGAGGGCTGATCCTCAGTGTAGGGCATGCAGGAGGCAGCCGATCAATGACTCTTGCTCATCATTGATATTTATCTCTCTCTCTCCCTCTCCCTTCCTCTCTGAAATCAACAAAAATATATTTTTTAAAACCCAATTGAAAAATGGGCAAATGTCTGAATAGACATTTATCTAAAGAAGATATACAAACATAATAAGTACACAAAAAGATGCTCAACAGCATTTAGTCATCAAGGAAATGCAAATCAAAACCACAGTGAGATACCACTTTGTGGAGAGCGGCTACAGCTTTCGGACAGGTTCAAGCCTCGGACTGACTTGTGGCAAAGCCACATACAAGTCCCAGCTTGGAGGGCAAAGTCATCCCAGCACAATTATAGCCAAAAGGCTATGGTGTAAGCCTGACCTTATAGTCCTCCCTTGTTCCTAGGTAGCTAATGGGCTGTGGGAGATGCAGCAAGTGCTGCCAAAACAAGGCTTGAGTAATGAAATAGATTTGAACCTCGCAAGAACATTGTAAACATGCTGACCACTCCCCTTGCTTTGCTTTGTGTGATCTGACTATAAAATAAAGCTTCAGCTTACAGGCTGGGTCACTATTTCTTCATCCAGGCAGTGATCCACCTGGTCCCAACTGTATTCTCTTGTCTGTCTTCTTTAATCCTTCACCACCCCTCCTCAGGTTCACCCCGGGCCATGCTAGAAGTGGTTCACCACTTCACACCCACTAGGGTGACCATTAAAAAAATGTAAGAAACTGCCCAGCCAGGTGTGGCTTGGTCGTTCAGTATAGAACTATGAACCAGAAAGTTACTGGTTCAATCCCAGATTACAGGCTCAATCCCCAGTAGGGGGCATGCAGGAGGCAGCCAATGATTCTCTCTCATCATTGATGTTTCTATCTCTCTCTCTCCCTTCCTTTCTGAAATCAATCAAAATATATTTTTAAAAATACTCATATGTCTCTCAAGTCTATTAAATCTGTAACTACTCCCACCACATCCGCACGCTAGTCTATTTTGTCATTAATATTTTTAGTTGAAGAAAATAGGTACTTTGTCTTTTAGAGTTTCCCAATTGGGATTTTCCTGATTTTACCCTCCCGGCATCATTTAATATGTCCCTCTGTCCTTACTATATTTTTATAAATTAGGCTCATTCACATCCAAATATTTTTTCTATTTGTGTGTTTTTAATATGGATAGACGGTTTCATAGTGTTTTTGTGCACTTTTGTTAGCAAATACATGTCTTTTTGTGTAAAACAGGAATGATAAAGTTGTTAGGAAGATTAAATGAGTTAACACAGATTAAACGCTTAGATTAGTGTCTGGTGCACAGCAAACTCTTCATAAACATTAGCTCTCATTATTACACTGCATATAGGGAATCAATAGGATTTGAAGTCAAAATAGATGAGAGTTTTTGAAGAAGTAGTTGAAGGTATTTTTAGCTTAGGTAACTGAGTAGATGTTGATATCACTAACCACTAACATGTAAAGAGAGTAATATTTATACGACATTGGAAAATAATGAGTTTAAGTTTAGACACGTTGAATTTAGTCAGGTACCAATGTCACATACAGAGCTGGCAATAGAAGTCCTAACATTTTTAAAAATATATATATTTCATTGGTTTCTTTTTACAGAGAGGAAGAGAGAGAGATAGAAAGTTAGAAACATCTATGAGAGAGAAACATCGATCAGCCACCTCCTGCACACCCGCCACCGGGGATGTGCCCGCAACCAAGGTACATGCCCTTGACCAGAATCGAACCCGGGTCCCTTCAGTCCGCAGGCCGATGCCCAATCCACTGAGCCAAACCAGTCAGGGCAAAGTCCTAACATTTTAAAAAGAGATCTGTGGCAGGAAATGAAGATCAAATGTTGAGAGGAAAGAGAAGTCAGTTGTCATAAAAGACTACAAGATCACCTGAAGAAAGAATTGGTAAAATACAGAACTACTTCAAGAAAAGGAAATGATGTATGGAAAAAGATATGCAGACAAAAGCATCACTATATATGTTGGCTATAGGAATGGTATGACTAAAACAAGCTATGTGTTGCAAAGCAGAGGGAAATGAAGTTATGCAGATAGGACATGACTAACTTTGAATGGCTTTGATAGTTACAGGTTATTAAATTTAAGTACAAAACGGTAAGAGAATGAAGAAGTTAGCAACACAACATCATACAAAAATATACCACAACAGAATTGGAAAATTAGAAAATATATTTGTTATAGTATTCTAGATGATTTAAATTTATGCCAGCTTTACTTCCATCTAAGCCAGGGGTGGGGAATGTCCAGCTCTCATTTGGTCTGACCCTGCCAAGGCATTAGGAGTGAGTTAAATGTTTGACCAAATATAGCAGGCTAATTTTTAAGTTGATAATTTCGTATCTCTCAAGAATGATGTTATAAATATTCAAATGGCCCTTGGCAGAAAAAAATGGTCTCGACCCCTGATCTAAGCTAAAGAGAGCACTACCTAGGCACTGTGGCTTCAGGCAATTTCCCAAAGGAAGGAGATAATGTCTTTAGTACCTTTCCATATCCATTCTCCCTTCCCTACTTCTCTTGTGTCTCCTCCTGGGAAACCAGTGCTCTCAAGCTGCCATAATTATATAAAACTACATTTTTTTGCAATGGAGTACTGTCTTCTTCCCTGAAGTACTCTGGTTACATCTCTACATTAAGTTCTAGCCTGCCACGAAATCTTTCATTCTCCCTTGTCACCATATGTATCTTTTGATTATCAAATTAAAATAATTCATTCAACACTTTGAGTCATTAAAATCCTAGGGGATATTTAATTTTAAAAAGAGGATTTTGTTAACTTGTATGAATTCCCAATTGTTAAAATGTACAGCCCCTATATGTTTTCTATATGTTTATCCATTTTGGTTCAATCTGACAGAGTCTCAACACACTAAGGAACACCAGCATAGACCAGTTTATTGCATAAATACTGCTGTGCCACTATTGGGTACAAGGCATTTTAACAGACTTTAAGGGGACTGCAAGAATAAATGAAACATTATCTATGGCTTTACTAGATTGTAAGGACTTTACAAATTAATAAGTGAAACAGCAAAATACACAGCTCATCTCATAAGGCAGATAAGGACTCTATAAGAATATTTCTGAGGGGAAGGGGAAAGGTAGAAGAAGGTATAAGGGGAATAAATGGTGATGGAAGGAGACTTCACTTGGGGTGGTGAACACACAATATACAGATCATGTATTATAGAATTGTACACCTGAAACCTATATAATTTTATTAACCAATGCCACCCCAATAAATTCAATAAAAAAGAAAAAAATAGCAAATTAAAAAATATTTGAAGTCCTAAAAAAAGAGTATTTCTGAAACTTAAGTTACGTATAGAACTTTATAAAGAAAAAATGTCTTGTGAACACATATGTTAACTTAAATTAAATTATAATGTCACTGAAATACATAGAAAAGTAAAACTATGGATAAGAATAAACTCTTCTCCTGGCTTCAGATCTGATTCACTCATAGTACTAAAAAACAAATTTATAAAATAAAAGCTACAAAACTAAGATTTTGCTAAAATGAAATCACCATGTTCAACATAAATATGGTACTGACTGCTACTTCCCATTATTTTCCAATTACATTTTAGTTGGGCAAGACTATCTTACAGTGCAATGTTCTCTGAACAATTTGAAATTCCCACCATTTTTTTCTACTCACAAATACAAAATTTTAATTAAGCTTACTCTGATGTCATCTGGTTTTCACTTGGTACAAATGAAGCATTTGTACAGATGAAATCTAGTTTTGTTCTTTACTCATTAAACTAACATAATTAAACATAAGCCCTGAAAGTTCATGATAATAATTGGTTATAAGGTAAGCATCCCAGATGATACAAGAATATGCTTATATTAATTTCTTTCATATTAACCCCCCAAATTTTAAGTTTTTATAGCAAACTCTCTCTCCCCACAGAAAATGTATCTACATACTCAGATCCAAAAACTCCAGTGTTGAGAAACAATGCTATAATAAAAATAACAGCTACCAGAAAGGCAGAAATGATAGGGAGATTAATTTCGACTGCAAAGGGGATTCAGGTTTTATGGGGGAGGTAGCATTTGAGGACAGCTGTGACATTTGAGTTTAGTGCCAAGTGTGTACGTTTAAATTTCCTTTCCGTAAGATTAACAATGAAACTATAAACAACCAAATTTTTAAAAAACATGTAGGAATATTCAGTAGTAAGGGCGTTAAAAAAAATCATGAATTTTAAGAACAAAAGTTGAAGAGTTTCTTTCTGAGATGAAAGAAAATCAAAGAAGAAAATTGCAAGCATCAGATGGGCTATTCACAAAATGACTAGCATACTTTGCATGTGGAAAAGTTTATATGTGCTGTCTTACATTATGATGGAAATGTACCTATTGATGTTAAGTTTTTTAATCATTCAAATAAAGACAGAATCAGGAATATTTATATCAGTTAGAGTTTTTAAGACCTATGATATGCTAACTCAGGTATCCTTTTGACGCTATACAATAAGATATTTTCCATTTTTATCAAAATCTTTTCTCCTTCAGTTTTTTTTTTTTTAATGTATTTTATTGAATTTTTACAGAGAGGAAGGGAGAAGGATAGAGAGTTAGAAACATCGATGAGAGAGTAACATCGATCAGCTGCCTCTTGCACACTCCCCACTGGGGATGTGCCCGCAACCAAGGCACATGCCCTTGACCAGAATCGAACCTGGGACCCTTGAGTCCGCAGGCCGACGCTCTATCCACTGAGCCAAACCGGTTAGGGCTAGTTTTTCTTGATGTATTTACAGAAAAAAAGAATGAGTCAAATATCACAATCCCAAAACTCAATCTATAATACCCTTCTTCTCATCTCTAAAACAGTTTCTGCAGAGTATACTTGTATTTTATCTGCTATGTGACTAAAATTTCTGTAATGTACATCTCACAGAATGTGCATTGGTGTTGTAGAACGTGTGAGCGGAAGAGAATGATGTCTAACAGATTAAAGTTTAAGTCACTTTAATTCAGAAAATATTTCCTTAGTCCAGGTGCTAGACTCCTTGCTGATTACAATTAAACACACAACACACACACACCCCAAAAACAAAAACAAAAACAAAACAAACAAACAAACAAAAACAACCAGTCTTGGTCAGGTAACTCAGTTGGTTAGAGCAGTGTCCCGATATGCCAAGTTGCAAGTTCAATTTCTGGTCAGGGTACATACAAGAAGCAACCAATGAATGCATAAATAGGTGGAACAACAAATCTCTCTCTCCCTCCCTCTGTCACTAAAATCAATAAAGAATATTAAAAAAAAAAACACAAAAAAACAACAACAACAAAAACGGAGTCAAGATGTAGACAGGCCAGTGTGGGCAGAGTGATAACCTGAAGTTATTAGGGACTTTCTATCTTATATTGCCTTGCCCATTCTTACATTTCAGCCAGAAAGGAGAAAGGGGGAGAAAAAAGGGAGTATACCCCCTTCAATTAAGGATACTTTCTGCAAGTTGCACACAGTACTTCTGCTTATGTATCTCTAGCACACATGACCACATCTAGCTGCAAGGGAAGCTGGGAAGTGATATTTTAATTCCAGGTAGTGATATGCTGGAGAAAAAATTAATGGAGGAAGAAAATTGGCATTAAGGGACAAGGATCGGCCATTGCCACACTTGGTTATGTCTTATCAGTTGCAGGTGGCTGACATTTTAAATTTATTATATAACACTAATATTTCCACTAGTGTACACATTATAAAAGTAAACAGTAATTCCTTCTAAATTTCAAGTTTTAAGTTAAATATTTCTATTGGTAGAGATAAATCTCTATAAAATTTAAGTAATATTCATAATAAAATTACCAAGAGGACAAAAGGAATTTTAATAAAAATGGAAAAAGATACTTTAATTATTTTAAAACTTACTTTGTAACCAATTATTAAGTATATAGTAAAATACTAAATAAAATATTTAAAAATAAAATATAGCCATTGTGTTAATAAAATTACATATAAACAAATTTCATGTAAGTGAAATTACATGACTACTCTCAGAGAAGGCAGGATTTAAGGAGATTTGAGAAGAAATAAATCTATGACGTTTTTATTATACTTTCCATAAAGGCTGTTTAGAGATTTTTTTTCTCTGCAATTTATTTCATGATTGAATTACCCATGGCTTTAAAGCAATATTCACCCAGTACCTGTGTTTTTTAAGATAATTTAAGATTCCTTTGCCAGGCCACTCTTTGTCAAGTACAGCTTCTTAAGAACATAACATATTATGCATCTAATATTTTTGCTACTGAGTAGATAAGAAGGGGTAGAGTTTATTTTCACTTAAACTTTTTTGTTCTAAATCAAAGTATAAAATGTCTTTTAAAATAATTAAAATGTCATCATAGATTGAAGATGGATTGACAGATGTGTTCTGAGATTTTTAATCAAGTAAGAAGTGACAGCAAAACAGGATAGTAAAAATTATAATGGGATAAAGTAAAACCAGTTTTAGGCCAAGATCTCACACTATGATGATGATGATCATGATGAAGGGTCAAAGAATTTAGTATGTATCATTCTCTGTGCTGCGCTTTCTCAGCATTACTTCATCTAATATTCACAACACTTCTCAATATAAATATTATCTCTTCTTTAGAGAGAAGATTGGATCTTAGACTATGTAATTTACTCAAGATCACAACAGCTATATAAATATCAGAGCACAAACTTAAAAGGTTTTTCTGATTCCAGTTCATGTTCTTTACCATTACGCATATTATTCTCTTTCAAACTCCCTGGACCTTGGTTTTCTCACCTATTATACATGAAAAATGTAGCACAGCCTAAACTGTTCTAAAGTTCATTCTCACCTTTTAAGATGTTCACATTCTAGTGAAGTCTGGGACTCCCTTCCCCCAAATAAAAGCACATTAAATCAACAGATCTAATCAATCTCCTTGCTGGAGCTTGTGCAGCCAATCCTTGTATATGTATGTAATACATCATTTTACAGGTCAAGATACCGAGGCATAAAGAGGCTGACTGAAGGTCACATACCTAGTGTACAATATTTGAACTCTATCTTGTTTTAAAACCTATGCTTTTCCTTTACACCCTGTTTCCCAATGGTTTAATTTTGGATCTTCATGTAGTAATACTCTTATTTCAATTTTAATATAAGAAAACTAAAGATACTAATTAATTTATCTCTTTCTGGGATATTTATGATTACTGGAAAACATCTGCTTAATATTCATTTGCTAAGTACAACTGGAAAATGTATTAAAATATGTAAAATACAAGAGCAAACATGTTATCAATAACATAGGAATAATAAAAATTAAGTATTAGCAAACTACTAGGAAGAGAGAATCACTTTCAATTAGGACAATTGGGGAAGGCCTCAGAGGGATGACTACATGTGGACAAGGCATTAGAAGAAATAAAAGCCTAAAAAGAAAAAAGAATATTCTAGAAAAAGGGAATGACATGAATGCAAGTATGGAGCCAAAATGTATAGTTGAGGTGGAGTATGTAGTCCACACTGGGTACAGTTTAGGATTCTTTCTCTTGAATGTAGGTATTTGGCAGGGAAACATGTGAGAGCTAAACTGATTAGGGATTTTTAATACTGAGTTAAATAATCTGTATTTGATCTTGTAGAAAATGAAAAGTCACTAAACATCTTCAAGGAGAAAAATTTTTAAATGTTCACCAGTTTTAATGCTTTAATAAGATTAAACTGAGGAGCGTATATAGACTTCAATGGAACTAATGTTGGCCAAGAAGAAGCAATAGCAGAAGATTTTGGCATTTCTATGGATTGTAACATGGCGGGGTGGGGGTATAAAAATTCTCTTGAGGTCTGAAAATTTCTGAGAAAAAAAATCAGATGTACATTATATAAAATATAAATACTACAACTTCCAGCACTGAAAACAATCTATAATATCCTCCTCTCTATCAACAACTTTCTACTCTTTTAGCTCTTACTTTATCATCTTATTTCATCAGCTTCTCTAGCTCTGATTAGTCCCTTAATCTTTCATTTTCTCTAAGTACTCACTTTACTCCAGCCCCATGGTCAACACTTGAACTGTTCTCTCAATAGCACTCTCAACTGAAGTCAGTGTGGAAATCTACCCTCTTTTTTTCACTCAGGAGGAAGGAGAAATCCTCATGACCCTGACATTATTACAAAGTAAGAGTTTCTATTTTCAGGCACGTAGGAACCTGTCAAATGAATACTTCTTAGTCTTTAACTTATTTAATATCTGATAATATTGAATAGCACATTTCTTTCTGAAATTCTTAAATTTAGAACAATTGCAATTAAATACTCTGTAAATATTACCCTAAAAATGGACTTTAAGAGTCAGCATTTTTAAACTAAAAAACAAAACATACACCTTATTCATCTAAAGCTAATTTTAAACTTCCTTGATTATAAAAGCACTAGATACTAAACACAATGCTGCTATGTAGATATATTAATATTTTGTTGTAAACTATCAGAGCAATAAGTACTAATTAAGAAAAAACAAACAAAGAGCTACAAATCAGAAATAGCTAAAATGCTCCCTTAGGAAAATGAACATGCCATAAACATCTATAGACTCGATGATGAAAAGCCTTTACCAATACAATAAATTTTCTCTTTGGCCTCTAAAAAATGTTAAACTTAACAATGAACAGGTTTTCTAAATACAAAAATTATATATACATATATATATATATGTATGTATATGTATATATATATATATATATACACACACATACATATATATATTACATTTTGTATAATTACTGCTTCTATACTTAGTAAACAACTAAAATAGGATTAAAGAAGCAGACTTATTGAGTAAATAATTTACTCAAAATGTATGTCTGTTATTTAAAACAAGAGGCCTGGTGCACAAAATTTGTGCACAGATAGGGTCCCTAGTTCCCTAGACCTGGCCTGCGATCAGGGCCAATTAGGTTCCCCGCCTCTCCGCCTCCCCCTGCAGGCTGGGGAGGGGAAGCTGTGGGAGGTTTCAATCCCCAGTTTGGAATATGCAAGAGGCAGCCAATCAAAGATTATCATCATTGATATTTCTATTTCTATTTCCCTCTCCAAAATCAATCAAATATATATTTTTTAAATGCAAGTTTTTTAGAAAAAGAAAGGTAGGGCAAGAGGTTTTGATTCCAGACAGGAGGAGAAACACGGAGATCAGCAGGCCTTTCTTAGCCTAGAAGGTGACGCGGGCAGCAGGACCAGGCTGCCCTGCTTCCCTACAAATGTTAATACTTAGTGTAACTGGACATGGACATCAGTCACACGGCCAAATCAATGCCCAGTCAGCCCTGGTGGCTGTGTCCTGCCACTCTCTGGCTGTGCTGCAGTGCTATTGGCCGGGGAGGCTGAAGCCACGTCCCAGAGTTCATGTAGTATACGAAGGGGTGGGCAAGAAGCCAGAAGCCAGAGCTGACACGGCGCGGCCCAGCAGTTGCATCCGCAATGGAGCGGGACAGGGAGCAGCTGTCGGCGTGACCGGCTTTGGAGTCAGAGGGTCTGTGCTTCCTGCACATCACCGGTGAGTCGCCCCAAGCCGAGCCATGGGACCAAAGGGCAGTGGGGTGGGAGGCGCCACCATGGTCGGTGCATAGTCCTTCGCAGCGTGCCAGCCGGGCGGTCAGGGCCTGGGGAGGCTTTTCCCTCCTGGAGCCGCTCTTCCCAGGGTGGCAGCCTCTGGCCACTTTTTTTTCAATTTTTTTTTTTTTTTATTGGAAAGTAAGCTCTGGGCTTGTGGTCCTGGGATTCCTGGGCCACTACATGCGCCTCCAGGCCTCGCTGTACCACCCTCCCCCTCCTCCTGCATTGAGCGTCAACCCAGCCTGTGCCCTCTCGCAATCCAGGACCCCTAGGGGGATGTAGCAGTGCGCCATGAGCCCAGCAGGTGGCCAGGGAGGAGCCCAAACTGGGGACAGGCGCCATGCTGCTCACACTCCTCCCAGCCCGCTCCGCCGGCTGCTGCACTCAGTATTGCTGCAGTAGTGGCAGAGAGGCTCCCAATGCCACCGCAGCTGTGCTCGCCCTCCATGAGCCCAGCTTCTGGCTGAGCAGCACTCCCCCTGTGGCTGCATTGAGCATCTGCCCCCGGTGGTCAGTGTGCATCATAGTGACCGGTCATTCCGGTTGTTCCGCCGTAAAGGTCGCTTAGGCTTTTATATAGATAGATAATTTTTCAAAAATGCATAAAATCTCATTACTGCAATTGAGAATTTACTAGATTGAATTTTATAATAAGGAGGATCAAGGCCTTAGATAAAGTTTTTCTTTAACACATTTCATTATACACAGTAGAAATTAACACTTTAAAATTAAAAAGAAAAAGTATCAGTTACTTAAGAGAACTATCCTTTTTCAACAACTCTCCATATTTGGAAGACTCTTTATAACTCATTTAAATATCAATAAAACTTAAGTAAGAATCCAAAAAATCCTTTCAAGGCTCTTTTCAGTCTTGCCTTAATAAGTGATTACAGCATCAAGTAACCTTATTTTTATAATTTTTTCCTAATGTGGAATCACCATAAATGTTTTGTCATTACTTAGGAAAAGCAAAAACTAAAATGATGATGTTCAGATTATGATTCAGACTAAAATATGTTAATATAATTTCACTTATAAATTAAAAGTAATTATCATTTTAGATGTTTTAAAATCATTTAAAGCGACATTTTAAAATTCTTTAATAACTAGAAGTATGAGTTGTGATTCATTGAAAATATAAACATTGAATTGGCTATTGAAAAAATAATACTTTAAAATTATAAATATGTGCTAACTCACTTCTCACTTTTAAAGAAAACAAAACATCCTTAAAAGCTTAATTTTGTTCTTACTGTGATCAATGTAGTCAATCTTGTGACATCACTGTTGAGAAATCTGCAATAGGAAAGCAGAAACAGAATTTAGCTGAATCATACTTAAGTAAGCAATTTCATAAACTAAAAAGCTTAGAATTTCTCTTTCTTTATGCCATAAGTCATATTTAAACTGATACACAGTTGTCAAGAAAAGTGCAATTAGCACAATATGAACAAACATAAAACACCTGAAGTTTATTTATAGGCCATTATTATAGTACTAGAGGCCCAGAGCACAGATTCATGCACATTGAAAGGAAATTAATTAGAAAGTGGCCAGTGGGGCAAGACTGGGCGAGAAGGGCCAGACATGCCCTGGAACCAACCTCCCGCAGTCCCTCCCCTGCCAGCCGCACTTGGGACAGAGCCGGGACTCGAAGGGTGTCTGCAGAGTGATGGGGTCCCTCCGGCAGGTGGGGTCCCTCGGCCTAACCTGTGGGGATCAGGCCGAAACCGGCAGTCCAACATCCCCTGAGCGGTCTCGGAGTGCAATAGGGCACTCTGCAAACTTGTTGTCGCTCGGCAGCTCCTGCATTGAGCGTCTTCCCCATGGTGGTCAGTGGGCGTCATAGCTACCAGTTGGAGCATCTACCCCTCGTGGTCATTGTGTGTCATAGCTACTGGTCAGACAGTCAGACGGTTGCTTAGGCTTTTATATAAAGACTAGAGGCCCGGTGCACAAAAATTTGTGCACTCGGGGGGGAGGGAGGGGTCCCTCAGCCTGGCCTGTGCCCTCTCGCAGTCTGGGACCCCTCAGAGATAACGACCTGCTGGCTTAGGCCTGCTCCCGGGTGACAGAGGGCAGGCCCAATCCCTAGGTGCAGCCCTGGTGGGGCTCAGAGCAGGGCCAATTGGGGAGTTGGGGCGCCGCCCCCTGTCATGCACAGAGCAGGGCGGATTGGGAGGTTGTGATGCCACCCTCAGTCACGCTCAGGGTGGGGCCGATTGGGGGGTTGGGGCACCGCCCCCTGTCACACTCAAGGCAGGGTCAATGGGGAGGTTGCGGCGCCAACCCCTGTCACTCAGGGGGTTGGGGCGCCTTCCGGGGTTGGGGCTCCATACCCTGTCACGCACAGAGCAGGGCCAATCAGGGGGTTGGGGCGCTGCCCCTTGTCATGCACAGAGCAGGGCCCATCAGGGGGTTGGGGAGCTCCCCCCTGTCACGCTGATCCAGTGCCAGGAGGCCTTGTGGCTGGGAGGCATATTACCCTTTTACTATATAGGATAGAGGCCTGGTGCACGGGTGGGGCCCGGCTGGTTTGCCATGAAGGGTGTCCTGGATCAGGGTGGGGGTCCCCACTGGGGTGCCTGGCCAGCCTGGATGAGGGGATGATGGCTGTTTGCAGCTGGTTACACACCCTTCAGGGTGGGGGTCCCCACTGGGGTGCCTGGCCAATCTGGGTGAGGGGCTGAGGGCTGTTTTCAGGCTGGTGGGTGACTGAAGCTCCCAACTGCTCCTTTTTTTCTTTTTTCTTTTTTTATTCTGGGCCAAGGCCTCTGCTGCTGAAAGCAGGTATCTGGTTTGTTTCGGTTCTATAATCGAAACACTGTATCATCTCCAGCTCTGAGATCCCGGCCGGCTGAAAGCTGGTTTCTGGGGTTTTGTTTAGCTTCTAATTTGTTACAATGTTTCCAACTGCCAGCTCAGAGGCCGGCAAGGCAGGCGGGGAACGTTGGAGTCCTCCTTCACTGAAGCAAGCAAGCCTCATGTTCGCTTCCAGCTGCCTGGCTACCGGCCGCCATCTTGGCTGGCAGTTAATTTGCATATCACCCTGATTAGCCAATGGGAAGGGTAGCGGTCGTACGCTAATTACCATGTTTCTCTTTTATTAGATAGGATGGTAGATTATATTTTGCTCATAATCAGCAACACCCAGGGTTAATGTAATATACTATATTAGTAAATGAATGAAAGGGCATTTGGGTTAGTTTTATCTGTTTCCAAATATTTAGAAGAGAATTACAGTGTCTTAAATATAGTACAAACAAAAGATAGGTATTATTTATACCTTTTCCTCTAATATTAGGTTAGCTGCTCAGTTTATGGCCAGATTATGATCTACTTATTATCAATTAATAGAAAAAACTGCCTCCTGGTAATCCTTATGAATAGTGACAAAAACATTTAAAATTTGAAAATGTAATGGGGAAGAAACTACACCGTATAAACCCAAGAGAAGTTATAAATTAAAGTATTTCCCAAGCTATATATGATTTAGAGTTCTTATCCCTGTAAAATCTAAGCTTTTAGATATTTCTTAATTAAAGGCAATTTTTAAACTGTTTAGTGTTAATAAATAACACAAAATTGCCATGTTTTAAGATCCACAGTGGGCTCTCATGGATTATTTCATCAGATCCTCATAACAATTCTTTCAATAAGCAGAAAAAGAGGTATTTCTTATTAAATACTCAGAGAAAATAGATGATAGAGAAGATAAATACATGACTTGTCCAAGCACAAAACACTGAGTTTTCCTTGGCCCCTTTTTTATATCATACACCTTCCATCCAATGCACCCTGCCAATGAGTTTTCTCCCACTGTCCTGAACTCAAAACCACTTATTATTGCTTCTTACCTTGCTAATTCAAGCTATTGCTCTCCTATATTGCCATTATGATTTCCCTTCTTCTATTCTTAACTCTGTGACAAATATAGCAGCACACCACTCTCTAATTCAAAACTGTTCAATGGCTTACCCATCCCGTAGGATAAAATCCACAATACCTATCATGGCACTCGCTCTCTACTATGTTCCAGTCGCAGTGGCCTTTTGCACATTCCCCAAGTATACAAACATGTCCCTCTTCAGCACCTTGACCCTATCTCTCAGCCTGGAGCAACTGTCCCTCATATCTTTATATAGAACTGCTTCAGTCACTTCATTCAGATCTCTTAACAAATGCCACCTCCTCAGAGAAGCTTGTACCACCAGAGAACATTTTTAGCTAAAAGCTCCAGGAGAGAAGATAACTGGAGTACAATATAGGACCTGGGACCCAATAAGTCCTCAGTAAACAGCTGCTGAATGAATAAGGGAATAACTGCTTAGTGATTTCCTACTGCATCTAGCACTATGCCCAGAGGGAAGTATAAGTAAAAATTCTTACAGTTATTCATAACAACTTACACATTTTCAAAAGTCACTGCAGGACAAGTTTAGGGAGCTATTTATTTATTTATTTATTTATTTATTTATTTATTTATTTTTATTTAATGCAAGGTGGGGGTAGTGTAAAGGTGGGTGAATTACTGGTGTGAGATAATGAGGATCTATTCTAGATAGTGAAGATGAGGAAATGCAGAGAGAATGGGAAACCCACGATACATCTTAGATGGAGAAATAAGAGGACTTAATGCTAGATTAAGTACGGGAGCAAGGACAGCAGAGAATGAAAGATTACCTCAAAGGTTACCATAGGCTACTCAAATGGAGCTGTTTCCCAGTAATAGGTAGAAACTGCAATTTAGAATAGTTCAAGATTTGTAAATCAGTCATTTTAAAAATACAATTGCTTCAAGCTAAGAATATGAATGAGTTCACCAAGGGAATGAATGGGGGGCGGGGGTAATACTTAACCAGCAGAAATTGGGGGATAGCTATAAACAAGAGAAGTGTGTAGGGTGTTTTGTTGAAGTCCAAGGAATAGAGAAATAGAAAATATACCAATTGAAGGCAAAAGAGGAAAGATTTGTACAGAGGAGAATGTGTTAGCTTTAAATGATGCATGGGGGTGTCAGATAAGACTGTAAACTTTCTCTAAATTATCCAGGCCCCCAATGTATCAATCAGATCAGAAGGCTACACAGATAAAACACATTACTCTCTATATCCAAAAACCTGACTTTAAGGAACTACTTCCTAAGATTATGCTCTCAACTTTAATTAACACAAAAAAAGTCTGTAATGGTAAGGTGTTAATACAAAATGTGTTGTGAAAGAAGCAATTAAACTCTCTCCAAAACTCTGTAATTCAAATAGGTATTCATTTTTAAAAATAGTTACATTTAAACATTTGTAACAAAATAAAACAGCTTCTGTAACTGAATAAACAGAAAAAAGTAAATGTTCCATTTCATATTTTATTGGGGGGGGGGAATACAAGATAATTAAGATAATCTACAGTTAAAAATTTCATACTTTATTTAAAGCCCTGAATCTTATAGTATTAAAAAATGGTAAAAGTATTCCTTCATCATGGCAGCAATTTTTGCAGATGGTTACTGGGTACTTGCACATGCAGGAGAAAAAAATACATGAAATTAAAATCACACTAGAAGTTAAAAGCAGACAAATCTTAAGTCTTCTCATAAAAATCTTTAAGTGGCTTTTACAAGGAAAAGGTAATTCTTTAAAATCATCTTGAAACTAGGGACTATATTTCAATTACACAAATAAAAAGTAATACTACATTTTATGAAAATATAATTCAACTAATATACTGGTAAAGTGCTATTTCTCTCTACAAGTCACCATTTTAACAAATATGCACAGAGAAAATCTCAACTATATTTAGTCTCAGAAAACATCAACCAATGTTTAACTGTAGGAGGAAAATATTAAGTCATGATATACAATTATATGAGTACTTTTCCAGTAATTAGCATTTAACTTTCTTTATGTTTCTTCCTTGTTTGCCACAAAACATAGAAAGTCTTTCCTTATGTAATCAATTTTAGCACACAAATCTTAACCTTTATTTGACAACACTATCTATATTTCAATCCATACAAAGTAAGGATATTTATCCCTATCTAGCTTATTGAAAAGATTTTTTTAAAACCCCACAAATGAACAGAAAAATAAATCTGTTTTTTCTCAACTCACTCAATCTGAACATAGAAAGATGCTGATTAACTCTAAATTAATTTAAATAGTCACTAAAAAGATTAATCACTTATTTATATATCAGTTTCATGTGTTCTCTGTGTTCTATTTTTTTCAAGTTATGGTTATATAATAAAACGTATTTCTAAACTTTACATATGAAAAATAATCTCAAAAATCAGATGCTACTCAGGCTATTTCAGTGTTGCATTCTCACATTATACAATGGAAAGTCAGTGTCTATCACTCTTTATTTATTTATTTGGTTTTTTTAGAGAGAGCGAGAAAGGGAGAGGGAGAGAGAGAAAGAAACATTGGTGTGGAGGAACATGGATCGGCTGCCTCCTGCATGCCCCCTACTGGGAATCGAGCTGGCAACCTGGGCATGTGCCCTGATGGGGAATTGAACTGGTGACCTCTTGGTCAGTGAGATGACACTCAATCCACTGAGCCACACCAGCCAGGCTATCACACATCATTTGGCACACTCTTTTAAGGCTTTATAAAAATCTAAACATGTTTCTATCATCATCTAGTTATTTCAAATCCTGACCATTATTTTTTTATTATTATTAGTTGGGGAAATATGGTAGAAAAAGAAAGCACAGGCTTTGATAAGCAATACTTCTTCAGGAGGAAAGGAGCGTACCTGTAAATAACAGGAAACTATATCCTGGGAAAGTTGGTGAGCACCTATCTACCACTAATGGAATACACTATCCAGTGCTGTGCAATGAAACGTTCCGCAATACAGAAATAAATGTTCAATATTTGTGCTGTTCGGTACTCAGCCCATAGCCAAATGTGGCTACTGAGCACTTGTAATATGATTAGTGTGACTAAGGAACTGATGTTTAAATGTTAATTAATTTTAATTACTTTAACTTAAATTTAAATAGCTACCAGATGGACAGCGCAACTAGGCAATTCTAAAACCAGAGAAGGATTGAACTGTAAATGATCCTACTAAATATTTGAAATATTCTTTTCTCTATTTCTTAGAAATGGGGGGAAAAACCAACTGTGTTGGGTAGGATATGTTCATTTCAGAAAAAATACTGAAAAAATTTTATTATTTTCACATAAATTTCACATTTATGTTTGGTGGGAAAAAAAGATTTATATTATCATAGAATCCTTAATGTATTACAGTGCTTGTAAGGGAAAATAGTCTTAGGTTTTAGACAACTTTTATCTTTCTTTAGGTGCATTTATATTACGGGGTATTTAAAATGTCCAACTTGTTTTACTTTGTTCACCTGGATATAGGAGCCATATGTGCTAAAGTTGCACATGAAAACATAAAAGTACAATACTCGAGAGAACATAGAAAGAAAATTTTATTTTATTAACAATTTTAACAGTCCTGTTCCTTGGTACCTGCTTTTGCTATCAAATTATTTTCTTTTCTTGTTGTGTTGTAAGGAAAAAAGATGAGCAAGCTTTAACATCAAGTTTCAACTAAGCATGTAACACAGTATATATGAAAAAAGACTGCCCTCACAGTCTAAAGTGGGCATACAAATAAAAGTCATTATATAACACTAGGGGCCCGGTGCACGAATTCATGCCTCTTGAAAGGAACTGTGGGCTGTGAGGCTGCGGTGGGCACAGGGACGGGTCTCGGCCCATCCTCTGTGTCCCCACCTGGCCCCTCCAGCTGCAGCCCCCATTCCCCTGTCTGCGTGCAGCCCCGTTCCCACCACCACCACTCCTATGTGCTGACAGCGCCAGCCCTGCTCACACCTGCTGATGGCGCGGAGTGATTGGAACCAGCCATTGGGGCCAGCGCAAGCAGCAGGTGCAAGCAGCAGCTCTGGCACCAGCAGCAGGTGCGAGCGCCAGGCGAGACCATGGCGTGCGAGAGCTAAGAATTTTCAGTAACCACCAGAGGCTCACCCTGATGACAGCAACCAGCGCCCGGCCTTGGTCTGGCACCCCCGTTCACCTGCTCCACCATCCTGCCACAGCCAACACCTGCCATGTTCCACGCATGCCCCCTCGTGGTCAGCACACATCATAGCGGCCAGCTGGTCGGTTGTTCTGCCGTTCAGTCTATTTGCATATTAGCCTTTTATTATATAGGATTAATATGTTTTTTTAAGCAGTTTTGCCAAGTTAGAAAGGCACCAATCAATTTAGATAATCTACATGCAACAAAGCTTTCCAGTGACAGACACTGAATATGTTTGTATCCAGATTCAAAGCTGTTTTCTCATTTCATGGAGGAAGATATCCAAGGTAAAAAGGAAAGGAAAATAGGCAGCTTGAAAAGATATGGGTTTCAAGTCCAAGCAGTACTTTTGGTGCATCATACTCAATGAATGCTTTCTGTCCTCAGATTCAATTGGAGATCTAAGTAGAGTTTGTGGTAAAATATGAGATGTGCTTCTTTCCTTAATGCTCACAGAGGCTGTGAAGGCAGAAGTTGCAATGAGTCCTGCCACATTAATCCCTGCTAACATACACTGAAATTAATAAAAAGGATAGAGCCTCTTTCCCTTAAAAATGGACAACTGACTTTTAAAATAAAGTGTTCACGCACTTATGAAACTGGAAGAAGCAAACAGTTCTATAGATTCACCAATTCAAAGCCATCAATTTTTTGCTGACTGTAATTTTTTGACCAACAAAAGCAAGATCATCAATGCCAAGGTACTATACACTGGCACTATTTGGCTTGGAGACCTCACCAGGCTTTCTGGTAGGTTAAGGAATTCAATAGTCCCTGCTGTTGATTAATTCAATACCTGCTGTTGGAATTAATAGTCAGAAGCCCATTACCTACACCAGAAATACTCAGTAAATTAGAAAGTGATGACTCAACAGCATCCCAAAAGAAGTCTAGAAGAAAAGCAAATGACACTTTCTTATATTAAAACCATTAATTTGTCATATCACAAACTAAAACAAAGTGAGGTTTCCCATAAGAGGGCTTGACTTAAGCACTAAACAAAACCAAAAGCAAAAAGAAAGAAAGAGTGAGGGGGGAGAAAGGAAGAGTAGAAGGAAGGGAAGCAGGGAGGGAGGGAGGAAGGAAGGAAAGAGTAACAATCGTTTAAAACCTTAAAGAGATGATTTACCAGGATCCTAACTTTTTGTCACCCTCTCCACACTACTACTCTCTTCAACCAAACAAACTCACTATCAGTAGTACTACTTCAGGTAAAACCAAATATAAGTAGATGGCATTTAAAAAGCACTTGTATTGTCAATGATTTCACATTTCTTACAAAATTTCACTATCCTTACTGCAAAAACCGTCATTCCCTAAAAATGTATCATATTCTTGCTTTGCACCACTCGTCCTTATTGTTCCATGTGACTAAAGCTTCTCTAGAAGAGATCATTCCCATAGGTAAACTCACAAAAATTTTAGACAAATAACATAAGGCTTATAACATGAAGTTTAACTAGAGTTCAGTGGTTAACTTTATATTTTGTTGATAATAAAAACCATGCAAACAAAGTACAAATGGCTATTAATCTTGAATTATTTTAATAATCCTATATAATAAAAGCCCAGCCACCGAAAGGGTGGAACAACCAGAACAACCAGAGACCAGAACGACCAGAGACCAGAACAACCATGGCCCCTCACCCTGTCTGGCCCCGCCCCCCAACAGGGACCCCCCCACCCCGATCTGGGGCCCCCATCAGGGCAGGCCGGCTGGCTCCTAGCCGTACATGGGGTCTCTATCCTAGATAATAAAAGGGTAATATTCAAATTGACCCTAATGGCAGAATGACCAAAACGACCGCTCAACCAGTCACTATGAGGTACACTGACCACCTCTCAGTCCCTTTCCCCAGCAGGCAGGCTCCAATCGCCTGATGGCAAATGGGGAACTGGGGATGGGTGGACGGGGATGTGGGTGGTGCCAGGCCAAGACCCCTGCCCCACCAGTCGCCCCACACACAGAGGGCAACCCACAGAGGGGGCAGAGGTGGGGATGGGGCCAGAGGCAGGGGCGGGGCCGGCAAGCGGGTGGGAACAGCCAACCTCTTGCTCCCTTCTCCGGGCCCAATCGCTCGATGGCAAACAGGGAACCAGGGGTGGGTGGTGGTGGGGATGTGGGGCCAGCTGCAGGAAACTGGGGAAGATGGCCATGATCGCAGGCCAGGCCTAGGGACCATACCCGTGAAAATTAGCACTTCTCAAAATCTTTACTAAGTTCATAGGATTCTGCATTAGATCTATAAATGTGCACCCAGAAGAGGAAGAAGGTGGTAGCACAATCAACACGTGTTGAAACATTCCTGGGGTTAATATATACACAATATCTAAAAATGAGCTAATCTTTTGAGGGGAAGTATTATAATAAAGAGCTCCATTTGAGAAAAGTTTTATGCTATCTTAGCTGCATATAATTTCTCCAACTATAAGTTCTTTGGAGAATTCAACTCAAATTGCAGCAACTCAGAGAAGTAAAGCTTTTAGAAATTACTATTAACTAAGTTAAAACATCTGAATATAAATTATGAGGAAATTTTAGTTTTTATCAAAATTAGAGTTCATCTTAGTTCTGTCAACAAATGTCACATCAATCAATAGTTTACCACTTATGAGATTGCCTTTTTAAAAAACCACCTCACTTGAACAAGCCAGCAATCAAGACAAACATAAGCTCATAATTTTATAAAGGTATCATGTACAGTAGCTAAAAGCCTGAAATGAAACTATTTCAATCCAAACCTTCAAAGATCCAATTCAGACTATGGCTATGGAGACTGATGAGGCAATTAAGCAATCTAACAATACACAGTGAAAAAAATATTGTTAGATCCAATAACTAAAGTTGCCATCACTAATTTAACAAATACTAAGTTTCAAATAATATATATTTTACTCTTTTCTATTAAAAGAACTTTAGTATTAATATTTAGGGGTATTAAATATTATTACTGCTATTTTGTTTTTCTTAGAACTCTTAGAGAATGATTTCATTATAAAGAAATAATCTAGTCTAAAACTTTCCACGAGGGACTATGTAACCCTGGTCCTCATTCAGAATATTGGCATATATTCATTATGTACCTTAGGCAATCTCTTAGTACTTCAGTTTGCCATACCATAATTATCTATTTCACAGGGATGTTGTGAAGTTTAATAATTAACTATGCTTATAAAATTTTTTGAGGTGCAGAGATGAAAGAGAGATGCAAGACATAAATGCAATTAATTGCTATGTACCTGATGAAAAAATGCCATTTAAAAATATTTACAGCAACATGGATGAATCTTAAAGACACTGTGCTAAGTGAAATAAATATGTGCTATAGACTGAATGTTTGTGTCCTCTGCCCATAATCCATGTTGAAATCTAATCCCCAATGTGATGATATTTGGAGGGAAGGTCTTTAGGGGTGAGAGCCCTCTTGAATGGGATAAGTACCTTTAGAAAAGAGATCCCAGACAACTGCTTGTCCCTTTCACCATGTGAGGTTATAGCGAAAAGACGGCCATCCATGACCCAGAAAGTGGGCTCTAACAACACACCAAATCTGTCAACTCCTTGATCTTGGATTTCCCAGCCTCCAGAACTGTGAGAAATAAAGTTCTGTTGTTTATAGCCACCCAGTCTGTGATATTTTGTTACAGCAGCCTGAATGAACTAACAGTCAGTCACAAGAGGGCAAATACAATATGATTCTATATTGTGATAGGAGGTACTTATATGAGGTATCTCAAGTAGTCAAATTAATGACAGAAAGTAGAATAGTGATTGCCAGGGACTGGGGTTCGGGGGAGAATAGAGAGTTATTTTATGGGTACTGAGTTTCAATTTTGGAATATGAATATGTTCATAGTGATGGTTGCATAACAATGTGAATGTACTTAATGCCACTCAACTGTATACTTTAAAATGGTTAAAATATTAATTTTAATGTTATGTATATTTAACCACGATAATAAAAAAAATTTAACAAGCGTGAAAATCAGAATATAAATCACAAATCAACATTAGATTTTTCTCATTCACTAATTCACGCATAATATATTAATAAATCAAGCAATCTATTTGTTCATTCATTCCGTAACTGAAGTATCTTCTTTGTGGCAGACACCATGCTAGATCTGAAAATACGGCACTAAGAAGGGCAGTCTCTGTCTTCACAGAAATAATAGAGGCCTGCAAAACAATAAAAAAATACAAAAATCTTATCCTTTCTCACAGTTTTAAGTACTACAAAGAAGGGAAAGGAGAAGAAATGACGGCAACAAAGGCTTCTCAGAGATTATTGTCCTGAGACCAAGAATGAAGGAAGAAGGAACACTTCAGGCACTGAGAGTAAAAGCAAGTGCCACTGCCCTGAGGTAAAAAGGCTTAGTGTTTTCAAAAAATGACAGGAATGCACAAAGCTGTTGCACAATAAGTTAGAAAACAGGGGTAGAAGAGCTAGATAGAAATAGGTTAGGGAGGGCCTGGAAAGTAACAGTAATAGTTTGGATGTTATTCCAACTGTGTTGAAAGCCATATGGATGCTTTCACTAAGGGGGTGACATGATCTGATTAAAAAGGACACTCTAGTCACTGTATACAGAATAATCTTGGAATATGGAAGGAGGAAAAGAAACTAAATACAGAAACCAGTTTAGAAAACAATATAGTAACTCAGGTGGAAATGAGAGATAACTTTCATGGTAGCCATGCTGGTGATAAAAATGGTTGGATATTTGGTTGCTAATCCTATCTAATAAAAGACAAAAAGGGTAATTAACTGTACCTCCGCTACGCTTCCCATTGGCTAATCAGCACCATATGCAAATTGGCGGCTAATTTGCATACTGCAGGCAGGGCTGGCCAGCGCCAGATGCCATCCGGGCCGGGTGCGGCCCTGGGTGGCCAGGCTTAGGTGGCGCGATCTAAGCCCCGCCCCAGCTGGGACCCCCGTTTGCCGCCTAAGCACCTGCTGCCTAAGCCCCGCCCCCATCTGGGACCCCTATGTGCCACCTAAGCCCTGCTGCCAGCTGGGACCCCATTGCGATCCCAGAGCAGGCAAGTGCGGTAGGCGGGTGGCCCCCAGGTGGGCCTGCTCCTGGGATCGCCACAGCGATCCCAGAGCAGGCAAGTGCAGAGGGCAGCCCACCCCTAGGTGGGCCTGCTGCTGGGATCGCCATGGCGATCCCAGAGCAGGAAATTTCCCCACAGGCAGCACCCAGCAGGGCCTGCCCCCGGTCTCTGAAATGATCCAGTGATCCATGAGCAGGAAAGCGCAGCCTGCAGGCAGCACCCCACCCTGGCCACATCTCAAGGGAGAGAAAAACACGCAGTGGAGGCCAGGAGCCTGAGAGATCAACACAGAGGGGCACATGCTCCAAGCCTCCATGGTGTGGCTGGTGGCAGGCCCCCAGCAGACACACACACTCATACACACACACACACACACACACACAGCACCTGCTCTGAGCCTCCAATGCTGCTGGGGGCAGGCCCCCAGTGGACACATACACACACACACGCACACACACACACACACACACACACACACACAGGACGCCAGCTCCGAGCCTCTGCTGCCAGACTGTGGCCGTCGCACCTCCGCTATGCCCCAAGCCACGCCCACCAGCCAATCAGAGCGGTTGTATGCAAATTAACCCAACCAAGATGGCGGCTGGCAGCCACGGAGCTGGAACAAGCAGGAGGCTTGGTTGCCCCGATGATGGAGGAAGCGAAGATTCCAGCCTGCCTTGGCCAGCTGTGGCCTCCGCAAAAGGCAACAAAGTTTCAATTATAGAAGATAAATAAATCCCAGATACCTGCTTCCAGCCATCCTCTACTGGGAGCTTGGGTGGCTGGGGCCCGTGGCTAGCCTGCAAACAGCCATCAGCCTGTCACCCAGGATGGCCACACCCTCATGGGGTAAGGGTCCCTGCTGGTGGGCTTGGCCATACTGCAAACAGCCATCAGACCCTCACCCAGGCTGGCCAGACACTCCAGAGGGGACCCCTACCCTGAAGGGGCTGTGGCCATCCTGCAAACAGCCATCAGCCCTTCACCCAGGCTGGCCACACCCTCATGTGGTAAGGGTCCCTGCTGGGGTGATTGGTCAGCCTGCAAACAGCCATCAGCCCCTCACCCAGGCTGGCCAGGCACCCTAGTGGAGACCCCCTACCAGAAGTGGCGACCCCCTACCAGAAGTGGCTGTGGCCAGCCTGCAAACAGCCATCATCCACTCAGCCAGGCTGCCAGGCACCCCAGCAGGACGCCCCTCCCTGAAGGGCGTGTGGCCAGCCTGAAAACGGCCCTCAGCTGCTCACGCAGCAGGGGTGTGGTCTGTCTGAAAACGGCCCTCAGCCCCTCACCCAGGCTGGCCAGGCACCCCAGCGGGACCCCCACCCTGATCCGGGACACCCTTCAGGGCAAACCAGCCGGCCCCTACCCATGCACTAGGCCTCTATCCTATATAATAAAAGGGTAATCCTATGTAATAAAAGGGTAACATGCAAATTGACCCTAACAGCAGAATGACTGGGAATGACTGGTCACTATGACACACACTGACCACCAGGGGGCAGACGCTCAATGCAGGAGCTGCCCCCTGGTGGTCAGTGTGATCCCACAGGGGGGGCTCTGCTCAGCCACAAGCCAGGCTGATGGCTGCCAGCACAGCGGTGGTGGCGGGAGCCTCTCCCGCCTCCTCAGCAGCACTAAGGATGTCCGACTGCAGCTTAGGCCTGCTCCCCACTGGCAAGTGGACATCCCCCGAGGGCTCCTGGGCTCCCAGAGGGATGTCTGACTGCCAGCTTAGGTCCGATCCCCCGGGGAGCGGGCCTAAGCCAGCAGGTGGACATTCCCCGAGGGGTCCCAGACTTCGAGAGGGCACAGGTCGGGCTGAGGGACACCCACCCCCCCAGTGCACAAAATTTTGTGCACCGGGCCTCTAGTGGACTAAATAAAAAAGCATCATTGTCAAGGATGACTCCAAGATTTTAGACCAATCAATTGGATGAATAATGCTGCTAAGGACTGAGATGGAGACACTGTGTTAGGAATAGGCTTGGTGGCACTGGTAGAGACTGTATTAAGAAATTAAGAATTTGATTTTGGCAAAGTTAAGTACCCAACTGAAGAGCTTCAGGGAAGATGACATGATCAACTATGACAACTGCTGCTGGGAAAACACTTAACCTTAGGGCTGAGAAATGACCATTGGATTTATCAAATTTCACTGGTGCCCCAGACAAAAATGTTGTTAGTGGAGTGATAAAGACAAAAGCATGAATAGGATAAAGACAAAAGCATGAAAGAAAGTGTGATGAAGACAAAGAAGCCGTATATATGAACACCTCTTTGAAGGAGTTTTGCTATAAAGGATTGAAAAGAAATGGTACAGTAGCTGGAGGGGAATGTGGGGTCTTGCAAGGTTTTTGTAATAAAATGGGGGAATTGTACAGCATTTTATATGCTGATGAGATGATCTAGAGAAGGCAAAAAATTATGGGGAAAAGTACAGAAGCAAAATCAATTATTTCTAAGCATCTAATAAATGCATAAATCTGACCTTGCTGCTAGAATGCAAAGATAATAAATATAAGACATGTAAGTAATTTAAGGATTATATTAAACTATATTGAAAATCATAGGGGAAAGTGCCACATGTAGATAATTAAATTAAAAACCATTTAGAAACAATATTATTTTATAATAGAGGCTGCCATGTTAAAATATTATGCAAAGCAATGTGGACATATTTTATGATGTGATGTCAATGTCCTTCTAAGCTGCACACATGCAGCTGCACAATGTAAAAATAATGCCATAAACAGCTTTTACTTCATTATGCACAGTGGGGCTTAAATAGGATCAACATTAGACAAAGAGTAAAGCCAGCAATTTTAAAAAACATCTCCAATGAACTTCCCCATTTCCCTCTATTTTCACATTTGGATTTCCAGAACCCCCACTCTTCTGTAACTCATCACTCTACTCAAAACAGACAGCAACTCACATACCAATCATTTACACAAATCTTCATCATTTCCAGAGTTCCCTTCTCTCTGCTTACTACTTTCCACCATGTTCTCTTGTCTCCTTAAAAAAGCTAAGTAAGCCCTAGCCGGTTTGGCTCGGTGGATAGAGCATCAGCCCTGAGGACTGAAAGGGTTTGACTCCTTTCAAGGGCACTAACTCAATTATAGGCACGATCCTCAGCCCTGGTCAGGGCATGTGCTGGAGGCAACCAATAGATGTGTCTCTGTCACATCCATGTTATTCTCTCTGTCTCCCCCTTTCCCTTCCACTCTCTCTAAAAATCAATGGAAAAATATCCTCGGGTAAGGATTAACAACAACATCAAAAGGGTAAAAGTTAGATAGTTAAAAAAGAATCTGAAAGTCATAAAGACAACTGATTAATTGCATATTAGTGTAAATTAATTTATGTTATTCAAGCACATTTGCATTTTAATTATAAGATCCTTTATCCCATATATATCTTTATACCCTGTCCTGTTCTAAAATAAGATATAAAGGTAATATACTAAGGTACATAATATACAAAAAAATAAGAAATCGAGAGTGATGAAAATAATATCAGGCCAAGAAGGATAGTTTCAAAAATGCATGCCATAAGGCCCTGTACTCTTTGTTACTGGGGGACCAAATATATAGCTTTGAGTTTCCTGATAACCACAGCAAAGAAGAAATGACTGTTGTTTGCAGATTTTGTTCATTTATATTATTCACAGTATTCACACAGTGATGATAAATCATTTTCTTAAAGGAAACAATGCTCTATTTGTTACTGAGACCTGAGGAAATTCATCCTATTGAATTGTCAAAAATATTCCAGCAATAAACAGAATAATAAGTTTGGAAGGAATACTTATTTAACATCCCTCAGAAAGTGGTCAATGGCATAGTACTTAAGAGCATTTCAGTTGCTAAAACAACATGGTTAGAGTATTTCACTCATCACTTTAATTCAAGGATAAGATATGAAATATCCAAAGAAATATTCTATGTGTTTCAGGTATTCCTCCCTAAACTATTCCAATTTTTTAAATCATTATAAATGTTTTAAATTGAGATAAACTCCCATAAAATTTACCATTTTATTTTTTATTTTCTTAAAGTTTATCTCTATTGTTGAAAGTAAAAGTATTACAGTCGTCCCCTTTCCCTCTTATTGGCCCCCTCCACCCTGCCCCTGCCCCCACCCCCAGGCCTTCACCACACTATTGTCCATGGATTATATATATATATATATATATATATATATATATATATATATATGAAAGCCTAAGTGACCAGTTGACCGTTAGACTGGTCGCTATGATGCGCACTGACCACCAGGGGGCAGACGCTCAACACAGGAGCTGCCCCTGGTGGTCAGTGCGCTCCCACAGTGGGAACGCTGCTCAGCTGACTGGGATAAGCGGGAGTGGCTTCTCCCCAGCCACCTGCCACTTCGCTCACTATTCCATCCCTCGGGGGATGTTGGATGCCGGTTTCAGCCCAATCCCCAAAGGCCACACCAAGGGACCCCACCAGTGCACGAATCCGTGCACCGGGCCTCTAGTATGCATATAAGTTCTTTGGTTAGTCTCTCCCCTCCACTCCCTCCCTCCAGTCTTCCCTCTGAGATTCCACAGTCTGTTCTGTTTCTATGTCTCTGGATCTATATTCTTCATTAGTTTATTTTGTATATTGCCATTTGTATATCTGCTTTCGAGAAATATTCAAATCTTTGCCCATTCTTAAATTGGGTTATTTATTGTTTTGTTGTGAAATTTTGTTCACAGTGAATTTTTAAAGACTGTTATCTATTACCAGTTTTCATATTAAAAGTGACAAAATATAATAGATTATAATTTGTGCGAATGAAGATGGCAGATCAAAATTACTTTGAGGCAGAAAATACATCTCCATTCTGTTGTATAATACTACTAGCAATATGAAATCCTTGCACTGCCTATGAATTCTCTTCTTCCTCACCATATATTGCCCAGTAAAAGAACAACTGATATCTATAAAGGGGCATATTGCTTTAACATTCAGCAAAAACTGGCAATTGTCACGTAATAAGAAAAAGAGGTAGATTTTTTTTTGTTTTTTTTCTTTTGTTTTGTAAAAAGAGGTAGATATTAAAAACAGTTTGCAGTACTGCAAAAGAAACTAACAAAATAAATGGATTAAAGCTTAAGAAAATAAAAGTATAGGATATATGCATGCTCCCTGAGTTCTTCATATGGACTAAACAGCTTTAAAAAAATTAAAAGCTCTCCTATTTGGAGCTTTATAGGCAACACTAGTTTGATTCTTTCAATAGAGGCCAAAGATAGGCCAGTGGCTGGATTACTCTGGTCTGAACAGGCAGCATTTTTCTTTAAAGTTCTCAAATAGAAGATACTGATCATTAAGATAGTTAATCAGATTCAATCAGCAACTGAAATTCATGGTAAAAATGATGTGAAAAGAACACTTCTCAGTTTCCTGATTGTGATTCTTAAGAGCTGGAATTTGAAACAAAGATAATACTGAATTTGCTGGGAGGAGAAAGATCATGAAAAGTTGCTAAGCTTAATCACTTAAATATCTAAATCGTATTAGACATAATTTTAATTTATTATTGTTATAATAAATGAATTTTATTATATAATTGACTAGTTTTTCCTTATCTGAAGGTTCCATGACCTACCCCATAACATACTTGGCATGTTCTCTGTTCTACCTGGTGATGTACAGGCAGCATTTACCAATAACAATATAAGCCATCTGTTCCTTAACTAATTATGTCTTGACTTATAATTTCAAAATATATTTGTGACAGTATCAATGATACATAGCATTACATATTAATGCCACCCAGCCTTATACTCAAAACAAAAATGATTTAAATAGATTCTTATTCTCAAACTGCTAGTGAATTAAACAAGCATAAAAATTGTAATATTTCAAAATAGCTGCCTTCAATTCTAAAAATATTGTGAAGTGAGCGATTCAGAATGAAACAATGCTTGTTTTTGGAGCAATCCAAAGGATAACCAACATACTGCAAAATGTGCAGACTGTGTTCTTCGCATATCAATATATATAAAAGCCTAAGCGACCATTATGACCAGTCAACCAAACGACTGGTCGAACGGTCACTATGATGTTCACTAACCACCAGGGGGCAGACAACCAATGCAGGAGCTGCACCCTGGTGGTCAATGTGCTCCCACAGCCAACCTCCCGCAGCCAGCCAACCTCCCACAGTCCCCCCCCACTCCTCCCGGACTGGGCAAGGCAGGCCCGATCGGGGACCAGGCTGAGGGTCCCCACCCATACACGAATTTGTGCACCTGGCCTCTAGTACAAAGTAAGCTTCAATAAAAATACAGATATAGATTTAATGCTGTACTTCAGTAATTATTCATTTCAAGTTTTATAATATTAAGCAGAAATAGTATAATATAATGTGAATATAATGTTTGCTATATTTAAAAGTTGGTAGATTTAGGATTTTTAAAAACAAAAATAAATAATAAAAGATATTTATAAATTTCTCATAAAAATTTGTAATTCAAAATTTTTAAATATTTTACTTTTTAAATTGCTTTATTGTCATAATATTAGAAAATCTATATAAATAAAAATTTCATCATTTTCATCAATTAATTCTGGGAGACAGTTTTGTTGTTGTTGTTATAGTCTACCTTAATCCAAAGAAGCTAAGTCTAGGACAGTGATGGTGAACCTATGACACGCGTGTCAGAGGTGACACGCGAACTCATTTTTTTGGTTGATTTTTCTTTGTTAAATGGCATTTAAATATATAAAATAAATATCAAAAATATAAGTCTTTGTTTTACTATGGCTGCAAATATCAAAAAATTTCTATATGTGACACGGCACCAGAGTTAAGTTAGGGTTTTTCAAAATGCTGACACACCGAGCTCTAAAGGTTCGCCATCACTGGTCTAGGATATAGAAATTTTTCATGGTAAAATAATAAGCCTTGTGTAGTTTCTGATACACAGTACATAGTAGGTTTTCAATACACATCTGTTAAACTAACTTGTATATCTTTTCTGTGCCTTACCTTCCCCTTAGATGCGATACTAACAGGTGGAAAATAAAGATTCTGATCTTTGGTTTAAATTTTCAAACTTAAAATGTTCTTACTTAGAAATCAATTTGACTATAGAAAGATAATTTCATTCTAGTATTTTTTAAAATATATTTTATTGATTTTTTACAAAGAGGAAGGGAGAGGGATAGAGAATTAGAAACATCAATGAGAGAGAAGCATCGATCAGCTGCCTCCTGCACACCCCCTACTGGGGATGTGCCTGCAACCAAGGTACATGCCCTTGAATGGAATCGAACCTGGGACCCTTCAGTCCCCAGGCCGACGCTCTATCTAGTGAGCCAAACCAGCCAGGGCTCATTCTAGTATTTTTAATGTAATTTCACTGTATAGAAAAGGGCAAGAGATTAAAAATAAAAAAGTAGAATAATACAGATGTTCCTCGACTTATCATGGGAGTATGTCCTAATAAACCCATTAGAAATAGAAAATATCCTAAGTCAAAAATGCATTTAATACATCTCACTTAGCAAACATCATAGCTTACTTAGCCTAGCGTACCCTAAATGAATTCAGTACACTTGCTTTAGCCTACAGTTAGACAAAATTGTCTAATGCAATTGTCAAGTATTTTTTTCTGTTGTAATCTAACTTAATCCAAAGAAGCTAGGTTGCTACATTAAGATACAGAAAATGTTTCATGGTAAAATAATAAGCCTGTATAGCTTCTGACACAGTAGGCTTTTAGTATACATCTGTTAAACTAAGTTGTGTATCTTATCTGTTTATCCCCGTGATCCTGTGGATGACTGGAAGCTGAGGCTCCCTGCAAATGCTCAGCACCAAGAGTACTGTTTGCCATATTGTTAGAACAGTAAAAAAAAAAAAAAAAAAAAATTCAAAATTTGAAGTACAGTTTGTACAGAATGTGTTTAACTCTCACACCATTGTAAAAAGTAAAAAAAAATAAAATAAAATCATTAAGTCAAATCATTGTCTATACTGGATATAAAAATCTCTCTGTATATCACCCTGAAGAGAGAGTGACCCCGCCTTTTCCGGTCATTTATAGCGCCAGGACATTGCTGACCCTTTATCTTCTTCCCTTTTGTCAGACAAAAAGCAAACTTTCTAATCTGTCACCTGCCCTCTAACCCCAATTCCAACTCTGAGCACTCCCTGCAGTCTGGATACGTGAGCTGTGAATATCTCTATTTCTAAATAACTTATCTCATATTGTTAGGATATTTTTTTATTAGTTTGTCCCTTTTCACTAGATTCCAAGTTCCATAAAAGCAACGGTTATGTCTAAGATATAATAGATCCTTATGGCATAATAAAAAAAATAAATATTTGGTCTTTGTCCCTGATTCCTGGCACAGAATTTCAGAAAGCTCTAGAATTTAATTTTACTGTCTTTGTATGCTGGTGAGATGACTCAAGGGGTAGGGGTGTGTAGACACCTTCAGAATAAGGGCTGGTGACCAAAAAAACCAACTACTCAATTAGAGGGTTAACTTTCAGTTCTGCCCCACTCCCTTAACTCCAGAGAGAGAAGGGATTGAGATTGAGTTCAAGCACCAATGGACAATGATTTAATCAGTCATGCCTATGTAATGAAACCTCCATAAAAACCCCAAGCAATAGGGTCAGGGAGCCTCTGAATTAGTCAACGACAGATGCACATGCCATGAGGATAGTGTACACTGACTCTGGAGACAAAGGCTCCTACGCTCAGGACACTCTGGACCTAACCCTATGTACCTCTTCATCAGGCTGTTCATCTGCATCCTTTATAATAAATTATAATAGTAAGTATAACACTTTCCTGAGTTCTACTGAGTTCTGAAGGGGGAGTCATAGGAACCTCTGATTAGTAGTTGGCCAGGCAGGAAAGAAATATGGGTAGCCTGGGGACCCCATTTGCAGATGGCATCAGAGTGAGGACAGTCTTGTGGGACAGAGTCCTTATCCTGTCAGATCAGCTTAGGTCTGAATAATTAGTGTCAGAGTTGAATTAAGTTGATGGAGACACAGTTGGTGTTGCAGAATTGAAAAAATTGTTGTTTTTGAAAGAAAAAAAATACTAATAAGTACATTCATTTAGGAAAAATTAATGTGTGAAAAGTAAACTTCTAAAAAGTAAATAATTTTACTTATTACCATGTATAGTCATTCTTTTATCACTTTTTAGCATTTGATTTTCCTTCCTTGCTATTCTTTTATATTAAATTTTTCTATATAGATAATGCTTCCTTTGAAATTTAGTATTAGCTTTAAGTTTACCAAAACTTACAACTGTATTATCAAAATCAAAAATGCGAAGAACCTTCAAAGATTGCTGGTGGGATTATAAAATGTTGCAGCCACTTTAGTAAATATTTCACAGTTTCTCAATAAGTTAAGCAGCGTTACCATATCACCCAGCAATTCCATTCCTAGGTATATAAGCAAGAGAACTGAAAACATGTTCACACAAAAATCTACATGTGTGTAGTTTTTGTACATGAATATTCACGGCAGCATTATCCATAGTTGTTCTATACATTTGACAAGTATTTAAATGTCCATCACTGATAAATGCATAAACGAATTGTGGTATATCCCTATAATAAAAGATTATTTGGTAACAAAATGGAAGTACTGATACATGCTACGACATAAATGAAGCCAGTCACAAAAACCACATCTTGAAAGACTCCTTTTATATGAAATGTCCAGAATAGGAAAATTCATAAAGAAAGTAAATTACTAGAAATAGGAAGTGACTTCTTGTTTATATGAGAGTTTTTCATGGCGTGATGAAAATGTTCTAAAAATTATATAGTAGTGATTACACAACTCTGTGAATTTAAAATCACCAAATTGTATACTTATTTAAAAGGGTGAATTTGCCCAGCTGGTGTGGCTCAGATGGTTGAACGTCTTCCAATGCACCAAGAGGTCACCAGCTCAATTCCTGGTGAGGATATATGCCTGGGTTGTGGGCTCGACCCCCAGTAAGGGGTGTGCAGGAGGCAGCTGATCCATCGATGTTTCTCTCTCATTGATATTTCTATCTCTTTCTCCTTCTCCTACCTCCCTCTCTAAAAAAAATAAATAAAAACATATTTTTAAAAAAATAAATAAATAAAAGGGTAAATTTTGTGGTATGTGACATATCTCAATAAACCTGTTTAAAAAAAAAACAGTTAAGAGACACTTAGTAGATATTGAGAGGCTCCAACATATAACTAATAAGAAGGGCATAAGAAAAAAATAGAGGATGTGATAAAGAAGCAATATTTGAAGCGTTAACCAGTGTTTTTTAGAATTAAGGAAGAAATCAGTTTCTCAGATTGAAAGTATATTTTGTGTTCCAAGAAAGATAATAAAAATATATCCACATCTAGATACATCAAGATAAAATTGTGGAAAAATAAGAAGTCATAATAGATGTCAGAGAAAAAGACAGATTACCTCATAAGAAATAATGACAGACAATTCCTCAGCAACAATAGAAACCAAAACATAATAAAGTAATAACTTCAAAGTGAGAAATTTTATATAAAATATGATCATCTGTCTTAAAAATTGGTTTATGTTTTTATTTTGGGATGTTAATTTTAATACTGATACTATTTACTAACTATTCATTTATTCGGACTTTTAAAAATCCTGAAACAATTTGCTACTATATGTTTCTCCAGGAAATTTCACATTTAATATGATTTCAATTTTAAAGATATACTTGTTCACTTTATTATATTACTTTTTAGTTGGATGCAATTTAAAGAATTCTGTCTTGACAGTTCTTGATGAAAGCAACCCTTTATCATTAATTTCTCTCATCCAGATAAAATTCCTTGCTTTGATATTTACTTTGTTTGAAATTAATATAAACAATCCAATATTCTTTTGATTAGTATTTGTAGAGTATATCATTTATACCATTTTATATTTAACTTACCTATGTCTTTATATTTATTTATTTTGTTTAATCCTCACCTGAGGATACATTTTTTATTGATTTTTTTTTAAGAGAGGGGAAGGGGAAGAAAGAAAGGGAGAAGGAAAGAGAAACGATGTGAGAGAGGACATTGATTGGTTGCCTCCAGTATGCGACAGGAGATCGAACCACAACCTGAGTATGTGCTCCAACAGGGAATCAAACGTACAACCTTAGTGTATATGGGATGACACTCCAATCAAGTCACACCAACCAGGGCTATCTATATATATAAAAGCCTAAGTGACCATTACGAACAGTCGACTGAATGACTGGTCGACTGGTCACTATGATGTGCACTGACCACCAGGGGGCAGAAGGTCAATGCAGGAGCAGCCCACTGGTCATCAGTGCACTCCCACAGCGGGAGGGCCAGTGGGGCTGGGATGAGTGGGAGTGGCGTGGCGCCTGGCCCCGGCTCAGGCTCCTCCCCAGCCGTCTGCCACTTCTAGCACTGCTACATCCCCAGAGGGGTCCTGGATTGCGAGAGGGCACAGGCCAGGCTGAGGGACCCACTGGTGCATGTATTTTGTGAACCGGGTCTGTAGTGTCTTTATATTTAAAATGAGTTTCTGTTCAACAGCATATAGTATGGTCTTAGAATTTTATCCAATTTGTCAATTTTTCCTCTTAATTGGTATATTTAGATAATTTACATTTAATATAATTAACATCATTGGATTTAAATCTACCATCTTGCTAGTTGTTTTCCACTAGTCCTATGCTTCTTGTCCCTTTGTCTTCTCTTCTTGCCTTCTTTTGGATTAGGTATTTATTATTTATTTATCTTGAAAAAGAAGACAGATAAAGACAAAAAGACATTTTATGAAGCTAGTTTAATTTTGAAAGCAAAACCAAACCAATTTTAGTTGTGAAATCTTAAACTGGTAATATTAAAATATATTAACAAATCATGATTAAGCAGGTTTTATACAGAGAATGCAAGAACGGGTCTATTTCTGAAAAGCTATTAATGCTAGTTATAATTATCAATATATTATATAATATCTTCTAAAAATGCAAAATAGCATGCATTAAACTTAACTCTAAGTTGTGATTAAAACTCTTATCCAACTTAGTGGAAGAGTAGAAAAGTTCTCTGACATGACAACATATTAACAGTCACAAATAATAATTAAAATAAAGAAACATTCCCAACAGAGTCAAGAAAAAATTAAATGTTTGTTGTTACTACTTGTATTTAACACTGAATAAGTGTGTAGGATTTCAGGCTGGCGGCCAAGCTGGTACCAGTTAGCAGCCAGCATCAACTTGAAGGCTGAGCAAAGACATCTCCAGATTACCCCAGCCCAGAGCTTTCGAGCCAACCTGACCCCCAGTCGCTTCATCTACAGCAAGCAGAGCAGAGCAAAGACAACCCTGCTACACTGTTTAAATTCCTGACACCATGAGAAGAAATAAAATTATTGTTGTTGTTATAAGCCTACAAGTTTTGAGGCATTCACTGTAACAATAAAACAGTAGGCAAAGATTTTTTTAAAGCATAATCACAAAGTAAAAAACTAAACTAAATTAACAATTTTTAAACTTCTATACAACAAACACATTTTCAAGAAAGTGAAAAGAAAAGTCACTGAGAAGACATCTCCAATACATATAACTGTGTAGCATATATGTACAATAAAAAATAAACAACCTAATTTTGAAAAACGGGCCAAGAATATGAACAGACAATTTACAAAAGAAATTTAGATGACTAAGATTTCAACCAATCGAGAAATAAAAATAACAATCAACTATCACTTAATAACCAGTCAGACTGGTAAAAATTTTAAGTCTGATAATATCAAATTCATTCAGAATCAAAAGAAATGGAAACTTGCATCTACTCCTTGCAAGATCATATGATTCAGAAACACCAGGGATTTACAGCAGGTGGAAGTGGCCCCAACCCCCACCCCACTGGGGGTGTGGATGGTAGGAGGTTGGGGGTTCACTTAAGAGGAGTGGAGGGGACAGGCTGAAGGTCGGCAGGTGTAGTCTGCTGACAGCCATGAGGTGAGAGCTGTCACAAGTCACAACACAGACCTATGACCTGTGAAATGTTAATTGTACAATCCACAGAGAGCACTGTTCAATGCTAATCATTTCAAGGTGCCAGTTCAGTTGTAGAAGCATACCCTTCTGTAACTCCCACAACTAGGTATAAGAAAACAAGTACAAGAATGTTCCTTGTGACACTTATCGTGAAAAGTTATAAACACCCTATATATCTACTATTAGAACAGATACATTAATTGTATTATACTCATAAAATGAAATACTATTCCATAATTAGACTGACTGATTTCTATTACATGAATAAACATGGATAAATGTGAAAAACAAAGATTAGTGAGAAAAAGTAGGTTGGAAAATGATACATACAGTATAATGCTTTAGAAGGTTTTAAAACATGCTAAACAAAAATACATATAAACATGTGATACAAAAATGTACAACACTTTCATAGGAGTAATCAACATAAATCCCTCTTCAGTGAAAAGGAAGGAGAGGTAATGGTGTTGGGTAGGTTATATATGAGGTTTCTTAAATTTAGACTATTGTATAACAAAGATGAATCTCTGAAACCGTAATATAAATTGACACAAAAGAATATTTTATTTCTATTAACTGTTTTCATTTAAAATAATAAGTTGAGCCCTGGCCAGTGTGGCTCAGTTGGTTGGAGCGTCATACCATACACCAAAAGGTGGTGGGTTCAATTTACAGTCCGGGCACATACCTAGGTTTCCAGTTTGATCCCCAGATGAGGCATTTACAGGAGGCAACTGTTTGATGTTTTACATTGACCTCTCTCTCTCTTTCTCCCGCCCCCTCCCTCTCCCTTCCCTCTCTCTGAAATCAATAAGAAAATAAAATAAGTTGAAGCATGTGGCAAAGGTTAATGTTTATTAAAGTAACATAGTAGGTACCACACATGCATTTTCATTGTATTATGTTATAGTCTGTTTGCAATGTTTTAAAACACTTTAAATTTTAAGAAATATAAAAATGTGTGATACAAAAATTGCAAGGGGCTGTGGAGAGGTTGGGGGATTAAGAAAAGTGAAAAGGATTTGAAATCTTGATTGTGGAGAAGACACAAAATTCAATATGTTAAAATAAGTGATATAATTACCAGTGAAAATATAGTAATTGAATATAGCATGAAAGCAATTTATGGAAAGATTTGAAACGGTGCCATTTTTTAGACAGATGCTCCCTTAATACATTTAATAATGTATAGATACAAAAACATACTATTTGAGTTTTTCTGCTATAAAAATTAAGATTTAGACAGTTATGTAATAATCAAAGACAAATCTCTGAAACAATAATATAAATTTACACAAAAAATATTTTATTTGTTGTAGCAACATTTGAAGTTACCTGTATTCTAGAAGACATAGCTCTTTTGGAAGATACAGTAATTAAAATGCAATGAATTCTGAATATCAATATTTCAATGGAAAATGCTTTGATTTTATTAACTAACTGACACAATTTAAAGGGGATCTATTTAAATTCTCTTAAGCCTTCCAGTTTCTAAACTTCAAAATTATTGGAAAACTTCAAGCTTTATTGAAAATAGTTAGAATTTATTAAAAAACAAAAATTTACTTTTTGTAATGGACCTACACTTAAATAACAGAACGAGAATCTATATTTCATCTATCTGATCTTTGGAGTCTAAGCTGTATAGCAATTACCTATTCTTTCAAATGAGTGTTAATCATCCCTTCCCATGGTCGGCAAACTGCGGCTCGCGAGCCACATGCGGCTCTTTGGCCCCTTGAGCGTGGCTCTTCCTAAGCCTTAGGAGTACCCTAATTAAGTTAATAACAATGTACCTACCTATATAGTTTAAATTTAAAAAATTTGGCTCTCAAAAGAAATTTCAACCGTTGTACTGTTGATATTTGGCTCTGTTGACTAATGAGTTTGCTGACCACTGCTTAATCTATGAGGGTAGGGAATGTGTTTCGTGCATCTCTCTCTTCCCAATGCCTAATCTGTAATAGGCGATCAATAAGTAATTTTTTGTTCACTGAATGAAATGGATCTAGCTCCTGGAACAAAATCTCAAGATCTCTGCAATGGATTATAGAGCCAAAGCAATCATTGTGGGACAAACACACTGTATCTTTTAGCTTGGGATTCAGGTAATTATTTAGAGAGGATCTATTTATAGAGGTTATCTAGCCTCAGGAGCTCTACTCTTATTCCTACTCCCTTAATATCTCAGGCACTAAGCAAACCATTTGTATCTAAAATTCCCTTCAAGGCAGACCAACAGACAGCTTTTTAAAATGTAATAAGAAGAGTTTTACATATATGTGTATATATATGGAAATTACATACAAAATAGACAAATTATGATTCAAAAAGCCAAGACTCATTACTAATATAGGTAATGATAAGGACTGAGATAAGTTCACTAGATTTTAAAAAGAGAATATAGCCCTGAACAATGTGGCTTAGTTGGTTGAACATTTACCGGTACACTGAAAGGTCACCTGTTCAATTCCCGTTCAGGACATTCCCAGGTTGAGGATTCTATCCCCAGTTGGGGTGGGTATGGGAGGCAACTGATCAATGGTTCTCTCTCACATCGATGTTCCTCCCTCTCTCTCTCTCTCTCTCTCTCTACCCCCCTTCTTCTCTCTCCCTAAAAAGAATCAATAAAAAAAACACACCGTATAAAAAAAAGGATATAACTCATTATGAACAAAAGAACTATTTCAGTAGAGTAGTGGTAACAGAGGCAAATCACCTTTTATAAATATGATAACAATAATCTAGATTTCTTATATTTATAGACTATGTGACAAATCCTATTGTGTTAATCTATAATAAGCAATCATAATAGGAAAGAAAATTTTACATATCTTTATCAGTCAAGCTGAAAGGTAAGTTATCAACTATCTGAGATTATTATATTTTACTAGTGGCCCAGTGAATGGTTTCGTGCACACTGAAAGGAAAATAATTACGGCGGGGGGCAGGGCCACCACCCGGCTCCCAGGCACTGAAGGAGCTGGGCAGCGCCCACCCCCCACCGCCACCACTGGTCGCTGTCTGCGGGGCAATTGGCGGGGCAATCAGGCCCCCGCTCGCACCCACCTTGGCCTGGTGCTGCCCACTCACCTACTCCCACCACGGTCCCGCTGTCGTCAGGGCCCATTGGAGCTGGCAGTGCCTTCACTGCCACCCGCTGCCAGTGCCGCATCACCAACGCCCGCCCTGTTCTGGGCCGCCCCCTTGGTGGTCAGCACACATCATAGCAAGCGGTCTAACTCCTGGTGGAACTCTCGGTCAAAGGACCGCCCGAGGGGATAATTTGCATATTAGGCTTTTATTATATAGGATATACATTTTGATAAAACAGGAACATTAAGAGCAGAAAAACTTCCTTTTCAAGTACAGCAATTTATTAAACAAATACCTTTTACTTTTCTAATTTTTGTTCTGAAACAGGAGGAAACGAAAATATTCTAAGAATGCAGAGGACCAAAACTCCAAATTGCAAGATTTAAGTTGGCAGGTAAGAAGTAAACAAAAGTTGATAGTATACCATTATAGGGAAAGGGAGTCATATACACAATAAAACTTTTTCCTATGCTATATTATTTATTAATTAAAATAATGATGCTAAATAGTAAGTATTTTTTAAGAATATATTATATGTGTAGGACTACATTCTAGGCAACTTGTCACTCATTAAATTCACAAGAAATATAAAACCTAAGTCTACCATATGTTCTTTTCCTTTTTTTTTTTCTTGTTTAAAATATAGATAATAGCGCTGGCTGGGTAGCTCAGTTGGTTAGAGCATTGTCCCAATAAACCAAGGTTGTGGGTTCAATCTCAGGTCAGAGCACATTAAAAAGGCAACCAATGAATGCATCAATAAGTGAACAACAGCCCTGGCTAGTGGGCTCAGTTTGTTGAGCATTGATTGTCCCATGCACTGAGAGGTCACTGGTTCAATTCCTGGTAAGGACACAGGTCTGGACTGAGGGCTCAATCCCCAGTAGGGGGCGTGAAGGAGGCAGCCAATTGATGTTTCTCTCTCCCCCTCCCTTTCTTCCTTCCTGTCTCTCTAAAATAAAATTTTAAAAACCACACAGTTTTTAAAAAGTCATTAGTAAAAGAAAAAAGTCATTAGTTAAAAAAAGATCATGTTTCTCTCTCTAAAAATAAATAAATAAATAAACATAAATTTTACTGTCTTAGCCATTTTTAAGCATACAGTTCAATGGTATTAAATACATTCACATTGTGCAACTATCACCACCATCCATCCCAATAATACCATATGTTCTTTTAAGAGCACTTAAATAACATCCTAATTTTGTTCAGTGCAACTAATGAATAAAAGGGCAAAGCAGAAAGAAAGTTCAATGAGTTAACTGCAATGAATGGAAGATAAAGGTCACTTACAATGCAAGTATTCTGTAGTATTCTTGCCTGGAATGTGAAACCTGAACCTAACCAAGAAGAAGCATCAGAAAACCCCAAATTAGACGCATTCCGTTAAAAAGAAACTATGGGGGATATTTTCTTCAAAAACATTGATGTTAAAAATGATAAAAGCTGTAGAAGTTACAGATGAAAGGAAACAAAGAGAACTGATAATTAATTGCAAAACTTAATCCTAGATTATTCTATATTGAATGAAAGAAAAACACAAAGGACAATATTTAGACAACTAATAAAAACTGAAATATTCACAGGAGATTAGGGTTTTGTAAAGCTTTACATTTTTCTGAGGATACTGTGCCCTTATTCTTCATATACACTGAAGCATCTAGGGGCCATTACTCTTAAATGGTTCAGAACAGCAAAAACAAAAAAGCAGGTGAATTTGGAAAAAAGGATAAAGGCCACACTAGATAGTCTACAATATTCTTATTCTTGCAACTTTTCTGCAGTTTGAAATTACATATGAATAGTTTAAAATTGTACCTAATTTGATAGAAGCTACATATGGAATTGTAATTTACACTAAAGAATATAAGAAATTGTTAGTATATAGCTCTTTAAAATTAATTTAAATAAAAATATAAGAAGCACAGGTAATTTCAAAGCACTGCCAGCTTAACATACCTAAATTGTGAACAATGTCAGATATGCCTTTCATGAAACTTGGATAAATATTGGTGTCAGATACATCAGGACATTCTGTATCTTGGTCAGTAACTTTGATAAAGATTCAGTACTGTGGGAAATTATCTCTTGCAATGCTTGTTTATAATTTTATAAATGCTGAAATTTTTTTTGCATCATTGAATTCAATTCTCGTTAACATTTCATAGGTCAAAATGATTGGTTTTCTGTTGATTCAGCCAGTGTGGTGATAGAAAAATATAATTTAGTAACAGATATAAGTGTGTCTTCTTAACCAAACTGCCAAAACAAAATTTGGATCACACTGTCCTTTTATAAACTAGTGAATTTTTCTCATGGCTAAAATGTCTCTGTGTCTGTCTCTGTGTATGTACATGTGAGATAACTTTCTACTTCTGGATGGCATTGTTAAAATTAATTTAACTGATTTGAAGGCAAGCACTTATAAGGATTGGTTATTCTAAAATTCTCAGATATAGAAAAACTAACTCAAATGCTTTTCACAGTCACATGATCTAAGATTAATCCTTAGCAAATAAAATCTACTTTAAGCTCATTGATTTAAGTAGAGCAGATAGGTCTTTCGAGTTATTGATATAACATATAACATTTATATTTCACCCAGGATTAACAAAAATAAGTTCAAGTTATTAGAACTGATAAATGAATTAAGTATAGTAGCAGGATACAAGATAAATATCCAAAAATCAGTTGCACTTTTATACACCAATGAAGAATTATCAGAAAAGGGAAACTAAGAAAACAATCCCATTCACAATTGCTTCAAAAAGAATAAAATCCCTAGGAATAAATTTAACCACGAATGTAAAATACCTGTAATTAGAAAATTATAAGACATTGAAGAAAGAAATTGAAGAACATACAAATAGGTGGAAGCATATACTATGTTCATGGATAAAAAAAAATCATTAAAATGTCCTTACTAGGCAAAGCAATCTATAAATTCAACACAATTCCTACCAAGATATGAATGGCATATTTCACAGAACTAGAAAAAATATTCCAAAAATTTATATGAAACCATAAAAGACCCCAAATAGCAACAGCAATTTTGAGAAAGAAGAACAAAGTTTAAGGAATCATGTTACCTAATATCAAACTATACAACAAGGCCACAGTTAACAAAACAGCATGGTACTGGCAAAAAACAAACATATAGATCAATGGAACAGAATAGAAAGCCCAGAAATAAACCCATGCCTTTATAGTCAATTAATAGTTGACAAAGGAGGCAAAAACATCCAATGGGCTAAAAATAGACTACTCAATATATGGTGATGGGAAAATTGGACAGATACTTGCAAAATAATGAAATCAGATCACCTTCTTTTACCACACACACAAGAATAAACTCAAGGTGAATTAAAGAATTAAATGTTAGACTTAAAACCATAAAAATCCTAGAAGAAAACATAGGCAGTAAAATCTCTGATATTTCTCGTGGCAATAATTTTTCTGATGCATCTCCTCAAGCAAGAGAAAAAAAAGAAAAAATAAACAAATGGGACTATATCAAATTAAAAAGTTTTTGCACAGCAAAGAAAACCATCAACAAAATAAAAAGACACCTCACTAGCAGAACATATTCACCGATACATCTGATAAGGGCTTACTATCCAAAATTTATAAAGAACTTATAAAACTCAACACCAAAAAAATAAAGGATCCAATTTAAAAATGGGCAGCCCTGGCTCAGTTGGTTGGAGCATCATCCGCACACAAAACGGTTTCAGGTTTGATTCCTGGTCAGGGCCCATACCTAGGTTGTGGGTTCCATCCCCGGTTAGGGTGTGTATGGGAGGCAACCGATCAGTGTTTCTCTTTCTCTCCATTCCTCTCTCTCTAAGAAATGGCCAAAGGACCTATATAGACACTTCACCAAAGAGGACATACAGATGGCTAAGACACATGAAAAGATGTTCAATGTCACTAATCATCAGAAAAATGCAAATTAAAACCACAATGAGTTATCACCTCACACTTGTCAAAATAGCTATCATCGATAAATCAACTAACAGCAAGTATTGGTGAGGATGTGGAGAAAAGAGAACCCTCGTGCACTATTGGAGGGAATGTAGATTGGTGCAGCCACTATGGAAAGCAGTATGGAGTTACCTCCAAAAATTAAAAATGGAACTGCCTTATGACCCAGTGATTCCACTTCTGGAAATGTACCTGAAGAAACCCAAAACACTGATTTGAAAGAATATAGGCACCCCTATGTTCATTGTAGCATTATTTACAATAGTCAAAATTGGAAGCAGTCCAAGTGTCCATCAATAGATGAGTGGATAAAATAGCTATGGTACATTTACTAATACACAGTGGAATACTACTTCAGTCATACAAAAAAGAAGGAATTTTTACCCTTTGCAACAGCATGGATGGACGTAGAGAATATTATGCTAAGTAAAATAAGCCAGTCATAGAAAGACCAGTACCATATCATTTCACTCATGTGGAATCTAATGAACAAACTAACCTAACAAGCAAAACAGAGACAGACTTATAGAGAGCAGGCTGAAAGCTGTCAGGGAGGCATGGGGGTGGAGGGATTTAGAGATAAAAAAAAAGAGAGAGAGAAAAATAACTCATTGACATGGACAACAGTGTGATGTTTTCAGGGATTAGGGATTGGGTGATGATGGAGGTGGTGATGGGTAGTGAAAGAGAGTATAGCGGATAAATTATGATGGGAAAACTAAATTTTAGTTTAAAAACTTTTTTAAAAGATCATTTAAAAACACTGTTTGGTGATTAAATTGTAAATGAATGAAGCAAAAACACATACATTAGTTTTTCCCACCAGGGAAATGATTACAAATTTATCTTACATTTTGTTGAAAATATTTGTAAAAATTATTTTGTAAAATAAAAGCTTTTTAAACTAAAAGAAAGTCCAATAACTGAATTTGATGTCTATGAAACATGTTTCTAGAGGTTATAAATGTATTAATAAAGTTGACTCCCTGGTTTTCATTAAAAAATGAGGGTTTTAGGAATAAAATCTCAACAATATATAATTAAAACTACTAGGAATAGCTTTAGTGTACTCCAGAAGGGCCCCTGGAACACCTCGAAGATGTTTCCTCTCCTTACGATAGAAAAAAATGTAAACTACTCAGGCTTGCTCTTTTTTTAAAATATGTTTTTACTGATTTCAGAGAGGGAGAGGGAGAGAGATAGAAACATCAATGATGGCAGAGAATCATCAATTGGCTGCCTCCTGTATGCCCCCTACTGGGGATCAAGCAGAAACCTCGGCATGTGCCAATAACTGGGAATGGAACCTCGCAACCTATTGGTGCATGGGAGTACAATTGAATTTAGTTACACATATTCTAAATCACTGTGTTAATCTGAACCTCTCCTAAAACAAAATTAAAGAAAAAGTTCAGAGAGTGAATATGAAAGGACTAAGCAAGGGATGACTGGGTTTTCCTATGGCTATTACTTTTTATTTCAAGATAATCTGCACATGGATAATCAACTTCCATCATGGGCTATGAGCATTTCACAATTCAATTAATAGTATGCATGACTCGGCAATGAAGTTACAAAACTAAATATGAATGAATGATCAATGGAATGTGGTTTAGAGACTGTCACGAATCTATTTTTGATACTTGAGAATAAGTAAATTGCAGAAAGTCATCTGACTTGATTTTAATATGTTTTACTCTAGACTATGATTATATAAAATACCTGAGCTAGAAGCATTAATCTTTATGAAAATGTTCTGAACAGACATATTTCCAGAAATTCTAAAACATTTTCCTTCTTAAAGTCCACCTAAATCAATAGAATCTCGGAGGTTTTATTCAGCTATAACGCTATTATTGTTCTTGCCAAACTAATCTTAACAAATTTGACCACATTTCCACCATTATAGCATTTCTAAACTGTGCTGTTATATGAGAGCTTTCAACTAAATAGCATCTAAGTTCAGATACTAAAAATCTTTGTTTAATATTTGATGCAATACTATTTCAATATCACCTGCATTTACAAATTCAGCATCAAATTTCAGAAGGGCATTGGACTCCAGAAGAATACCTATGTTCTTGTTCACTAAACAACGACTGATTCACTGTGAAATGAAAGGACTGATCACCATACAATCTAAAGAAAACGTGGCAGAAAACACATTTTAAATGTTCAAGAGAGAATAAAATGAAAATAGAAAATACAAGAAAATTCAGTTCAACGGGCATTTACCAAGCGCTTTCCATATTTTAAGCACAAAGTTATGCATTAAATAAAACTGTCATTTAGGATTAAATCACAGCATTTGCCATTAATTACTGAACCTCTCTATGTCTAAAGTTCCTAACCTATACAATGAGGTATGCAGAATCTAAATCCTTCACTTCTAAAATTCCATGTTGACAGACCAGAAATTGGAATAGTTCTACCAAATCAACAAAAAGTGCATTTTAATATGATTATGAAACCCTCATAGTGTGTACTTAAAGGTATAAAACTTCCAAATGATAAAAATTTTAACATAACTTGACTTAAAAAGTTCCAAAATAGATCCACATTTAAGGGATATAGAGTTCACAACCACTTATAAGGTTTTTCAAGAATTTTCTAGAAACCGCCAATAAATTTAGTGAGAGCCTCGATAAATCTAGTCAGACCCTCGAGGATATGAAAAAGGACCAACTAGAAATTAAGCATACACTGACTGAAATAAAGAATATTATACAGACACCCAACAGCAGACCAGAGGAGCGCAAGAATCAAGTCAAAGATTTGAAATACGAAGAAGCAAAAAACACCCAACCGGTAAAGCAAAAAGAAAAAACGAATCCAAAAATATGAAGATAGTGTAAGACACCTCTGGGACAACTTCAAGCGTACCAACATCCGAATTATAGGGGTGCCAGAAGAAGAGAGAGAGCAAGATATTGAAAACCTATTTGAAGAAATAATGACAGAAAACTTCCCCTACTTGGTGAAAGAAATAAACTTACAAGTCCAGGAAGCACAGAGAACCCCAAACAAAAGGAATCCAAAGAGGACCACACCAAGACACATCATAATTAAAATGCCAAGAGCAAAAGACAAAGAGAGAATCTTAAAAGCAGCAAGAGAAAAACGGTCAGTTACCTACAAGGGAATACCCATAGGACTGTCAGCTGATTTCTCAACAGAAACTAAGCAGGCCAGAGGGAGTGTCAAGAAATATTCAAAGTGTTGAATAGCAAGAACCTACAACCAAGATTACTTTACCCAGCAAAGCTATCATTCAGAATTGATGGTCAGATAGAGAGCTTCACAGCTAAGAACTAGATAAAGGAGTTCATCACCACCAAACCAGTATTATATGAAATGCTGAAAGGTATCCTTTAAGAAGAGGAAGAAGAAGAAAAAGGTAAAGATACAAATTATGAACAACAAATACATATCTATCAACAAGTGAGTCTAAAAATCAAGTGAATAAAAAATCTGATGAACAGAATAACCTCGTGAATATAATAGAATCATGGGCATAGAAAGGGAGTGGACTGACAATTCTCGGGGGGAAAGTGGTGTTGGGGTGCGAGAAGAGACTGGACAAAAATCGTACACCTATGGATGAGGACAGTGGTGGGGGGGGGGGTGGGGTGGGAACCGGGTGGAGGGGAGCTATGGGGGGGGGGAAGAGGAACAACTGCAATAATCTGAACAATAAATATTTATTAAAAAATATTCTCGGGTGATGATTAACAACAACAATAACAAAAAGAATATCCATTGCAGCATGTTTGGTTATAGTCTGGAAAATTCAAATATTCATGAACAGTGGAATGCTATATATTTTCCATTGTATAAATTACAGATTCAATTATGGATTCAACTATGTATAAATTACAAATT
>NW_005871053.1:19568861-19667639 GCF_000147115.1 Myotis lucifugus | reverse complement strand
TCCTTCCACCATGAAAACCCACGTTTTCATCGGCCAGAGTTCAAGTTTTCTCCGAGTGTGACTTCCAGGCCATATTCCTACCATTCCCACGCATGTGGAGGGGAGCTATGGGGGGAAAAAGAGGAACAACTGTAATAATCTGAACAATAAAGATTCTTTAAAAAAGTGATTGGTATTCTCTACAATCATGAAAAAAGTGCTCTAAACATACTTTGAGTAAAAAAGCAAATTAAAAAACAGAGTACGCCCATGTATTTATAAATGTGTATATTTACAAAGAAGAGAAAATTCAATGATACAACATTTAAGTGGTTACCTCCAGACAGTAGGATTTGAGCGATTTAACTTTCTTACATAACTCTTTCTGCATTACTTAAACTTTCTATATGACAGATTTTCTTTATAATAAAAAAATGTGCTTTCATTTAAATAAAATAATTATAGTACTAAAGAGGAATACCCATTTCTCCTCCAATCATTATTTTCACTGCATAAAAGTACCAATCCAAGCAAACATTGTGTGAGGGAGGGAAAACATACTTTTGAATGTACCCTAAGAATAGATGAACCTCCTGACAGCTCAGGAAAAAGCAAGAGTAAGACCAATTATGGTGACAAGTTTCAACAGTATCTCTATTGTAAAACACATCTAGAATTAATCTAGATTGACTAGAGTCCTCCTATACACTACAAGAAATAAAAATAGGAACCTGAATGAGGAAGAGAAAGACAAAAAAAGTAGCTAAGAAAGCGCATTCTTAATATCACTTTTCCAATGACTTTCTTCCCCCTTTCAATTCTATTGTGTATTGGTTTCAGGTGTACAACTTAGTGGTTAGACTATCATATACTTCACAAGTATGCCCCTCAATATTTCTAGTATCCCAACTGGCACCATACAGATCACAATATTATTGACTATATTTCCTATGCTTTACATACTTCCCCATGATCATTTTATAACTACTAATTTGTGCTTCCTAGTCCCTTCACCTTTCACCCAGTCCTCAAACCCTCCATCCCCTCTAGCCACCACCAGTTCTGTGTGTCCAAGAGTCCCTTTCTCAAGTGACTCAAAATAATTGAAAGAATTATTTAACATGAAAACATGAAAAAGGAACTAGAGGACTTAAGTGATTTCAGGAAAGTTGACTGAAACCTAAATTGTTTTTCCTTATCATATGCTGATATAAGAAAAACCTGAAAACATACAAATATTAACATTTCCTAATACCAACACATGAAACCTTTTTTCCCTTATAAAAAAAATTCTAGTACTTAACTTTCCTATTTGAAATCAGGAAAAAAAAAATACTATACAAAGAGTAAGTTCAAAGCAACAAGGGCAACATGAAACAAGAGTTAAAAACCTGAGAGTATGGTTCCAATTTTTAATTTATTAAGCCTCAATTCCCTAATAAGTAAAATAAAACTGACAAGAGCTCCAAATACATTTAATAAAGCATCAAAAATATGACATGCTTTTTGAAAAAATTGCATGCTCTGGAAAAAAGAAGTTATATTGCTGAAGTAAGTTCAGGAAACTCTGTACACCATTTACCTACCCTCTTTGGAGAATCATAATGCACTGTACTGCAGAAAAGAAAGTGTTTTACTTTGTATAACACACTTTTTCTCATAATTAGTGACAAACTAACCAATAAAGAAATGATTTCAAAAGCATCCATCTTTGTTATGGAATGAATGTAATGTACAGCATGGTGACTATCCTATATAATAAAGGGGTAATATGCAAATTAACCCCCACGCCCTCACAAGATGGCTGCCTATGACCAGGCCAGCAGGGGGGTTAGTGATGGACGACCAAATGACTGAACAGCAGGCTGCGTGGGGCAAACAGGCCGGCGGGGGGGGGGGAGGTCCGTGAGGGGTGACCAGGCCAGCGGGGGGTGGGGGGCAGCTGTGGAAAACCTGCTGGCAGGGGGGGCAGTTGGGGGTGACCAGGCCGGTGGGGGATGGGGGCCGTTCGGAGTGACCAGGCCGGCAGGGTGGGGGCAGTTGGGGGTGACATGGCCAGTAGCGGGGGTCAGTTAGGGGCGATCAGGCCGGCATGCAGAGAAAGTGAGGGGCGATCAGGCTGGCGGGGGGGGGTGGCATTTAGGGGCGACCAGGCAGGCAGGTAGGTTATCAATTAGGAGCCAGCAGTCCAGGATTGTGAGAGGGATGTCCTCTGAGGGGTCCTGGATTGGAGAGAGTGCAGGCTGGGCTGAGGGGACCCCCCCCCCCCTGCACGAATTTCATGCACCGGGCCTCTAGTAGTTAATAATCTTGTATTGTATATTTGAAAATTGCTAAGCGAGTAGTCTTTTAAAAATTCTCATCATAAGAAAGAAATTATAACTACATATGGTTAAGAGACACTAACCACATTTATTGAGGTGATCTTTTCACAAATATCAAATCATTATGTTGTATACTTCAAACTAATATAATGCTATATGTGAATTATATCTCAAATTTTTTAAATCCCCTTAAAAAGAATAAGCAAATTTGTGGGTCATTACCATTTAGATGCTATCTAAGTCCAGGGATGGATTTTTTCACCAAGAGAGTAATTATAGTGAAAGAATACTGGTAGAAGTTGTGTAAGGACTGAGGCCTGGGGCATGTGTGGTGACATGAACAGGAACCAGGGGGGAAAAAGGGAAAATAGAAAACTAGGAGGGTCCTAGCTGGTTTGGCTCAGTAGATAGAGCTTCAACCTGCGGACTGAAGGGTCCCAGGTTCAATTCCAGTCAAGGGCACATGCCCCGATTGTGGGCTTGATCCCTAGTAGGGGACATGTAGGAGGCAGCCAATCAATGATTTTCTCTCATTGATGTTTCTATCTCTGTCTCCCTTCTCCCTGCCTCTCTGAAATGAATAAAGATATATTTTTTTAAAAAAAAGAAAGAAAGAAACCAGGTATTCTGACTTAAAAAAACAACAACTAGGAGGGAAAAAAATGAAATTCTGAAAGGCAAAAAAAAATGTTTCAAGGAGAATAGAGTAATAAAGTGTGTCAAAAACTATACATGTGTCAAGAAAGATGAGAACTGATTAAATTCAGGGGTCACCAGGGCCACTGGTAAGTACAGGTTCAGCAGAGTTTATATGAAGCCAGATAAAGAAAGAATGGTATGAGAGCATCATAGGTAACAAATACAATTCTGCTAAATGAAAAGCAGAGAAAAAGGATAATAGTAAGAAGAATTAAAAGGTCAGGAGAGGAATTTTTCCCCTAAGTATGTTGATGGTAATAGTAAAGAATGGAAAATGGTGATGCAGGAGGGAGATATTTGACTAATATGAAGGCACTATACAAAAACAGAAGGAGTGATTATCCATCTAATAAAACCCCAGGTTGAGCCCCAGTCGGGTAGCTCAGTTGGTTAGAGCAGTGGTCGCCAACTGGTGGTCCGCGGACCACTAGTGGTCTGTGAGGTCCGAAAGGTTGGCGACCGCTCGGTTAGAGCATTGTCCTAATATACCAAAGTTGTAGGTTCAATTCCTGGATCCAGGCACATACAAGAATCAGCCAATCCTATATAATAAAAGGCTAATAAGCAAATTGTCCCCTCAGGAGTTCGACCGCTCGCTATGATGTGTACTGACCACCAGGGGGCAGCACAGAATGAAGGCCCCAGCTGGCAGCCAAGGAAGGAAGGCCCCAGCCGGCAGCTGGGGGAAGGAAGGCCCCGGCCGGCAGCTGGAAGGCTCTGATCAGCCCTGATCACTGGCCAGGCTTAGGGACCCTACCTGTGCATGAATTTCATGCACCAGGCCACTAGTGAATGAATAAATAAGCAGAACAACAAATCGATGTTTCTCTCCCTCCCTCCCTTTCTTTCTCTAAAATCAATAAATAAAAAAGAAAAACACTGTAATTTCTAATTAGGAAATCCATCCTCTACGTAAAAGGACTGGTTGGCCCTCCCGTAAAGAGCTTTTTAAAAAATAATCACAAATGAATGCGAAGGTTATAAGTTATTACATGTTTATATATGTGTATATTTTTTATGGTACACCATTTTGACCTTTTGATTAAATTAATAACTATAAGCTCCAATTGCATTGGCTAAGAAACTGTTGTCTCTGTAAGTTCCGCAAATAATGGTTACAAGCTATTTTTTTTTTAATTCTCTTCCTCCTTAAATAAGAGTCTTTTTTTCTGATACTCAGAATTATCTAACTAGATAATCAAATAGATATTTGCAATGTGTTAGTTTTGCAGCTTTAATATTGTGATGCCCTCATTAAATAACTAGGACTTTGTCCACATACTAACTAGGACTTGAAAGCATCAGCCCGAGTGCTTTCAAGTTCTCTATCTTATCACCAGGTTTTTCAGCTGTGACCTGTTTGCAGCTTGAATGCTTAAGTAAAAATAACTTTTCAACATTTACTGGCATAAATGATTTTTTTCTTCACATGCCCACTAATTCCATGCTTTTATCAAAAGTCACTTGACATTGCTTAATTTTAAGTGAGTAAGGCATATTTATTTTTATTTTTTATTTTTATTGTTGAAAATATGACAGATGCCCCCTTTTTTTCTCATTGACCCCCTCTAGCCTGCAACCGCCCCGCCCCCCCCCCCAAGGCCTTCACCACACTATTGTCTGTGTCCATGGGTCATGCATATATGTATACAAGTTCTTTGGTAATTTAAAACTTAGAATTTAAATATATTAATAAGAGGTTTGTGTGGTAAAGATGCAGATTATTGTTTTTGACACTAATATAATTATTTCACAATTTCAGCCTTAACCTTAAAATATCTCAATACAACTGAAAACTGATTGCAATTTAATTGTTACTTTATTGAAGATCTAGAGTTTGTGGTGATTATATCATGATTAGAGGCCCGGTATACGAATTTGTGCACCAGTGGGGTCCCTCAGCCTGGCCTGCGGGATCAGGCCAAAACTGACTCTCCGACATCCCGAAGGGGTCCCGGATTGCATGATCAGGGCCAGGGAGGGACGCAGGAGGTTGGCCAGTGCAGGAGGGACACAGGAGGGGCTCCGGGGGCGTGTCTGGCCCATCTCACTCAGTCCCAATCAGCCAGACCCCAGCAGCAAGCTAACCTACTGGTCGAAGCATCTGCCCCCTGGTGGTCAGTACACTTCACAGCAAGCAGTTGAGCGGCCTTAACATATCATTGGCATATTACACTTTGATTGGTTGAACAGGCAAACGGACAACCGGACGCTTAGCATATTAGGCTTTTATTATATAGGATTAGAAGTGTACAAGTGGCACAGTGAAAAATGATGAGAGGATCTCAAGATTAAAAGTTATTATTAATTCTCAAATGTAGTAACCTTTCATTTTGAGACCCAAATAGTTTTGTTTGTTTTCTTTTTTGTGTGGAAGGTGAAGGCTATATATACAGATCTGCTGAGCAGAAGTAATCAAATCACCTAATTCTATATAAAAGTCAGAATTTTTCTTGCAAGTTACTACTAAACTTTATGTACTTACATTAAAAGTGTTAACTAATCTTCAGTTGAGCAAATTTAGCAACTTTAGGCTCATAAATTTCTTACTAAGAAAAAAATTTAAGCAAGATTTACTAATTATTCTCCCTTTTCTGTATCCAACCACCACTGGTATAATGAAGGCCAAAATGATGGTCATTTTGATCACCAAAAAACTTAACATAAAGAATAACTAAAAATGTATTAAAAAATTAAAATTATTCAATATAAGATACACTTACACTGGCATAATATAAACACTAAAGCTAAAATAATATAATGTATAAAAGCTAGAATTTAGTTTTTCAGTTAACATTTTGATCTTACCAGGTCTTCCATGTGTGAAGTTCACTGCTAAGAAAAAATTACCTTAAGCCAATGCACTTTAAGAAAGTAGCTAATATGAACCAGGAAGTCATGGTTCAATTCCGAGTCAGGGCACATGCCTGGGTTGTGGGCTCGATCCCCAGTAGGGGGCATGCAGGAGGCACCCAAACAATGATTCTCTCTCATCATTGATGTTTCTATCTCTCTCTCCATCTCCCTTCCTCTCTTCATCACTAGCAAAATATTTTAAGGTAACTATATCATCTTTATCTCATCTTATTTTCATTTATATTTATTGGTGTATTGTATATCCTACATAATATACTAGAATATAAGTAAATTCATATTGTTCATAAACATATATACGATCTATGCCTCAAAACATTTTTACCAATAGGTAAGCAGAATCAAAATAATTTAAAAACCATTATTATAGAAGATGGAGCCTAAATATTATGTAGTGTAAAAAGAATTTCCCAGACCTTAGAGTGAACCAGATTTAAAGACAATATTAAAAGAAGACACCCATCAAAAGAAGCAACAATTGTTAATCACCCACTCAAAGAAAAACCAAGTAAAAGTTCTTCAAAAACAAACAAAAATAATGCCTCTTTGGAAATAGAGGTAACATAGGAATTAAACATTTTAAAGGCAAAAAGGAAAAAATTCAAAGAAAGCAAACTTCTAGCAATCTCTAATAGTTCATGTATTCATAAAGTAAAAATTAATAAACAGAAATCTCGCTTACAATGGAGTTGGGAGACTAGAAGAGAGAACTCTAATGTGTGTGGTCACTCACTGCATACTACTGACTCCAATAGGAAAAGAAGTACCTTGCATCTCTAACAGGAAGTGATACTACATGACTCTCAGCAGGAGGAAGAAAAGATTCCTCCTTGCCCAGTAACAGCTGAGCCAATAGGAGACTGCTATAACTAGCTAAAGAGAAGTCACTATATGTGGGACTTTCAGTTTCCTCCATTAAACTCTTCCTTTACAACAGCCCCTTCCTAGTCCATAAAAAAACTTCCTCTCCTTTGTCTCTGTACATGTGTTTGGTTCACCATTACACCACATATCTCTAATTGCAATTCCTTGTAATTCCCAGGTAAACCCAATTTTGGGGAGAGATATCTGGCTCTCTATTTGTTTAAGGCCAAGAACATGACCAGATTTATCTACATCTCAAGAGGAAAATAAAAAAATGCAAAGAAGCATTTTATAAAAATAACATTTTACATTTTAAAATTTAATTATTTAAAACATTAGTTCTTAACATGATCAACAAGTAACAGTCTAGTTACATTTAATAATATGTTTAATTTTTTCTTCTCAGGGTTTAAGCTCTGTATCTATTTTTCAGGGTTCATTTAATGTGAAAATATTTTGACCACATTAGGCCTACATCACATAATATCAAATCTCACTGCCCAGAAAATATGTATTATTTTATTCCTATGAATGAAAAGCACACTATAATCATTTAAAGCTATATAACAGAATGAAATGCATAGTAGTCTAACCATTCACAAGAATGTAAAACTTTTTCAACCTATTAGAACACCTCTTTCCTAATAGCTTTCTAGGCAAATGAACAAGTCTGAAGCAAATGAGAGTTAAGTTCCAGGGTTACTCCCCCTAGCCAACAGGCCTTAAGTTACTTTCTTGTTTCTATTAAAACAGGAGTTGTAATGGGAGACAACACTAGCTACAAGTAAAGAGTCAGAATGCTCATTAATTTCCGTAGCTGGCTGTCTTGCCAGTTCTTTGCTCTACTTCTATTTCTATGGTTAAAAAAAGGTAGAATTAGGAAACAAAAACAAATTCTTTAAGGTAACAGTTAAGCAGGGAGAGTTAACTAGTGAATGGCATGTAATTTAATTTCTTTTATTTATTGATTTTAGAGAGAGAGGGAGAGAGTGAGACATCGATTTGCTATTCCACTTATTTATGCATTGATTGGTTGACTCGTATATGTGCCCTGATTGGGTTTTGAACCTGCAACCTTGATTTATTGAGATGACGTTCTAACCAACTGAGCTACCAGGTTAGGGCTGCAGTAGTTTAAGAAAATAATCTAAAATGTAAAAAGAAGGGACTCACAATTCATACAATCTTAAAAATACTCAAAGAGAGAAGCATGCTAAAACTGTATTTTTTTCCTTGACTGTTTTCATGAAGAAGTATTTACATTTTACTTATAACTTTTCTAAAAATTTCATTCCACCCCCACTACAGGTGGCCAAAACCCAAAACAAAACAAAAACCTAAAATCATCAGATTCGCTTTCTGATGCAAAATTCACAAAACTCGAATTAAGGCCTTTAACTATGATAGCATATTTTGTTGCTAATTAGGACTTCATTTAGACTTTTATTTTCTTTGAAATAGTTGATTCTAATATGACCTTTTAAGTCCAGCAAAGCAGCTACATTTAAAATTAAATATAAACCTTTTGTTAATAGGATATGAGCCTTTGATATGTGTGGATATATACGTCATATAACACATGTGGAATGGAAATTTCTTCAGTAAATTTTTTAAGTATTTCTGGAGTCATCAAATTTACGAGTATACAAAATCATGACTTTATTATTTTTCATGTTGCTTTATGTTCAAAGTTTTCTTCTTCCTCTATCACAGCATTGTCACTCCAAAAAGTCTATGTCACTGTCTCTGTCTCTCATTACTCACTCCTGGGGTAGCAAGCAACCATGTCAGAAGCAGCATTATGTAAGTGACTAAGATCCAACAAGAAACTAAGGAGCTGTGAACTTGGCAGCAGATCCTCCAGTCCTAGTTGAGTCTTGATGTGATTGCTGTCCCAACTGAAAGTTTGATAGACACCTCATCAAAAGTGACCTAAAACACCTAAGTCAATCTCAGACCTATAGAAACTGAAATAACTATTTCTTGTTCTAAACTGCTAAAATTTAGTGTATTCTGCTAAACAGAATTAGTAATCGAGATAAAGTATCTTATTAACCTTTTTATTTCCTCCCACCCCAACTCTTAAGAGTTCCTTGCCTAAAGCAAATACTTAATGACAAAGTAAAGCATTAAAATCTAATGAAATTTGGACAAAACTCATACCAAGCTTACTCTACTGCTAAGGGAAAGAGAAAAATTTGAGCTCCTACCTCCGTGTGACAACTGAAATAATAAAAATAAGTGTTCATTTATAAAACATATGATGTGCTAACTTATAAACACCAAAAAACAAAAAATATGTTCAAAATCTACATTTTAATTCCCTCTACCACAATTTTCCTCAAGTAAACATGAAAAACTTTGGCCAAATTTTTGCATCCTATCTCTATCTACAGACAATCCAGAATGTATACCTCTATCAGTATTTAATTCCATGCATCCAAATCTTACCCTTCTTTATAAGAAGGTAAGAGGAAAAATTGTGGAGGAATTTCGCAAAGGCAAAAATACATTACTGCTCTGGTTGGTGTGGCTCAGTTGGTTGGGCATTGTCCTGTGCACTGAAAGGATGCCGGTTTGATTCCTGGACAGGGCAGGGTTGCAGGTTTGATACCCCTGGTAGGGGGCATGCAAGAGGCAGCAGGTCAATATTTGCTTCGCACATCGATGTTTCTCTCTCTCTCCCTCCCTCTTCCTTCCTCACTCTCTCTAAAAAATCAATTAAAATCTTAAAAAAAAAATTACTAATGTCTTATCTATCACATCTTACCAAGCTGGCCTGTGCCTTTCACTTTTATGTTTATTTTTTATAAATGTTTTTACTGATTTTTAGAGAGAGATAGAAACATATATTAGAACCGGTGACCTATTCGTTCAAGGATCAATGCTCAAACACTGAACCAAACCAGCTGGGCCCCTTTCATTTCAGTGGTATTAAGTACATTCACAGTGTTACAAAATCATCATTAACATCCATTTTTCAGGCCTTTCATTGCCTTTTAACTAAAATTCCCAGAAAATAAATTAAACTTGTAAAATTTACAAAAACAAAGTCAGGACCCTTTATGAACTCAAGTTTCCATAATTTAGGCAAATCTTTGGTAAATTAGACTAATTTACTACATTTGTTTTTTTAAGTTATGGCTTTAACCAAACAAGCTAACATTAATCCCATACAATATTTACGATTTTAAAAAATATAAATTCCTATGTTCAACTAAATTGAATCATTACTCTGGCAAGTTTTTATTTCAACATTAACTATGTTTTGTAGCAGACAGCTTGAAGATAATTTTAAAATCTTTAGGTAATTTATACCTTGGACTGATATTAAAATGAGTTAATTAAATAATGATTAGATACATAATTTCTAAGTAAGAGAAAATACTGAAACATTGATTACGAAGCAGTTTTAAGCTTATATACCTTTGCTTCTTATTTTAGTATTAAGGAGCTAAAGTTCTGGGTCATGTTAATCAAAGTGTTTATTTTTGCCACTTTAAGGTACAAAAGGCATTATGTGTGGCTATAAAAAGTTGTGTTATGAATGCTCAGGAACTCTGCTAGTCTGCTAAAATGCTGGTGTATGGCAGATAATTCTCGATTATCCACCCCAAACATTTCTCTCTGAAATTAGTTTAGCTAAAAGTTATAATCAATATGAGTAGTTGAGACTACATTAGGAGCAACAGTGACAGAGAAATACAACTGGGTATATGCATTTTTTTAAAAGGATTTTGTCCTAAAGCTGGGACACTAGGGATTAAAGCTATTGATATTTATTACATTGAAAATTCAAATTTAGATATTATTTTAAACATTTATTAATACATTTGAAGACAGCAATAATGAATGCATCGCAATTAACATAAATAACATCTTACTATTGTTATGAAAATACTTTTGACCTTATAGATCCCCCAGAGATAATCAATGACCTCAAGTAAAGTATCCATTTGTTCTGGAATCTGAGAGACTGATACTGAAGGATTAACTTGGAAAGTGAATTTTATATGCCTTGATTTATAAGAGCCAATTCGAAAAAGAAGCTATGAAACATTTTAAATCTTAGCAATTTCACTCAGTGTTGATGGGCCTGCTTCCTTGAGATACTGATTAATACCTTCATCTTCAATATGAAAGGCTATTCTTCTCCTATGTAAATGTGCCTAAATAGTAGAAACATGTCAGAGCCTGAGAAAAGAAATGTACCAGGTACTTCAAACTATTAACTACAAAAAGAAGAATATCAGGATAAAGGAATAAAGATTTCTCTCACTTATGAACCAGATGTTCATGAGAAAACAGCAAGCCCAAAATGGAGTCACTTGTGCTAAACACCCAGAATACTGAGCCTACATTTCATAACTGACCTAATTGCCCAGGAATTCCCCAAGAATGTCATCAGTCTGGAATTTTCTGGTGAGAACCAATGAGGTAATCTGTCACATGGGCCCTCTCCAGCCTCCCCACAGGAAGCTGAGGTTTCTGCAAGATAAGACCCCACCTTGTCCTAAGGGAAGAGAACCTTCCCTGAAACCATCTTTTTACTTGTGCTGATAACTTTCATATTCTGTCCAGTTTCTGCCTATAAAAGCCTTCAATTTGTATAGCTTCTTAGAGTTCCTCACTAATTGCTAGATGGGATGCTGCCTCATTCATGAATTACTCAATAAAGCCAATTAGATCTCACACTGACCGAATTTTTGTTCTTTAACACAGGAAAAATATTATCTTCTATGTTTATTTTTATTGTTACTTTGACTAAATAGGTAAGCAAGTATTGTATCTCAGGCACCCATGATTATACATTATTTTTTTGTTTGAACTTTTAAAGTTTTTATTTAATTTATTGACGTGACATCACGATCAGAATGACCGGTTGCTTTGATGCACACTGTGGCCCCGATAGCCGCCCCCCCCACCTGGATCAGGGGCGGGGCCGGCCAGCCAACCTCCCGCAGCCCCCTCCCCCCTGGCAACTGCCCACAGTCCCTCCCCCTGGCTGGCCTGGCCCCAATCGGACCTCCCACCCCGATCAGGGTGGGCCGGCTGGACCCCACCTGTGCACGAATTCGTGCACCAGGCCTCTAGTTGATTAATAAAATTATATATAAGTTTCAAGTGTATAATTCTATATTGTATTGTGTGTTCACCACCCCAAGTCTAGTCTCTTTCCATAACCATTTATCATCCTTTCCCATGATTCTACTTTAATCAAGCCACATATCTTCTAACTCTCAATTTTGCATTATCCTAATATCCTAAATATAAAAATATAAAACCTTTTACAATATTTTACACTAAAATTATCTTTGCAATTTCCCAGTGTGCCCCAAGAAAACAAAAAAGATTTGTTACTTCTACCAGATTATTGCTGCTAGAAAGAATTAGGTTTATTTGATAAATTACTATTTGTAAGAGTGCATTGAAAAAGCTGTCAAACCAAGAAAGACAGGTATCTTTCTTAGGTTAAGTTTGTAAAGTGTTATTAATAAATATTTCAAAAATTTTGTTTTGTGAGAAAGTCCCTAGAGATGTGTCAATGTTCTCACTGTCCTTTATATTTTTACCCTCAGGGAAAATAATTATTTTCATGAAATAGTTAGATATAGACAGTCCTCTGGTTACATCAGACTCGACATATGTTGTTTTGTGGTTACGTAGCCATCTCCCATTTATTTATTTTAAAAAAAAAAAGTTCTGTCATTTCGATGTATTTACATATGTGCTTTATGTATTTTTATTATTTACTTACTACAAGTAAAGGTCAAGAATTGTTATCTTTCTTTTAAATTTTTTTTACTGTTTCACTTCATCATTGCAGATGTGTAGGTGCTCCATGTGAGTGACGTAGGTGCTTACGTAGGTGGGTTCCGACTTACAGCGAAAATCGCATTACATTGCTCCGTAGGAACGGATCTCCAACATAAGCCGAGGACCTACTGTACTGTACTCCAGTAGAGAAATTTACATTTCCCCATTCTATTATTAATTTCAGTAACAAATTCACCACAGCCATTGAGTCTCTGTTTTCCACTGGTAACTGTTATTTTACTCTGATATTTCTTTAAAAGCTCTGCCACAAGCTGTAGGCCAGAGTTTGTGTCTTCAACAAAAGAGAGGTTCAGAGTCTGAGAAAAGGAATGTACCAGGTACTTCAAACTATTAACTCCAAAGGTCAGAATATGAGTACAGGCTCTTAGGGTGATATCTCTCAAACAACTCTCGTACCATCTTTGAGTCAAGATTTCCAGGACCCTTTTTAATCTACCAGCAAACACCTTCATAACAGTAGACAGCTAACTCAATCTCAGCTAATACAAAAGAAATAACAAAAATTGCATAGTACTGAATGAACTAATAATAGAAAGTGTATTTGATTGGAATATTGTTGATACTATTTTAATGTTTTATTTTCTTTCTTCTAAAGCTTTCTATAACCAAACTATTAGTAAACTCTGCTTCTATAAACCAAAATGAGACATTTAAAATACTTTCACTAACTCTCAGAATTCAGAAACTCTTTAGAGAATCTCCTTTTCTTTTTAAAATATTTTATTGATTTTTTTAGAGATGGGGGAGGTGGAAGATGGAGAGGGAGAAAGAAACATCAATGTGAGCACAGAACATTGATCAGCCGCCTCCTGAACTCCCCCTACTGGGGATCAAGCCCGAAACCCAGATAATAGCACTAGCAACCTTTTGGTGCACTGGACCACACCCACCAACTGAGCTACACAGGCCACGGCAAGCATCTCCTTTTCATAGCAATAGAAATATTTGCATAGATTCAATAATAATTTGTCCTCCTTTTCATTAGGACATAATTGGACAAACTTATTAAGCAACAAATGTTTTACCTGGAGTGTCACATTTGAGAACAATGCTCATTTAAACAGGTATAACAAGGTTGACTTTACTTATAGATCCAATGCCTACAAAGCCCTACCAGGAAAACTGGCCTGGGCTCTGGCTTATAAGGGCTCAGCCTTACAGGTGATAAGGAAGATCGCTTCACAGCAGGCCAGGAACCTTCAAAATTAGAGGGATATTTAAGGATACTAGTGTAGGTAAAATCTGACAGTATCCTGGGCTTGCTTTTCTACCCTGAGAAAAACAAATTAACAGTGGCTTTTAAGTGTCCTAGCTGAGATTCCTTATGAAAAGTTACAGTCACAGTTAATTTTCTAGGCTCAGTAGTTATACAATTGTATATAGCTTACAGATATGCAAAAACAAACTCAAGGAGCTCCATGAAGTTAATATTCTTGCTGCATCTATGAAAATAATCAGCCATACATCATAATGAGACCAGTTTTTTGTGGGGATCAAGAAAAATCTTTAAGATTATTATGATCACAAACCTCCAAAAATCTTTCCAAAACCTTTTCTTCTAAACAATTCAAACAAAAATATAATTCCCCAATAAACTTAGGAACATGTGGTTACATGTTCCTATAACAGTTAAAAATATAAAATTAAGGCCCTGGCCAGATAGCTCAGTTGGTTAGAGTAGTGCTGATATGCCAAAGTTGCAGGTTCCATTCCCTGTCAGGGTGCGCACCAGAAACAACCAATAGAAGATGGCGGCATAGGTAAACACCGGAAATTGCTGCCTCCCACAACCACTTCAAAATTACAACTAAAAGACAAAACGGACATCATCCAGAACCACAGGAAGGCTGGCTGAGTGGAAATTCAAGAAGGAAAGAGAAAAGCACACTGAGACTCAGAGGAGGTGCGGAAGTAAAGTGCAGAGGTACGGAGGCGCACGTGGAAAGGGCTGGCAACTGAGGACTCGGTTGTCTTTTTCAATCGGCAGGGAGTCTCAAGCTCCCAACGGCCCTGAAATCCAGTTCCGGGCAAGTCTCTGGGGACCCAGACTCATAAGGGGAGAAACTGGACTGTCTGGCATCGGTCGGAACTCGAGGGTGGCTTTCTCTCAGAGGTGCTTGCAGCGATTACCGGGACACTGAGAGGCGGGGCCTCTTAGGGTAGGGCTGAGGACCAGCCATAGCTGTTTGCTCTGCCCTGTTGATCCCCTGAGACCCTGCCCCACCCAAGCTGTGTGCAGAGGCTTTTGCATATGAAAGGCCTGGCCCTTTGCAATCTGAAAATTACCTAACAAACTGCAGCTGGGTCAGAGAGACCCAGAACTTCCAAAAGAAGGACCAAGGCCCCACAGCAGCTTGCATTGCTTCACAGCTGGGCCTCATCTGGGCACCTTCAAATCTCAAACAAAGAAGAGGAATCTGCAGATCTCTCCATAGCTCCTTCTGGGTAGCCTCAGGCAGAGGCTAAATTAACACCTCCTTAGAGATCCAAGAGCCAGTGTACCCAGTGGTCAGAGTGGGACCATCCAGATTACAACTCCTCAGATCCATAAGGGACACACTCAGGGGGCAGACTCAGTGAGCACCAAAGCCCCACTGAAGCAAGTCTTGCCCCAGAAGGATGTCTCTAGCACAGAAGTTCTCCCACTGCAGACACAGCTAATTCTCACAGCCAATTGGCCTGGAGGTCAATTCCTCCCAGTGATACCTACAACAATCAAGGCTTAACTACAATAAGACTGTGCACAAAGCCCACAACGGGGTGCACCAAGAGTGTCCACCTCAGGTAATTGGGGAGGCTGAGCCACTGGGCCCTATAGGACACCTAGCACAGAAAGCCACTCTACCAACACAGGGAAGCAGCCAAATGTGGAGACAAAGAAACAGGTCACAAATGACAGAAATGGAGGAAAGCTAACTACAGGATATAGAGTTCAAAACCACACTTATAAGGTTTTTCAAGAATTTTCTAGAAACCGCCGTAAATTTAGTGAGACCCTCAAGAAATCTAGTGATACCCTCAAGGATATGAAAAAGGACCAACTAGAAATTAAGCATACACTGACTGAAATAAAGAATATTATACAGAGTTCCAACAGCAGACTAGAGGATCGCAAGAATCAAGTCAAAGATTTGAAATATGAAGAAGTAAAAAACACCCAACCGGAAAAACAAAAAGAAAAAAGAATCCAAAAATATGAAGATAGTGTAAGAAGCCTCTGGGACAACTTCAAGCATACCAACATCCGAATTATGGGGGTGCCAGAAGAAGAGAGAGAGCAAAATATTGAAAACCTATTTGAAGAAATAATGACAGAAAACTTCCCCTACTTGCTGAAAGAAATAGACTTACAAGTCCAGGAAGCACAGAGAACCCCAAACAAAAGGAATCCAAAGAGGACCACACCAAGACACATCATAATTATAATGCCAAGAACAAAAGACAAAGAGAGAATCTTAAAAGCAGCAAGAGAAAAAAAGTCAGTTACCTACAAGGGAATACCCATAGGACTGTCAGCTGATTTCTCAACAGAAACTATGCAGGCCAGAAGGGAGTGTCAAGAAATATTCAAAGTGATGAATAGCAAGAACCTACAACCAAGATTACTTTACCCAGCAATGCTATCATTCAGAATTGAAGGTCAGATAGAGAGCTTCACAGCTAAGAACTAGATAAAGTAGTTCATCACCACCAAACCAGTATATGAAATACCTTCTTAAAGGTATCCTTTAAGAAGAGGAAGAAGAAGAAAAAGTTAAAGATACAAATTATGAACAACAAATACACATCTATCAACAAGTGAATCTAAAAATCAAGTGAATAAATAATCTGATGAACAGAATAAACTGGTGAATATAATAGAATCAGGGGCATAGAAAGGGAATGGACTGACTATTCTTGGGAGGAAAGGGGTGTGGGGGGTGCGGGAAGAGACTGGACAAAAATCGTACACCTATGGATGAGGACAGTGGTGGTGGCAGGGAGGGGTAAGGGCAGAAGGTGGGGTGGGAACCGGGTGGAGGGGACCTATGGGGGAAAAAAGAGGAACAACTGTAATAATCTGAACAATAAAGATTTAATTTTTTTAAAAAAAGAAACAACCAATAAATGCATAAATAAGTGGAACAATGAGTTGATGTTTTTCTCTTACCTCTCTAAAATCCATAAAGCAATAAAAATAAAATTAGTTAAGATATACAAATTAAAATGAAGTTATTCCCATTAAGAAGACAATTTAAAAAACAAACATTCTTAGAGTCCAGTGGCAGAAGTATAAAATGGTATAATCCCTTCTGAAAAGCTTTTCTGGTTATATGAAGAAAACCTTAATATCTAAATAAGAGAGCATCCATCTGCATTATCAAACTCAAAAAAAACCACCAAAAAGAGCCAAAACCAGTGGTTGGAACGCCATCATCAAAGAAGAAGCCAGGGAAAAGAACAATATTATAACAAGACTGATTCCACAAACATATACCCCAAGGTACTAAAAGGTACAGATTTTAGGAAATAAATGAGAATATTACATAATGTCCCATCCCAAGAAATATTCAAAGTGATGAATAGCAAAATTAAAGTTTAGGAACATGGAAGGCTTATATGAGAAGTGGGGATCACAAAGATTGGGACCCATGTTCACATAGCAAAAAAACATCAAGGGCTACCTTTAGCCTCATTTTTTTAATTTCCCTCAACCTATTATTAGGGTTGAAAAGGAGCCAGCTTTGCAGGTGATGATCAAATTTGACTAAGCAGACATAAGTAAGCACTGACTCACCATACAAAACTCATAATCCACAGTATTACAGGGTGGCCATTTCCCAACCCCCCCCCCCAACACAGACACACACACACACACACACACACACACACACACATATCTGTCAGTATGCCAAGCTCTCCGTGAAACAGGGGAACTGCCTAAATCAAAGGCTGATCTTCAAACATAAAATCACAGGTGTACTCATAACACAGACCTCAAGAGATTCAGAGAAAAAGTTTTAGGAGAAAACATTTTCGATCTCTATGTATGTTGCCCAGGTCACCATGTTGTTTACCTCAAGTATTAAAAACCAGCAACATCTAAGTATTTTGCAACAAGAGGTAGAAGCAAAACAACAAAAAATTGACAATAGTTTAAAAAGTTGGCCACCAGTTATCTATTTCAACATTCCTTATAATAGAGATTTTACTAGTAGAGTATACAAATGGAAATGTGATATAGATAACAAATGTTGATGGGAAATTGGGCTTAACATGTGCATTAAAGAACAATTTTACTAGCAAAAAAAAAAAAGGAAAAAATCACATGTCAAACAAAAATGGAAAATGTTTTTTAAAATCTAAATAACACCCATGGACACAGACAATAGGTTGGTAAAGGCCTGGGTGGGGGGCTGGGGCAGGTAGAAGGGAAAAAAGGGGAACATATGTAATACTTTCACCAATAAAGATTTAATAATAATCCTATATAATAAAAGCCTAATATGCAAATCGACCGAATGGCGGGACAACCTGTGGAATGACTGGTTGCTATAATGTGCACTGACCACTAGGGGGCAGACGTTCAATGCAGGAGCTTCCCCCAGCCCGCAGGTCCCAGGCCAGCCAAAGCGGGTGCCAGCGGGGGGCTCCCCAATTGCCCCACTGGTGGTGGCGGTGGGGCAATCGGGGCAGGGCCGGCGAAAGGGTAGCACCAGGCCAGCCAAGGCAGGTGCCAATGGGGGCCCCCCCGATCACCCCACCGGTCAACCCGCAGAGGCAGGCAACCAGCGGTGGCGGCGGGGGCCAGGGCCAGTGACCAGGTGGTGCCAGGCTGGCCAAGGCAGGTACCAGCAGAGGCCCCCTGATTGCCCCACCAGTCGCCCCACAGATCAGACCTGATTGCTGACCAAGCCTAGGGACCCTACCCATGCATGAATTTCGTGCACCCAGCCTCTAGTAAAATATAAAATCAAAATAACTGGGCAAGTTAATTTTCACATGTCTGTAAATAAAGAAGTATTAAAATACAAAATAGCCTGGCCAGTGTAGCTCAGTGGTTGAGTATTGACCTATGAACAGGAGGTCATGGTTTGATTCCCAGTCAGGGCACATGCCAGCACTGTGGGCTCAATCCCCAGTAGGGAGTATGCAGGAGGCAGTTGATCTATGATTCTCTCTCATCACTGATGTTTCTATCTCTCTTTTCCTCTCCCTTCCTCTCTGAAATAAAAAAAATATATATATATATGTATATATATTTAAAGCGGTCTTTAAAAAATGCAAAATAATTATAGTAAATGTAATACAAGTATATCATTAATACTTAGAAGAATTTGTAAATATCATATATATACACTAAGATTTCAGTGCAATAACAGGCAAATGTCAAAGAGAAATACAGCAGGTTAAGATACTGACAAAAATGCTCACTCTAGTCACATAAATGCAGATTAAATAAGGTACAACTTTTCACAATGGAATTAGCAAGAACTAAAAATGACGCATATACCCAATGCAATGAAAGTATGGTAAAATAGGTGCAGTTATATATTGCTAGAGAGATATAAACTCATATAATTCTTTCAAAAGCCAAGTTCATAATACATATATTAAGAACCGTAATTATCCCAAGCCCTTGACCTAGTAATTGCATTTCTAGGAATTTATCCCATGAAATAATGCAAACAACAACAAATAAAAGCATTATGCATAAAAATGTTCATAGAAACATTATTTATAAAAGTAGGAAGGAGAGAATCAATCTATCTATCTATATGCACATGTTGCACTATTAGCATTATATTGGGACACAGAGAAGAAGCAAATAACTGTGTGGTGAGGAAGAGGGTTGGAAGGATTTCACAAAAGTAAGTCTTCACAATAGTATTCAAAAATAAGCAGATTTTACCAAGAAAAAAGAAGGGAAATATGAATTGCATACAGAGTACATCGGGTGCAAAATCATGGCATCATGAAATTCTATATTCAAGTATGGCATATCTGTAATATGTTTAGAACATGCTGCTTCCTATCACCCAATGGTTTTCAGAAACTGATGTTTTCCAGTGGTACAAACACACACAGAACAATAAACACAAATATAAAATATTAGGCTAGCTGGATGTGATTATTCATCTATGTATAATTTGATATACCAGGAGGCATGTAAAAGGGTTTTAAAACACAGATGGGAGTTTGTCTTAAGCTAAACTCATCATGAGGTTGTATGATGTATTAGAAAAAACATCTAACTACTGACAAGTGGTAAGCCACAGCCAATCTCTCTAGTTCTCACTTACATCATCTTAAAAGAAGAAAATAAGTGTTCAACTACATCAAATTATTGTTATAGTCATGTGAAATAGATTTGAACATAAGGTAATACAATCTCCTACCTCCACAAACTAGCTCAACCTCATTCCTTTAAATTATTATGTACCTGGTATTTATCCCTCTGCCCATACACCTTGCTACTAGTCTAGTCATTACCAACTGACACCAATTTCTACAATAAACACTGGTCTTTCTTACCATTTAACAGATTTCTTCCAACTCTATCTTTCTAAAACAACTTTTTAATCATGTCACAACTCTGCTTAAAAATCTATTAGCTAACCCAAATTTCCCTTTCTAACTTTCTTATTATTTTCAAACAAATTTTAGGTAGGTTTCCCTCCATCCATTTCTTTGTTCAGATTGCCATTCTAAGATAAAGTATCTACAACCTCCTTTAAAGCCCAACTGAAATTGAACCCCTTTAATTCCAACCATTTTTCCCCTTTACATTTAGAGATATCAATAGCAATACTTAAGCATATGAACTATCCTGAACCATGCTACCTTCACATACAGTATAAACTCATATTATTGGGGGTAGGGGAGTGTGGGTAATATCTAGTCGGTAGGTTGTATTAAAATATAGTAAATATTAACTTTGACATGGACCACACTAGAGATGAATATACTGTTTCTCATTAAGTCCAGATAAGTCCAACACAACCAATCTGACCACTAGCATTAAAACGAGTATCATTTACTGAGCTCCAGATACTCATAGCTGGCCTGCCATTAGGAGCTATGATACACAAAAAATATTTACATTAAGACCTAAGAGCCACATTTACTGTAACACACTCACACTGCAAGAGCTACTGAGGAACAGAAAGCACCTGATTCATGTATCCCACCTAGACCAGAAGTTCACTGAGTAAATGATGGCCATTAAAATTGTTTTTCCTTCCCCACCCCCAGTTATTTTCCTAACATAAATAATTGAATTTCTTTAAGTTAAACTCACAAAAAACAAGACTTGACTCTATGTACAGACTCTCTCTAAATAAATTACGAACTCCTTGAGCATATTACAGGCCATACATTTTATTCTGGGCACCCTGAACTGTTTCCAGTTATTAAGATAGATGCTGACCTGATTCTTGTTTCTCAATTTAGTGATCAATTTATTTAACTAATCACCACTGCCTAATATAAGATTATTAGCACATCACAATAGTACTAAACATGAGAAACTAATAAGCGTTTTTTATTTGTTTCTCTGGGTAACTACAGGATTATTTTTAGCTCACTTGTGAAGAGCTGAGATTACAAATACAGAAGCAAACATGCCAGATACATGTAATTAATTTAGTTGGTACCTCTGGACTTCAGCTGCAACATATCAAACGCTACCTACTTAGAATAAAATATTTGCAATGAGTTGCAAAAAATGACCTAGTTCAAAAGGTGTCTCACATTAAGATGAAAAAGGTCAAATTCAAGGTACTATATGTCATAGCACACTTCATTAAAAAACTAACAAAACCCAGTAAACTCTAATCACTTTCTAGTTGGCCTTTTTTTCTTCTTCCTGAGCATGGCTTCCTCCTACCCTCCCATTTCACACATAGTACAAAAGCACTTACACATTCTTTAAACAAATTCTTTTCTTTTATGAGTTTTGGCAAGTACACCTATGAACAGACTTTCTGGAGAGGGAAGGGGAAGGAGAGCTTTTACCTAACCTGCCAAAGTTACTACATGTTCTCTTCCTGGACCAACTGTTTACTGTTTACACAGCCCTTCCCTAACCCTTTAACTTCCGACTTCAAATCCCCAAGGTCTGATTATAGATAAGAGTTATTTTTTCAACAAGCTTGCAGAAAATATTAATGACAATGCACAGGAATTCAATGTTATGACACTTAGACCACAATGAAGGAAATCTTTATTTTTAATTCTTACTGATTTTAGAGAGAGAAATATGGATCTGAGAGGTACGTCGATCAATTGCCTCTGCTACATGGCCCCACTGGGAATCAAACCCCCAACATAGGTACCTGCCCTGTCCAGGAATGAAACCCTCGACCTTCCAGTGACCTTCCAGTGCACTGGACGCTGTGGACACTGTTCCAACCAACTGAGTCATGCTTGCCAGGGCAATGGAGAATATCTTGATACTCAATTACATAACAATGCTCCACTCCACTTAACCTCATTTAAAAGCCTTCCTTGAAACTGTTTATCCTTTTTGTTGTTCCTACCCACCTCCTAACACTTCCATTAGCTCTGAAGTAGCCCCTCTTTTAAAATAGAGATCTGACCCACAACCTGTCAGTTACTGTTGCCTCACAGACCTATTGCTTGCAGTATGCTACACTAACAAGCCATAAAAGGAGAAACTGGGGGAAGCCTTGTGGAGGTCAGAGTAGAAGCAGGTGTGAGTGGGTCCGGCAGAAGGAGACATGGCTGCCAAAGTGTTTGCATCCATTGGCAAGTTTGGCCTGGCCTTAGCCGTTGCGGGAGGCGTGGCGAACTCGGTCTTGTATAATGTGGATGCTGGGCACCGAGCTGTCATCTTTGACCGGTTCCGTGGAGTGCAGGACATCGTGGTGGGGGAAGGGACTCACTTTCTCATCCCTTGGGTACAGAAACCGATTATCTTTGACTGCCGTTCTCAACCCCGTAACGTGCCAGTCATCACTGGTAGCAGAGATTTACAGAATGTCAACATCACCCTGCGCATCCTTTTCCGTCCGGTCGCTAGCCAGCTTCCCCGCATCTTCACCAGCATCGGAGAGGGCTATGCCGAGAGCGTGCTGCCCTCCATCACCACAGAGACCCTCAAGTCAGTGGTGGCTCGCTTTGACGCTGAAGAACTCATCACCCAGAGAGAGCTGGTCTCCAGACAAGTGAGTGACGACCTGACCGAGCGAGCCGCGACCTTCGGGATCCTCCTGGATGACGTGTCCTTGACGCATCTGACCTTCGGGAAGGAGTTCACAGAAGCGGTAGAAGCCAAACAGGTGGCCCAGCAGGAAGCGGAGATGGCCAGATTTGTGGTTGAAAAGGCTGAGCAGCAGAAGAAGGCAGCCATCATCTCTGCTGAGGGCGATGCCAAAGCCGCCGCGCTGATCGCAGACTCGCTTGCTACAGCGGGCGATGGCCTGATCGAGCTGCGCAAGCTGGAAGCCGCGGAGGACATCGCCTACCAGCTCTCCCGCTCTCGGAACATCACCTACCTGCCGACTCCCCCAGTGAGGCCTGCCCTGCCCGCACCTGCTCCGCCCCGTGGCCACAGCCCTGAGGATTCTTATCATTGTGTTCCTTCTGCCCCTACCCCAGAATCACTGTGAAATTTCATCATTGGCTTAAAGTGAAGGAAATAAAAGTAAAATCACTTCAGACCTCTAAAAAAAAAAGAAACACATCATCCTGAGACTTACAGACTGCTCCCTGATTTGTTTCAGATCCTCAAGATGAGCTTTCCTGCTTTTTTTTGTCACTATAATGGTTTATGTTAATAATCTTTCTTACAAGAAGTTCCAAAGTATGTTTCAACCATCCTATATAATTAAAGGCTAATATGCAAATCACCCAAACGATGGAACAACTGGTCGCTATGATGAGCACTGACCACTATGGGGCAGACGCTCAATGCAGGAGCTGCCCCCTGGTGGTCAGTGTGCTCCCCTCGGCCAGAGGCCCTGAGCCGGGCTCATGGCTGGCGAGCACAGTCGCAGTGGTGCGAGCCTCTCCTGCCTCCATGGCAGTGCTAAGGATGTCGACTGCCAGATGTCCGACGGGAGCCAGCCTAAGCCATCAGTTGGACATCCCCCGAGGGCTCCCAGACTGCGAAAGGGCGCAGGCCAGGCTGAGGGACCCCCCTGAGTACACGAATTTCATGCACCAGGCCTCTAGTGTCATCATAGAAACCAGAAAAGATGTAAGTATGGCTTCTCTCTAAACTCAGACACAAAATAGCCTTCTATTTCCACCTTTTACTTACCTCAAAACTCATCATCATACAAGATAACAAAAAATGATTATGTAAAAGTTTTAAGGTTTTCTTCTGAATATTTCTTGCAAGCAAATGTTCATCACAATATTGCAAATAAGGAAAGTAAAACCAATTTCATTATCTTAGTACAGCAATAATAAAGTTAGGTAAAGACTAACCACTGAAAATAAGACCTTGTACATTTATGTTTGAATTTTTTTTATCTTTCCTTGTCATGCTCTCTATTTTTAGTGTGATTTCTATTATTAGTGAAATTCAGGACTAATGTAATTACAAGTTATTGTCCGTCTTCATTCATCCAAAGGAACTAAAAAAAAGTAGAAGAATTTTTTGAGTCAGTTATCAAATCCCCTTGGAAATTGAGAAAAGGGAAAGCAAGGTGATATTCTCCCTGCTCAATGTTGTTAGCAGATATGACCACACGTTCAAGAAAAAACATTTATAAAAGCACAGGAAAAGAACAAAATAGGAAATAGTTCTGGTTAATGCCATGTGAAACACAATATTTTGAGTAACTTTGACCAAAAAGGGCAGTTTTGTCTATTTTAACCTGCCTTTACAAACAACACCTATCATTGAAACTGATTAACCCACCTTCTCTAGAGAAAGCTACGCAATCAATTGTGAAAGCTATGGAGAAAAAAGAAGATCCCATAACATTTTCTTTTCTTTATAGGAGAAGTGTGGAACAGGGTGACCTTAAAAAGGTTGCAGAACCACAACCACTCCCAGTGCCCAGTGCTTTGTCATATAGGGGACTCATGGTGTCCTTTTTTGGATCTCTGAATATTCAGTTTACTCATTCTTCTTGGTATAATTCAATGCTACTTAAACCAAAGAGCCTTTCTAATGATTCCAACCAGTAGTTATCTCTGCCCTATTCTGAGCTTTCACAAATTTTAATCCACAGTTCTTCAAGATTATGTTTGAAGACAGCATTGTTTTAACATGACGAATGAAGGTAGCTGCCCCCCCCCCCTTTCCCCTTTTATTATACTAAAACAATGAGTATACCAAATACCTGTGATTCTCCTGTGGTTGTCTTTAGTTAGTCGATTCATTTCTTAAGTAATGGCTAAATTGTCTACTGTTTTATTGGATTACTAGTATTTTTAAAATTGAGTCCATTACCTCATATTTCTTTTTTATATAAATACTAGAGGCCTGTTGCACGAAGAGATTCATGCAATAGGCCTTCCCTTCCCTTGGCTGCTGGCACCAGTTTTCCTCTGGCACCCAGGACCCAGGCCTTCGCTCTGGCTGGGCTCCGGGCTCTGGGCCCCCCCAACCCCCCCACAGCCATCAGGCCTCACGGCTCTGCTGATCCCGGGGCCGTGAGGTCTCGCGGCTAGGCTGATCCCCAAAACCTTCATTTTGGTGAAAATATAAGATCCCCAAAACCTTCATTTTGGTGAAAATATAAGGTCTTCTGTCCATCTGATTTATCAAGTGGGAAAGGGAGGGAAATTAGATTTATTTGAATTTTACTCCCTTTTATTTCCATAGCTTATTCTGTGATGAGATGCTAAAGAGCAGGGAAATAGCTGAAGGGACAATAGTCAAAGGGAGAGAAAAAAAGGGCATAGAATAATTCACAAAATGACTAATTTAACCTCAAATAATGGCAAGTTAACTATATATATAGTTATTACCCTACACAACTCAAAACTAAAATGTACCATGTCGTCCTTTAATAACCTTTGAATTTATTATTTGAAAAAAAGTACAGCCTACCATCAGCTAGATTAAATTTGGCCATATATTCTGTTATATTACTAACATATCCAGCCATTTGTGAAGCCAAGAAAGAGTAAAATGTACTCTTAGGACTGGTACTCAACCTTGAAGTGCTGAAAGCTACTTTATCATCTGGTGTGGAGACAAACACATGCATGCACATGTGAACCTAACACTATGTTGTGTGGAAAGCTCAGCATAATCACCGTCATTGTAAATCACTGAGGTATCCATTCCTTTTAACATACACAAATCAAGGCAGAGCTAGAGCTCCCTGTGATTCCTACAAGGATATCTGAATCACATTTAACTTTTTTCTCCTTCCGCTCTTCTCACTGAAAGCTTGAAATGTGGAAGGTATTTTCCTCTCCCACAACATGCAGGAAACTATCATAGCACAACTAGTTTACACATTATCATTTAAATGTTGTAAGACCACAGTTGTGCTTAATATTCCAGATATGACCCAGAAAGCAGAAGAGATCTCATTAGATTCCTTCTAAAAAATTAGAGTTATCTTTCTAGTTTTATGTTTAGCATTATCCTAATCCAATTATAATGTCTTGATTTTCCTTCCCATTTTGCCTTACAGCACTCATAAACTAAAAGTAGTCACTTTTCTGCATATTGGATGAAATTGTTTTATAGGCTAATCAATTACAGTTTCCTAAAACTACACATAACTATAAAATATAGTATTTTCAAATCAAAGATAATTCAGTTATTTATCTATGATCAAAGTCATAAAACATAATTTTCCAAAAATTATAATGGTTGTATAATCTAGATTTGTTTGGTTTGGGCCAAGATGAGATACATGATGGGTAATATATTAATGACCTTTTACACTTGGTTCCTCCAAAGCTTCTTCATTTTATTCAGCATTTAGTTTAAATTATTTTAAATTGAAGCTGTTCTATGTTGCAAACACAGCTAAAATGAAGAGCTTCTGTGGCAGCAGTGACCAGATTTTAAATGCAGGTAGATCAATAAAAAAAAAAATCCACCAAGCACAGGCTCCATGTGTGAGTGGAATGGTTTATAATAGCTTGCAAATGACTATGTGCTTGCTGTAACCAGCTGTTCTTAAATTATGAATATGCAACCACTTCATGTTAAAGCCAAATCCCTGCCCTATTTCTACAGAGAAATCCCAGTAGTTTTGCTTGTTCTACATGTTAGCTCTGTTAAGGATACAAATAGCAGTAAGCTTCGGAACAAATAGGACCAAACTATTGGCATTTCATGCACTGGGTCCATTATCACAGCAGGGGATGTCAATCATTGGGACATTCCTATAACAGCTCAGGCAATATGACAATGATCTTGTAGGGGGAAAAAAATCAAAATCTCTGCAGCATACTCAAAGTCCTGACAACCTAATGCTTTCTTACTTCAGCCAATCAGATTGTCAAACCTGACCTACTAGAAGACTTGCATCAAGCTTGAAACATTCAAAAACATCAATCATAAAAACAAAGACAGGACATTGAATTATACAGTATTAACCTCCAGGGTTTGCATACAAAGACCTTAGATTTATTTATGTCCCAGTGAGTTAAGAGCTTCAGTACACCGTTCTTTACACCAAACTGACTGCCAATTTGATGAACCTCTCTGCCCTCAGCAGGAGTGCACCGTCTTTGATTAATGAGTGCATGCTTGTGGAAAAGTGTTAAGAGGAGAAAACAGAGGAAAAACACACAATTATGTCCACATATAGCTTAAGTACCAATACAACCACCACCTTCCAAACAAATGCTCCTTTTTCCTTATGTACACATGCATACATGTGAAGAAACCAAATTAGTAAGGGTTCTTATCTATATATCACCTTCATTATTAGTATTATTTCTAACACAATTTTTATTTTGAATGAAAAGCATTCAAAAACCAAAGTACAGGTCAAATTTCATATATTATAAAAATAACTACTGTTAAACCTCACCCAAGGATATTTTTTTTTCCCATTGATTTTTCAGAGGATGGGAGGGAGGGAGAGAGACAGAGACATCCCGCACTAGCACGACTGGGGCGGGGGATCGAAGCCTGTAACGCAGTGGATCTCAACCTTCCTAATGCCGCGTCCCTTCAATACAGTTCCTCATGTTGTGGTGACCCCCAATTTCATTGTTACAAACTGAACATAATTAAAGCATAGTGATTAATCACAAAAACAATATGTAATTATATATGTGTTTTCCGATGGTCTTAGGCGACCCCTGTGAAAGGGTCATTGGACCCCCAAAGGATTGAGAACCGCTGCTATAATGGAAGTATTTCCCTTGATGGGAACCGAACCCGGGAGCTTTCAGTCCTTGGGCCAATACTCTAACCACTGAAAAAACCTGCTAGGTCTACACATAACTATTTTAAAAAACAAGTTGAAAACTCCCTATCTTGTACAGTAATTTTTGAAATATGCCTCATATTCTTTAAAAAGCCTATTCATTTTGAAAACTCAATAATTAACTTACAAATATAAGGACTATTAAATATTTTATATCTCAAACTGTATTGATTTGTCACAAATCATATAGCATTCAAAATTGATTTAAAAGTCATGAAAATTCATTTTATTTTTCTTTCAGCAAAGATGTCAATATTTTATAACTCCATATGTAACTGTAAATTAATTAAATATATTTATTGCCCAAAATATCAAAGTTAATATAAATTAAAATACTTATAAATTAAAGTTTTAAGCTTTTTTTGACTCTTGTGATTAGAACTGCCCTCCTTTACGAAACCCAATGAGGAAAAATTCCTACTTAAATTATGGGGTACTAAAAGTAAGCTAAGAATTCAGATTTCTTTAAAAATTTTTTCATTTACTATATAACTCAATTTTACACAATTTAACTTGAGACTATCTGCATTGACACAAATATGTTATGAGTAAATGTATTTCTTAAAAATTTTATCACAGGCTAAGGTAATGATTTTCTTTTTAAGAAACTATGTGGCTGTTATATAGAAGGGTGGAGAAAGCATATTACCTCAATATAAATCTTAACTTTAGTCTCAGTAATGTATGATCTATAAACTTACGATTTCAGGAAACTATAATCCTGGAATCACTCAACAGTGTATGATAAGTGTTTAAAATGTATTTATTTTGTATAGTAAGTCTTTTAATGGGATTTAACTCAGCAAATTATATATTCTAATCATCAATTTTACACTTTAAGTATTTTAAAAGCAAACTATTTTATCTGAAATATAAATTTTATGCTCTGAAAATCTGTTTAAATGTATAATGTATTTAAAGATTTAAAAATTAAAAGTCAATAAATATTAGGACTAGAAAAATCTTTTAACAGTAATAAACTACATTATATCTTTAAACTTATCATCCTAAAGTCTTCTTGCAGAAAAGTTCATTTTTTTTCCTGTTGGGATTATCACTGTTTTTCCTCTTTCCTTCTTATCTCTTCTCCCACCAAGATGAAAAAGGCAGCAAATAATCAGAAAAAATAGAGGCTAGGCACCAAAAGAATGACCATTTTAGTACCACAGTTTGACAGTTGGAACTATCAAAAAAAGTTATTAGTGAAATAAATATATGATTTCAATTTTTTAAATAATTAAATGACAATTATTTAATAATATCTTCATTACTTTATAAAGAAAATTAAACACAAAGCTGCCCATTTCCTCAACAATTCTTTTCTGAATATCTTCTTCAACAAAAGTTTAAACAAATATTTAATCAAATTACTAAATATTTGTTAAATAAAGCACAATATTTTTAAAACCTCATGGTATGAAATATTTAACTTTATAATTTAAAAATCTCATAAAATACCTAACTAGGTAATTTAAAGAGTACCTCAGGATATCAAGTACATTAAATGTCATTAAACCTTGATGACACAATTTTATCTAGGAGTCAAAATCACCACATTACTTAGTTTGTGATAAATCATATCTTCTTTTGGTAGTTCTAGCAAGGACTAGGTTAAAAACACACACACACACACAAAAACCACCTCAAATAACAACTTAAAATCTCTTTCTTTGAGAAATCTTTAAATCTAAAAGTAATCAAGTTTTAACACATACTTTCACTAATTCAAGGAGATGAGACAGAAAAAACATGAACTTTCAAGCAACTGTGATATCCTACATCTTGTATAGTAACACAAAAGTAGCAACAAAGACATTAACAATTGCAGTTCAAGCTGGGAGTGACTGTTCTGTTTCAATTCAATGACACCACTAATGGCTTCTTAGCAGCTCCATGAAATCAACCAGCTGTCAAGTTGATGCATCAGAAGGAACAGTTATGCACTCCCATAAGAAAAAGCAACACATCAGGATGTTGGGCAAAACATCTGCTCCTTTACAGTGCAGTTCTAATAAACATGCAAACAAAGAAATAGGAGAAAGGGCAACAGTTCTAAAATTCCAAGGTTTCCATTACAGTCATATGAATTTTAAATAAATGGTTCATAAAAATAAAAACAAATTTCTGCCAAGTTGGATACTTTAAATTATTCCCTATCTTTTGAAAATGCTAGTTATAACTACTCAGATACTTCTAGAAAGGCAAAAACTACATTAAAAAAATCTTTACATTTTAAAAATTGAATGAACTATATTCACCAAGTAAAATCATTATCATGTTATGCACAAAACTCAAATATTAATACTAAAATATATTCTTCATTTAATAAGTACTTAGTTAATTATGTCAACAGTAAGTCTAATAAGTGCATTTCCAAGACTGAATAGTCTAAAAATATTTTTCAGTAGTGTTTGAAAGACTTAAATGTGTTATACTTCAATATTAGTTTAACATATGAGAACAGTAAAGGTATTATTCTCTGGATTTTAAAATAAGTACCTACTTCTCTCCAAACCATTACATGATTACAACAGTATTAAGTTCTCATAAATAACTTCCTATGTTTAAAACATACAATTTGATTTCCTAAAAAAATAAACTTATTTGTCATCATAGGCTTAAAATAATTTTACATTTAACCATTCATTTCAAACATTTGTAAAATCTCACTTTTTTCTATCTGACACAAGTGCCTCGATGTTGCCCAAATTATTGATTATGCAGCACAGTGACAATGTGTATAGTGTTTACAATAGGTATGAGACATCAAATATATTTAACTACCATTTTCTTAAACTGCTTATCCTCTGTTGCTTGCCATTTGTAATCTGCCAAATCTTCTAGTCCTTTGTTGCATGTATAATTTAGAACCATCTGTTCTATGTGCTTATAACTATTTAAACATTTTTACCTACCTACAATTCACATAAATGGCAGACATTCACTTCAGTCAAGCTTTCTATATAGCATTTTACATAAAGCAAATTCCTAGATAAAAAGCATAGCAGATAACACCAAAGAAGACTGCTACAGAGATAAAACATACCACATACAAGTTTTTATGTCTTAGACAAACCTTTTCATGTATTCAGAATTGTTTCTATTATTTTTTTTTAGTTAATTGTAGTCAATGTTTTTCCCCAACCCAGAAGACAAAGAGAATGCAAATTAAATACAGACAGTTTCATGTCCTTGTTAGAAGAGAAGTAAATATGCTGACTGCAAATGACTACAGGAGACAGAATTCCACTTTCCCATTCAATTTACAGTGCCTCTTATTTATATACCAGTCAGTGTATCATTAAGTTTGATCATGTGACCAACTGAACTTTTGTGAGGTGAAAAACTATTTTAGACAAGCAAATTTAAACAACACTGGTTTTTATTGTTTATCTTTTCATAATGGCTGACAGGGCTTATAGCTTGAGGTTATAAAACATATTTTAAAATCAATTCTGTATTTTAAATACTAACCACATTTTCACCAGTCGTTTGACTTAATATCTGCTACTAAATTTTAAAAGGATCCAGTATCTCCAAGTATTTTCAATGGTTATATATTTTCAAAATATAAACGCATATGTATAAAACAGAGTAATTACAAAAGGGAATCTAGGTAATCTAAAATAAGTATACCTAAATATTAACCAAACTGATTAAAGAAAATTCCACAGCAGAGAGTGAGGTAAATAAAAAAGGGATTACGCAGATTAAAAATAACATTTGAAACCCTCAAAGAAGAAAAAGCACGTAGACAAAAAAAGCTAGGTGAATATCAACTGACACTATAAAACTTTACACCATTTTTTTTTGCACAATTTTCCACCTGTTACTAGATCATACAATGTGTAGACATTTAGGTTCATTTTTGAGAAGAGAACACAAAAATAAACAGTACAACTTATCGTTAATCAGTAAGAGACACGGTCCTTTAAAACGGGGGGGGGGGGGCCGAAAAATTTACTCTTGGGACAAATACCCAATAAAGTTTACATGACGTCACTGAGCCCCTGAACATTCCCTAAACTTTGAGTCTTATCCAGACACACTTTTTGCCTCTCTAAGGCTTCTTCCCCTTCCTCAAAAATAAAAAAAAAAAGAGAGAGACTTGGGAATAAAAATTGCCCAAGATGGCGAAACGCTTGTTGTTTAGAGGGCAGAGGGAAAAAAATGGAGGATATTGTAATATACACAAAGGGATAAATTTCCACAACTCGGCCAAGGGCTGCAGCTGCTTCTCCCTTTACAAGGAAGCAAACACAAAAGATAAAGACGCAGAGCCAGAAAAGAAGGGAAAATCGCCCGACAGCAGGGCCAGCTCTGCCTCTCCCAGCATTTCCTTCCTCCCCAAGTCCCAATTCTGGGGTTCGTGGAACTACTCTAAGGGGAGGGGAGCCGCGAAAGGGAACGGGGGGAGGGGGGCATGAGGATGAAAAGAGCGAAGAAGAGTTGAGAGCTGGCGGCGGCTCCCGGGGAGAACTGCTCCGAGAGACATTACTGTGGGAAAGCTAGGCTCCTCTAGCCCCGTGTGTGCCGACAAATAGACCTTCCAGGTATTTCCCAGTGCCACCTGCCCCCCACCCCCACCCCGGCTCGTTTCTGTCAACTCCAGAGCTCCAGGCTACACGGGGAAGAGCCAGAGGCCCGAACTGGGGGGTGGCAGGCGCAGCTAATCGGTCCTGCAGGAAAGAGGGGGCGGAGGCAAAAAAGGGCAGCAGTAGGCGGACAGGGTGGGGGTGGGGGGAACCTCGCAACTACCCCGGCGAGAAGGGGGGCAGTGGATATTCCCGGGTTGGAACAGCGATCTCCACAAGGCCAGAGATTGTTTTTTTTTTTAACTAAGCAAAACTGTTGGCGGCGACCTGAGCGCTGGGAGCCGAAGGAAGGAAGAAAGAGACGCCAGCCGGGCGGCCGAGCGGGGCGGCCGGCACAAAGGAGGCGGACTCGCGGCCGCAGCTGCCCGCGCCGGGGAGGCACGGCCCGCGGCCCTGCTGGACCGAAGTCCCGCACCGGCAGCTAGGAATAAAGTTTACGTTCTCCTGAGACCGCACCCCCCCTCCTCCCACCCAGGACCGCGCATCTCCGCGTCCTGCTCCCCCAAACTCCACTCGGGACCCCGAGCACCACCCCAGCCTCGCAGCCAGCACAACAAAGAGACACACCGACCGGCGAGCGTAAACAGCCGCGGCAGGGCGAGCAGGGCGGGCAGGGCGAGCGCCTCGAGGTAGCGACTCCGGAGTCTCCCCGGCTCGCCGGAGCGTAGTTTCTCCTTTTCTGTTTCAACCAGCCTTACAACACTGGGAATTTTCATTTTCACCCGCGCCCCTCTTACCCGAGGATTTTTAACTCACCTTTACTTTCGAACTGAGTTGCGGTGGATGGGATTTTTGTCTTCCCCGGATGGTTGAAGGTTACGATTTTTGTTTTTTTGGAAAGCCCAACACCTCCTTATTCCTGTGATTATTTTTTCAAGAAAAGTAGAGAGTTGGAGTGGAGGTGAGACTGGTGATCGGGAAAGCCCTGGACTCCCTCCTTCTCCGTCTTCCGCCTCGCTCTCTCTGATTAGTTCCTATCCAGCAGCAGATTGAAGCAGGAGATGATTCTTCTCAAGGTTTGTTCAGCAGCTTCACTTCTAGGCGAAGGCTTCATGAACCAAGTGACGTCAACCAACAAGGCTTCTCTCTCTCTCCTCTCTCTAACAATGAAAGTTGCTGTTAACAAGGGAAAAAAGAGAGAGAATTGTTTATACCATTTCACTTCCAATAATAAATGACCTATCAGCTCCTAAAGGAGCCAAGGGAGGGAGGGGGTTGCTTCTTCTTCTCAAGGATACTGTAGCTTTAAGTTTGCACCGTTCCTGGTCCCAGGAAAAAGTTAGGAAACTTCATGTTTTGTTTTGCTTTGCTTTTAAAAGCAGAGAGGACAGAAAATGAGATCGAAAACGGAATTTTTCAAAAACGTAAACTGGAGAATAGGGAACATAGATTAACCATTTCCACCTAAACTTTTTTGTCCGTAAACTCAGAATTCGGTTGAAGTCCACAAGCCAACTAAATTAATATGCCAAGAATTCGTGGGTGTTTGGAAATCAAAATAAAATAAAAAGAAGGACGCAAGATTGTCCCGGGATTAAACGCTACTGCCCTAACACGGGCAAGTTAAACTGTAATGTTTATGCATGGAGTTAAAATTTAAATAAAACATTTTAAAATAGTAAACCGTTTTAAATTTATAAATTAAAACTGTAAAAGGTAATCTCAATAGTAGCTCCCTCCTCCTCCCAATTTCTGAGAGGTTAAAGTGGGGGATAGCTAATTGTAGGAATTGAACACTTGTAAAAATATCAAATTAAGTAAGACTACTGGTAGCCCATTGCTCCATCTTTAAACTACACACGAGGCATGCTATTTGTCTACTCCAAAAATTTCCAACTTTGTTTTTTACCCTACTATTTTTCACAATTCCAACATCCTGAAATCAGTAAAGTTAAACTAAAGGTAAAGTACAGCACATTCTCTCTTCCTGCACACACTCCATAGTTTCTTAAAAATTATTTTAAAAGAAGTCTTTACCTTGGTAATGCTCTATTACTCAATATGATAAATAATTTTTAAAATTTTCATTGAGGTGTTTTTCCCCCCAAAGCACATTAAAGTCTCCAAATTCATATAATTAAAAATTGCATAATTTAATTTTCAGGATGAAGAGCAAGGGAAAGGCAAGCTTTAGAAGAATAATTTGACTATATATTCATACATATATATATGTGGATAAATGTATCTTAAAAGACGCTATTGTTTTATGTTTCCTCTTCAGCCACTGGCTGTGAGTTTAATTGTGCTGGAGGATCTTCATTAGTATTAACACATGGGGAGATTTCACAAAGCTGCTTCATTAGGGGGAAAAAAAAGAAAGCTTGGCAGACTAGGTCTTTTTGCATGCACTGAGAATGTCAGCCTTACCTCGGTCATTTGTAACATAATAAGTGCAAGTACAATGATTGCAATGCTGAAGCACTGGGGGAAGGGTGGAAATACTGCCTGTCTAATAGGGATATCTGAAAAGAAGGCTGCTCATTACATAGTAAAATATATGCTAAAAATTAGTGAAGATGATGGCTCAGGAGACTGATGCTAAATAAATTAATGTGCTGATATGTTTTTAATTATTATTTTTGTAGTAGTTTATTTCATTCTCAGGATTCACATTGAGCAGCAAAGCTTGTGCTAGCACTTATTGATTTTTTTCCCCTGCCACATTCCCGGAATACAGATTTTAATCATTTCACTACACCACACTCAGTAATTTCATTAAAAACTGGAACCTTCCATCCCAGAAAAGCATTTAATTTCAATGACATACAATTTCTCTCTTAGCAGAAAACTGTCTGTACAGTAAAAGCTGGCCTAAGGTTCAAATGCATAATTTAATCCTGAGTTTTCCATGCTCTGCATTCCTTTGAAGCTATAATTTGAGTAACTACCTAATAACTATAATAAGGACAATAATTTCCTTTAATATATTATTAACTCATATTTAATTAACTCAGAGGCCAAGCTCTGTACATGTATGACTGGGTCAACCGTTCTACAATTTCAAAATTTACTAATATTGTTCCAGAAAAAATATAGATTAAAATATAAGTGTAAATACTAGCATTTAGATATTCTGTAGAAACTAACATGCAAAAAAGTTCATGCATGTTTATATACTAGAGGTCATTACTCATATAAACAGTATTTTAAAACAATTGGAAGTAAACAAGGCCTTCCCTAATATTTCTATATATAAAGTATTATAATAATATTTCAGCAATCCCTTTCTGATAGTTTATGCAATCACTAGCATAATTGTTAAAAACATTCAATTTTGAAAGGATAAAAAAGGGCTAGATTCAAGTCTCAATTTTCATAAAGAATTCCTTTAAAACATTTTTTAAATTACCTTAAATGGCATATTTGAATAGCTTGAATAACTAAGAATATATCTTTTTTTAAAAAATTTGAATCTATTGGAGTGGTATTAGTTAATAAAACCATAAGGTTTCAAGTGGGCAACTCTATATAACACATCATCTGCAAACTGCATTATGCACTCACCACCCAAAATCAAGTCTCTTTCCACCACCATTTATTCCTCCCTTTGCCCTCTTCCACAAGGATATATCTTTTACTTGAATATTCTTTAAAATATACTGCAAAGCATGGTTCAATTTTTGGTTCAAATAATATTTTGAAATAATATTGGACTTAAAGATGGCACGTTAGTTTTCCAAACAATTGGTTTTATGAGGACATTTAATTTACATTGCCTGGTTTTTAAAGAAGAAACCTCTGGGGAAAATATTTGACATAATAAAATTCACTTGTTAATTTAATGTTTAGATATATGGCTAAGAAATAGAAAAAATGGTACACATGTAATGAAAGGGGTTAACTCATACAAAACTTATATTTAAAAAAAAAACTCCTAAAAGAATTAAAAAACAAAAACAAAACAAAACAAAAAAAAAACTCCTACCATTCTACTAGGTAATTTTAGACCACAGTTCAAAAAGTTTTTTAAACAGTATGTACATATATTTTCAAGTTGAAGCCACAAACAAAACAAAGTTGCCTTTTCCTTGGTTAAATGATGAAGGAACTTAAAATAAAAGTGTCCTCAAAATGTTGGTATTAAAAGTGGTGATAGTGAAGAACTTGATTTTAGTGTCTTTAAAATATTTTTAAACTATTTTTTTATCATTATCAAGGGCTACTTATATAGTTTGGAAAATATTTTTGCAACATTCTCAAAGATGAAATGCAGTTCAATGTAAATCAATGAATTAAAAAAATAATTGGCAAATGAAAAAGTCACATAGATTGATATCTAAAATTCGTAAGATGAATTCCTATATTTGAATAAAATAAAGCTTCAGTTTTTATACTAAAATATATCAAATAATTTGGTAATTAAAATAATTTTCCTAATCTATACTTTTAAAACTGTCTTTTAAAAAGAATGGTATACTAGAAATTTAAAACTGAATTACTCCAATATTTGATACCCTCTTACTAAGAAGTTGTGCTTAATTCTTTTTTAATATGATTCCTTCCCTTTTTTCATGTTATCACATTTGATTGTCTGAGAAATTACAACATAGTCATAGAGTTGAGGGGGGGAAAAACAAAATAATTACTAATCGTTATAAAACAACTTGGCTCCCACAGCACTTAATCTTCTGCCTACAATCATCATTTAAATTAGTACTTCATCATGTACAGAATTGTAAAAGAATTAAATGATCAAACAGATCCTTTCCAATATTACTGGTAATTATCTCTATATGATTTACACCTATCCCACAGACTAATTATGCCACCACTAAAGACTCAATTGTTGCACTTTCTTCTTTAAAGCAGCATCTATTTTAGGACCAAGACAGAAGTTCATAAATAGGTAGATATAAAAGTAAAGATGGATATCTCATTTATCACGATAGGTATTGCACATGAACCTTCAAAGAGTAAGGAATTGCCCTGAACAGAGAACAAAGTCTAGGAAGGCTGACTACAAAAAGTCCAAAGAATGAGAGTTCTAAATAGGAGAACAAGCTGGCCACTGCCATGTCTTATTCCTGTTTCATTGGTACAGACTAATGAAGCTTTATTTGTTTGTATTCATTGAACAAACATTTGAGTGCTTGCTATATCCTGTGCACTCTGCTAGAGGCTGGAAAACATGAAAAGCTCACAGTCTGGTTGATGTTGAAAGTGTGAAATTCCTGGGAGATTAGAGACTTACATAAATCACATTATAAAGATACAAATAATAAAGTTTTGCTAGAATAAAGAGGATGGGGCAACAAATTCTGACATAGTCTTAAAAAAAAGCTTTATCAAAGAAATGCCTTTTGAACTGCATCTCAAATACTGAAAGCTGACAGGCAGAAGGAGGAGGGGGTGGATTCTAAATGGAAAAAAAAAACACAAAAAAACAAAACTAAGTTTAAATACAAAGTGCCACTAGGTCTGGTATCCATCCACTTGCGAGAAATTCAGTTGTAACAATAATATTCAATGCAAGCTATGAAATAATAGGGTGAAGGAGGAAAAGGAGGCCAGAGGCTGTATCATTGATGGTAAAGTGGTTGAATTTATCCTGAGCGCCAACTAAGGTCAGCAAAGGAATGACATGATCGACCTTGTTTTCAGGGAACAATAACTGTGAAGCCAGTGCAGATGACAGACTGTATGGTGAAGAAACTGCTTAAGAGTGCATATGAAAGATGGTAAAAGACAGTGGCTATGGGGATTTAAAGCCAGATATTTTTTTATGTAAAGTGTGGATTTGGTGACCAACTGAAAACAGAGTAAAGGGAGAGGAAGAACTGAATGAAGACTACAGAGATTTCTGGCTTAGGGAATTGGGCACACCAGAGTCATTAAGGAAGGTCTAAGATACATAAGGGAAAACAAATCATAAAGTAGTTTGGAAATAGAACTTGACATTATGCTTTGTAAGTCATTTTATTTTTTAATATTCTTTATTGATTAAGGTATTACATATGTCTCCTTTTCACCCCATTGCCTCCCCCACCCCCAGCACATGCCCCTGTGTCTGTGTCCATTGGTTATGCTTATATGCATGCACACAAGCCCTTTGGTTAATCTCTAACCGCCTCCCCCAACACTCCCCTGCCTTCCCTCTGAGATTTAATAGTTTGTTAGATGCTTCTGTCTCTGGATCTATTTTTGTTCATCAGTTTATGTTGTTCATTATATTCCACAAATGAGTGAGATCATGTGATATTTATCTTTCTCTGACTGGCTTATTTAGCTTAGCATAATGCTCTCCAGGTCCATGCTGTTGTGAATGGTAGGAGTTCCTTCCTTTTTACAGCAGCGTAGTATTCCATTGTGTATACCTGTGGGGAACCGATATAGGGTTAAGCCTTGGACTGACCTGTTGGCAAAGTCACAAACAGGTCTTCCAAGTCTTAAACAACCCAATCTGAGAGGTGGCCGCTGATTTACATGTGCTATCATTTAAAAAATAAAAAAGGGGGAATTTGCCGGAAGCCGGTCCATCCTTGCTGCTTAACACAGTCACTGCAGGGAAGAAACATCTGCACAACATATGTTTCAAGGGACCTAGGGTATATGGCATACTGTTCTTAATATGTTTGCTCCCCTTCTTAGCACTATGTGTTTTAACCAAGGTCACCTCTCCAGGAAAGGTTGTTTCCCCAGGTGGCGATTTTTCCCTGGAGTTAGGGATTAACAGGACTAAGGAAGGGAATCAGTAAAACCCCTTAACTAAGTGCCAGGCGGGTAGTTAATCACTTTAACTATGAACAACCTTGGAATGGAGATAACAAACGCCCTAACCTTTGGAATAGAATGGATACGATTAAAAGCAACTGGTATAAATACAGATGTAACAGGAGAAAAAAAAAAGGGACAACCTTGCTATGCTGATCAACTGAACACTGTCTCCGTGTCATTCCTTCTTCGCCGACTCCGTCCACACCTTTGGGAACCCCTAGACCTGCTGGGGCAGGACCCCAACATATACCACAGTTTCTTAATCCACTCATCTGCTTGTGGGCACTGAGGCTGTTTCCAAATCTTACCTATGGTAAATTGTGCTGCTATTAACATAGGGGTGCATATATCCTTTCTGATTTCTTGGGATATATTCCTAGAAGTGGGATTATTGGATCAAATGGCAGTTCCATTTTTAATTTTTTGAGGAAACTCCATGCTGTTCTCCACAGTGGTTGTACCAGTCTGCATTCCCACCAGCAGTGCAAGAGGGTTCCTTTTTCTCCGCATCCTCTCCAGCACTTGTTTGTTGATTTGTTGATGATAGCCATTCTGACAGGTGTGAGATGGTACCTCATTGTCGTTTTGATTTGCATCTCTCGGATAATTAGTGACTTGGAGCATGTTTTCTTCGCCTTCTGTATGTCCTCTTTCTTTTTGATTGGATTGTTTATCTTCCTTTTGTTAAGTATGAGTTCACCGTAAATTTTGGAGATTAAACCCTTATCAGAGATAACATTGGCAAATATGTTCTCCCATGCAGTGGGCTTTCTTATTGTTTTGTTGATGGTTTCTTTTGCTGTGCAGAAGCTTTTTATTTTGATGTAGTCCCATTTGTTTATTTTCTCCTTAGTTTCCATTGTCCTAGGACAGTGATGGCAAACCTTTTGAGCTCAGTGTGTCAGCATTTTGAAAAACCCTAACTTAACTCTGGTGCCGTGTCACATATAGCAATTTTTTGATATTTGCAACCATAGTAAAACAAAGACTTATATTTTTGATATTTATTTTATCTATTTAAATGCCACTTAACAAAGAAAAATCAACCAAAAAAAATGAGTTCACGTGTCACCTCTGACACGCGTATCATAGGTTCGCCATCACTGCCCTAGGAGCTATATCGTTAAAGATATTGCTACGACATATGTCTGATATTTTGCTGCCTATGGATTCCTCTAATATTTTTATGGTTTCCCGCCTTATGTTTAAGTCCCTTATCCATTTTGAATTTCTTTTTGTGTATGGTATAAGTTGGTGGTCTAGTTTCATATTTTTGCATGTATCTGTTTAATTTTCCCAACACCATTTATTGAAGAGACTGTCTTGACTCCATTGTACATTCTTGCCTACTTTGTCAAATATTGATTGAGCATAGTGGCTTGGGTCAATTTCTGGATTATCTGTTCTGTTCCATTGGTCAATATGTCTGTTCTGCCAGTACCAGGCAGTTTTGAGGACAGTGGCTTGGTAATATAGCTTGATATCTGGTATTGAAAATCCCTCCTATTTTGTTCTTCTTTCTCAGGATTTCTGCAGCTATTCAGGGTCTTTTTTTATTACTTATGAATTTTTGGAGAGTTTGTTCTAGGTCTGTGAAATATACCGTTGGTATTTTAATGGGGAGTGCATTGAATCTATAGATTGCTTTGGGCGTTATGGGTATTTTAATGATGTTGATTCTACCAATCCATGAACATGGTATATTCTTCCATTTGTTTATGTCTTCTTGCAACGTCCTATAGTTTTCTGAGTAGAGATCTTTTACCTCCTTAGTTAAGTTTATTCCTAAGTATCTTAATTTTTTTGTTGTGATGGTAAATGGGATTGTAATCTCTCTTTCTGTAAATTCACTATCCTTTATAATCCTATATAATAAAAGGCTAATATGCAAATCGACCAAATGGCAGACCAGACGCTATGATGCGCACTGACCAACAGGGGGAAGACCCTCAATGCAGGAGCTGCCCCCTGGTGGTCAGTACACTCCCACAGGGGGAGCACTGCTCAGCCCAAGCCACAAGCCTGGCTGACGGCTGGCGAGTGCAGTGGCGGTGGCGGGAGCCTCCTGCCTCTGTGGCAGTGCTAAGGATGTCTGAACCTCTAGCCGGACTCACCAAGAAACAGAGAGGATCCAAATAAACAAAATCAGAAAAGAAAGAGGCAAAATAACAGACCCCACAGAAATAACAGACAAGAGGCAAAATAACAGACCCCACTCCCAAGGGCTCCTGGACTGCTAAATATGTATATAAAAGGCTAAGTTGACTTTTGACTAAGCACGACTTTATGATGTCGTGCATCAGGCCTCTAGTCTCTATATATAAAAGGCTAATATGCTAAGTGTCCCTCCAACTCGTCACTATGACACGCACTGACTACCAGGGGGCAGGCACTCAATGCAGGAGCTGCTGTGACACACACTGGCCATTTACAAAGAAACAGCACTGTGGGCCTGGTGCCAACAAACCAACACTCGGCTTCCCCCAAGTGGAACACAGACCCTGCCACCACCCTGGAGTGACAGCCCACCAAATCGCAGCAAATGCTGCTGAGACCCCGTGGTGTAAAATGTGGCCCACAGCCCAGCCTAGCCCAGAAACAGTGGCTGTGGGCGCCAGGTAATGACATCACAAAGCAACGCCTGGCTTCTTCTCCTTAGCGACTAGCCTCCTTGGAGTTTCTTCAGCCTAGGAACCCAACTTGCTTTATAGCCAGGTGCAAACATTTTACAGTTCAAACAAATGTTTGTGAAGCATTTTCCCATGCCTCATCTCATTTGATGCTCACAGAGGACCTGGAGTAGGTAGATAAGAGACTCGGTAGAATCCTATTTTCTTTTCATTAGACAGAAAATGGAGATTTAGAAAGTTTAGAAACATGACTTGACTGAAAAGTAGTAAGAAATGGTGGACCTTGAAAATGACTTCAGGTTTTCTCATTGTGCAGAATATAGTCAAACACTGTTGCAGTTAAATATTTGAACCTTTGTTCTCCCTGCGTGATCTACAATAATAATCTGCTTTGTGTTGATATTTATTGCTGTGTTGCTGACAATTACCTGAAGAGAAGTTGGGGTCCTTCACTGGGCTGGAAAAGGTTTAGCTACATCAGAAAGCAGATCTAATTAAGCAAGTTTATTCTATATATATAAAAGGCTAAATTGACTCGTGCAAGTGCGATACATAAAAAAGCTCTCGCTGGCGCCAATCTCATGTGTGTGTTTCGATCTGTCATTGTAGATTGTGAATTTGTTTGACACTTCTATTATAGAGAAAGGGTGAATAGTGATATAAAAATATTTCTTCTAATTAATTTCCTTTCAATGTGCACGAAGCCATGAACTGGGCCATTAATTGGTATATAAAAATGCCACAGATTTCTGGGTGTTAATTTTGTATCCTGTTACATTGCCGAATTCATTTATTAAGTCTAATAATTTTTTGATGGAGTCTTTAGGGTTTTCTATGTAGAGTATCATGTCATCTGTGAATAAGGACAGTTTTACGTCTTTTTTTCCAATTTGGACACCTTTTATTTCTTCTTCTTGTCTAATCACTATGGCTAGCACTTCTAGTACTATGTCAAACAGGAGTGGTGAGAGTGGGCATCCCTGTCTTATTCCTATTCTTAGGTGAAATGGTTTTAGTTTTTGCCCATTGAGTAGATGTTGGCTGTAGGTTTGTCATATAAGGCTTTTATTATGTTGAGGTATGATCCCTCTATTCCCATTTTGCCAAGGGTTTTTATCAGGAAAGGGTGTTGGATTTTGTCAAATGCTTTTTCTGCAGCAACTGATATGACTATGTGATTCTTATCTCTCAATTTGTTTATGTGATTTATCACATTTTTCTTTTTTATATTTTTTTCTTTTAAAAAAATATCTATATATATAAAAGCCTAAGCAACCAAATGACCAGAACGACCAGTCGCTATGACGCGCACTGACCACCAGGGACAGACACTCAACACAGGAGCTTCCCCCTGGTGGTAAGTGCGCTCCCACAGCCAGCCTCCTGCAGTCCCCCCGCCCCCCTCCCCCCCTCCCCCCCGGCTGGCAGACCCAAATCGCCTGATCGGGGCCAGCCCCCGGGCTGGGACGGACAACCGGGGTGGGTGGTGGCGGACACGGCCCCTTTCCCAAGGGGCCGAAGTCTGGCTCCCTCCTTGGTGCCGGTGGCCAACTTCCCGCATCCTGTCCTTCCACCCGGCTGGTAGGCCCCGATTGTTCCTGATCGCTGGCCAGGCCTAGGGGCCCCACCCATATATGAATTTCATGCACTGGGCCTCTAGTATATATATAATTTTATTGATTTCAGAGAGAAAGGGAGAGAGCGATGGAGATAGAAACATCAATAATGAGAGGAAACCATTGATTGGCTGCCTCCTGCACATCCCCTTCTTGGGGCGATTGAGCCCGCAACCCAGGAATGTGCCCTTGGCTGGAATCAAACCTGGGACCCTTTAGTCTGCAGGCCAATGCTCTATCCACTGAGCTGAACTGGCTATGGCTGTATCATGTTTATTAATTTGCAGATATTGTACCATCCTTGCATCCCCGGAATAAATCCCACTTGGTCATGGTGTATAATCTTTCTAATGTAATGCTGGATCCAATTTGCTATAATATTGTTGAGAACTCTGGCATCTATGTTCATGAGGGATATTGGCCTATAATTATGTTTCTCTGTATTCTCTTTATCTGGTTTTGGGATTAGGGTGATGCTGGCTTCATAGAAAGAGCTTGGAAGTGTTCCTTCCTCTTAAATTTTTTGCAGTAGTGTGAGGAGGATAGGTTTTAGTTCTTCTTTGAATGTTTGGTAGAACTCCCCTGTGAAGCTGTCTGGCCCCGGGCTTTTGTTTGCTGGAAGTTTTTGATGACTGCTTTATTTTTCTCCTTAGTTATTGGCCTATTGAGATTTTTTGATTCTTCCTAATTGAAGAAGGTCATATTTTTCTAGGAATGTGTACATTTCCTCTAGGTTGTTTAGTTTGTTGGAATAGAGTTGTTCATAGTATTTTTTTTACAATCCCTTTTATTTCTGTGGGGTCTGTTATTTTGCCTCTTTCTTTTCTGATTTTGTTTATTTGGATCCTCTCTCTTTGTTTGTTGGTGAGTCCGGCTAGAGGTTCATCAATCTTGTTTATCCTTTCAAAGAATCAACTCTTGGTTTCACTGACCTTTTTTCTTTTTTCTTTTTTTGGTCTCTATGTCATTTATTTCTGCTCTGACCTTTATTATCTTCTTCCTTCTGCTCACTCTGGACTTTTTTTGTTGTTGCTTTCTTTCTAATTCTTTAAGTTGTAGGGTTAGGTAATTTATTACCAGTTTTTCTTGTTTTTTGAGGTAGGCCTGTAATGCTATGAACTTCCCTCTCAGGACTGCTTTATAAGTCATTTTAATGGGATTATCAGAATCAACTGAAAGACCTTTTTCAAAATTTACATACCCATGGAACATCCAGAGATTCACTAGGTCTGAGGTAGGACTTACTTCATCTTTTTTTTAAAGTCTGACAGTACCTTGATAAACACTCCTGATTAAGAACACTATTCTAAGCACAAGCTCATTATAAAATTCATTTGGAACTTAAAAATCAGAAAAAGGCCAAAAACCCTGAAAAAGATGAGCATTGGGAGCGGTGGGTATGCATCATGTCAGATGTCAAAATATGTTATAAAGCCTTTATAATTTAACATTTGGTATTGGCATGTGAATAAAAGACCAATAGACTACAATAGAAAACTGAGAAACTGACCTAAGTGCATACAGTAATTTAACATAAAGCTATATTTCAAAGAAGTGAGGAAGAGATGGACTCTTCCTTTTTAATACCTGGTGAGATAACTGGGTAGTCATAAAGGAAAATGAATTTGAATCTGTTCCAAGAATAAATTTCAAAAAGACCAGATATTTGAATATAAAAATTTGAATCATGTAAGTACTAAGATAAATTATGGGTCAATTCTATAATTGGAAGGTGGGGAAATTTTTTCTAGTAATGGTCAAAACTAAATGCAATAAAGTGAAATATTGATAATTCTCAATATTTGAAAATGAAAACCTGTTGTATGGCCAAAAAATAATATAAAACATACCTCAAGCAAAGTATGAAGTCAAATGAGAAACTGTGAAAAAATATTTATAATTTATATAAGAGACATGTAATAACCTTATATATAAAGAGTTCCTAAAAAAGAATAAAAGATCAATAACCTGATAGAAAAATGGCGAGAGATGAACAGATATTTTACAGAAAAAGAAATGCAAGTGCATTTTAAATATGCAAACATTCTCAACCTTGCTCATAAGAGAAATGCAAATTAAGAATCACTGAGATACTATTTTTCACCCAACAAATAGGCAAAAATCCAAAAGTTTCACAACACACCACAGTCATTGAGGCACTTTTGAAGAAAAGTGGCACTCTCAAATGTTGCTTGTTGGAGTGAAAAATGGAAAACCCCAACAAGACAGAATTTGACAGTATTTAATAAAGTTATATATGCATTTATTTTTCAACTAGCAAATCTCACTTCCAAGAATCTGACCAACACTAAAAAATATATAAAATAGGTATATAAGAAGTTATTCATTGAAGCATTGTTGGTTATAGCAAAAGTCTGGAAATACCCAGTTTCCTTTATAGGAAAATGGTTGAATTAGTTAGGGTACACATACACAGTGGAGTACTATACAAGTATTAACAAGGAATGAAGAATGTAAATACTATAAAGTATTTCCCAGTCAAGCCCAGTATATATTGTTAAATAAAAGGAAGATGGAGATGCCTGGCTATTTTGGGTCAGTGGTTGAGCGTCTATCTATGAACCAGGAGGTCACAGTTCGATTCCTGGTCACGGCATATGCCTGGGTTGTGGGCTCAATCCCCAGTAGGGGGCATTCAGGAGGCAGCGAAATCATTCATTATTGATGTTTCTATCTCTCTCTCCCTCTCCCTTCATCTCTGAAATCAATAAAAAATTATTTTTTTTAAAAAGGAAGGTGGAGAAAAACATTAATAGTATGCTTTCATTCATCTGCACACTTGCCTAATTTTTTAAATCAAAGGAAAATTCAAAACCTTAAAAAAAAAAAAAAAAAAAAGCCCTGGCCCTAGCTGGATTGGCTCAGTGGATAGAGAATCTGCCTGTGGACTGAAGGGTTCTGGGTTCGATTCCGGTCAAGGGCACATGTCCGGGTTGCAGGCTCAATCCCCAATTGGGGGCATGCAGGAGGCAGCCAATCAATGATTCTCTCTCATCATTGATGTTTCTTTCTCTCCATTCCTTTCTGAAATCAATAAAAAAATAAATAAAAATACATTAACACACACACACACACACACACACACACACACACACACACACCCTTGCCATTGTAGCTCAGTTGGTTGGGTGTGGTCCTGTGCACCTAAGGGTTGCCAGTTTGATTCCGGGTCCAGGCAAGAGCCATGGTTATAGGCTCTATCCCTGGTGGGGGGCGTGCAGGAGGCAGCTGATCAATGTGTTGCTCTCACATCAATGTTTCTCTCTCCCTCTCCCTTCCTCTCTCTCTAATAATAAAAAATCATTTTAAAAAACCTTAAAAAATAAACAAAACCATTACCTATCAGGAGGAAGAAAACAGGGTGGTAAAGATAAAATAGTAGGAAGATTTCTCATGAAACTCGCTTTTTTGTGTGTTTTTAAAAAAAATATATTTTATTGATTTCTTACAGAGAGAAAGGGAGAGGGACAGAGAGCCAGAAACATCGATGAGAGAGAAACATCGATCAGCCGCCCCCTGCACACTCCCCACTGGGTATGTGCCTGCAACCAAGGTACATGCCCCTGACCGGAATCGAACCCAGGACCCTTGAGTCCGCAGGCCGACGCTCTATCCATTGAGCCAAACCGGTTAGGGCGAAACTTGTTTTATATAAAAATATATATATATAAATAACCTATCTAATAAAAAGGGAATATGCTAATTGACCATCACACCATTGCAAAGATGGCAGCACCCACAGCCAATAAGGAGGGAATATGCTAATGACTGCCACGCCCTCAAAGATGGCAGTACCCACAGCCACAAGATGGCAGTGCCTAGTCCCCTCAGTCCTGCCGGGGCGGCAGGCGCGCGGCAAGACCGCCAGAGTCCCCCAGTATCCTCAGCCCCCCAGTTACCCAGGGCCGGCCCGAAGTGCAGGCAGGCCTCAGATGGCAGCTGCCCAGGGCTGGCCAGAGGCGCAGGCAAGCCTTGGCTCTCGGCTGCCCAGCCGCCCAGGGCCACCCGAGGTTCAGGTAACCAGGGCTGGCCGAGGCTTGCGCTGCCAGCAGTGGCAGCAGCAGAGGTGTGATGGGGTGTCGCCTTCCCCTGATCACCAGGTCGCCTCCTGCCCCTGAGGGCTCCAGGACTGTGAAGGGGGGCAGGCCGGGCTGAGAGATGCCCCCCTCCAGTGCATGAATTTTCATGCACAGGGCCTCTAGTATTTAATAAAATATATATAAAGTTGGAACCATATAAAATCATTTGCATAATTATAAAACAAATTTAATATAAAAACAATGCCATAAAAATGAAAAATAAATAAAATAAACTTAATTATATATGGAATTGGTGGCATAACTAGAGAAGCATATTCCAAGTAACATTTAACATAATTTTTAAAAAGAACATGCACAGTTATTTCAACAGTATATCCTTTATAGTATATACACTAAGAAAAAGAAATTTAAAGTTGGAACAACAAAACAGGAACTTAAATTATCCCTAATCAAATTTTTTGTTATTGATTGGTAATGGTGTAATTTTGTTGCATGCATAGTGTGAGAAAAAGCAAATAAGTTGGTGTTTTTGGAAACCAATTTTTACTATGGGACATAAAAGAAACATAAAATCAATGTTACATAAAAACACTGTGATCCTGAATTTGAACTGGATATAACAGAATGAACATATTTTATATTTAAAAATATCTATTTCTTCGTTTAGCCCACTGTAAATGCCAAAAAAGGGTGGGGGAATCATTGCAATAGCAAGAAGCAGACATCTGTCTACCCAGATTATGGCCTCTAAACACCATTTGTCTTTGAAAAGAATTCCTGAAGCAAAGGCTGAGTCCAGGTTTGGGACAGGAAATGTCCAAAATAAGCCTAGAATATCCTGTCACACCATTAAGTGTGAAAACTATCAAAGATTATTGGGGTCATGTTAAAAGTCTTGAGAGCCTATTTGAAGAGGCCAAATTGAAGTGGATCCTACTGGTCAAAGATGAATAACTACAATGGAATGAAATATAATAAATATATCTTAATATATGAGTTCATAATGAGACTTAGTAAAATTCACTGTTCATCTCTGAAGGGTACTATGAAACAATCTTATTATTTTGAAAACTGGTAAAGGAAACAAATTAAGAATTTATTCAACATTTCCTATCCAATGTGCCTTAGGTTACCTAATTTGAAATTATGTTTGTATGTACATATATATGTTTATATGTATATGTGTGTTATTAAGATTTCAACTTAATGTTTCATTTTTTTTAATATATATTTTATTGATTTTTTACAGAGAGGAAGGGAGAGGGATAGAGAGTTAGAAACATCAATGAGAGAGAAACATCGATTCCGCTGCCTCCTGCACACTCCCCACTGGGGATGTGCCTGCAGCCAAGGCACATGCCCTTGACCAGAATCGAACCCGGGACCCTTCAGTCCGCAGGCCGACGCTCTATCCACTGAGCCAAACCGGCTAGGGCAATGTTTCATTTTTTAAAAAATAATTTTAAAAATGTTACTGGTCTATATTAACAGTTATTGTGATCAAGCATACAATTTGTGAATTCCAAGGCAGACAAAACAAAGAAGGAATATGATACCATTCTTCTTATCTAATGAATAAGAGACATACCAAAACAATAAGACAAACTTAAAACATTAGAGTAACATGTCAAAGTTTTTTTAAATAATTGTATCGTAACTGTATAGACATCATTTTTATGGTCTTTCGCATAGCAAGCCTCCATGAAAATCAGGGACAATAATCTATAATAATAAAAGTGTAATATGCTAATTAGATTGGATGTCCTTCCAGACGTCCTTCCTTCCAGACAAAGCCGCAGCAGGTGGGGGCCACGGCAGAGGCGGCAGAGGCCCCGGCCGCAGTGGTGGTGGGCGGGGGCCGGGGCCAAGGCCCTTGCACAAATTTCGTGCATCGGGCCTCTAGTAATGAATATATTTAAGTTGATTGAGTTAACTCCATTACCAGACTATTGCTCACCCAAAGCAGTCTTATACAACTGTGTAGATTATACACAGCACCACTCCATGGACAGCAATGTACTGAATCCAGGTCATATCAGTTCCTGAAAGCCAAAAGTTAAATTTTCAGGAATTTTACAAGCTAGTTGTTAAACACAATCATTCCCATAAATAAATATTTTCAAATTTAAATAAAATATATTAAAAACAAATAAATACATGAAACTTATACATTTTATTATGCTTTACTATCATCTATGCATTTGAAGTTATTTATATCCATTGTACTGGTATGGCAAAACAAAACTATACAGTATTTAGTTGTATGCTACTGCCTGTTTCTTCCCAACATTGTGACCAGTGATGTCACATTGGTAGCTTGAAAGATGATTGTGGGAATGTTTACACGTTGGAAATTGGCAAATACTACACATCAAGGCATAACTTAATGTTCTGTCAATAGTCTAGACTTAAGAAAATGATGGGGAAAATGTTAATGCAAATTGAAATAGCACAAAAAATGGGAAAAGAAAAATTTTCCAATTTTTGAAAACTATTAACAAATTAGCAAGAAATCATATCAATGATGAAAATATATATATTTTTTATTTACATAAGAAAGCATACATTTGCCCTATCTGGTTTGGCTCAGGGAATTAGAGCGTTGGCCTGTAGACTGAAGGGTCCCAGGTTCGATTCTGGTCAAGGGCACATGTCCCAAGTAGGGGGTGCACAGGAGGCAGCATATCAATGATTCTTATCATTGATGTTTCTATCTCTCTCTCCCTCTCCCTTTCTCTCTAAAATCCATAAAAATACATTTTTTTAAAGAAAGAAAGCATATATTTTTGTTACCAGAAAGATATTTACCTGCACACCTCTGCTGTTGGGGAGAACCACAATCACTAGCCCGTGAGTAGTGGTGCACAGTCAAATTTAGAGATGTTAACACCCCCAAATATTTGACACAATGTGATAAATACTCTAATGGAAGAATTCAAAGTAAAATGCATGCACATTAGAGAAACTGATTATTTTTACTGGGTGGAGATGGGGGAAGGAGAAGTCACATGGTAATTTATAAAAAGGTCCATGTCATAGTGATTAGGTCTATAGTCTGTCTTTAATATATTATTTTCAACATTAAACTTTGTAATAATTTAGCCCTGAATTATAGTTTCAAGCTATTCAATGTACTGACACATGCCATTTGGGAAAACCCTCAGAAATCACAGAAATGGTCTTTTTTAGGTCATAAAGAAATATTTTTATCTCATCTGATTTCAAAAATTCATATGACTACCTTCCCTCTTGACAGCCACCATCTTTCAAGTTGGAAAACAAAAGTTTTAAAATCACTGCTCATTTATTTTTTACAGCATTCTCAAAAATATAAACTCAAGGTCCAAAATTCAATCAGAAGCATAATTTTCACTATTTTCTTTAAAAACAATAAAAAATGGCCAGTGTGGCTCAGCTGGTTCAATTTCGGGTCAGGGCACATACCCAGATTTCAGGCTCGATCCCCAGTAGGGGGGCGTGCAGGAGGCAGCCAATCCATGATGTTTCTCATCAATGTTTCTCTCTCTCTCTCCCTCTCCCTTCCTTTCTGTCTAAAAATCAATAAAACATATTAAAAACAAACAACAACAAAAACTGAATCAAGCCAGTGTGGCTCAGTTGGTTGGGCATTGTCCCATGCTCCATAAGGTTTCTGGGTTCAATTCCCCATCAGGACACATGGCTGGATCCCTGGTAGGGGGTGCAGGAGGCAGCCCATCAGTGTCTTCCTCTCACATAGATGTTTCTTCTCTCTCCCTCTCCTTTCCTCTCTTTCTAAAAATCAATTAAAAATCTTTTTTTTAAAAAAAGAAAAACAAAACTGAATCAAAATCAGAGCCCATATTGTTTACAGACAATTATGCTCTAGGAATAATGTATTTTGAGAAAAAATACTCATGTCAACTCTTTACCTAGTATAGTGATGTTGTTCCTTGTACTCTGTCAATACTGATTTCCAACACCTTTTCCAGAAAAATTTTTGGTTCACATTATAATCAAACCAAATTTTAAAAATGTCTTCCTCTTTAGCATGGATTTTTAATGATTACAAAACAACAACAAGCTGCCAAGTGCTCCTCCCTCATAAATGAACTGTACATAGGTAAAAAGTTTATTAGTACTCTTCATACAAGTTTCATCCAACTGAAAAGTCAAGTATCTATTAGCATGTACATGTTAGAGTAACTGTACTTTCCTGTTGTATATTATTGATATTATAGTGTCCAAAGTAGCACATTAAAGGAATTTTGCCAGCAGTTAATTCTGACTTCTCACCAGATGTAATTATTATTTTGCTGCTGGTCTAATAAACTTGGCAACTGTGTGGTTTTGAATCTGCTTTTTCTCTGAGGAGTGCAACACAATTAAACATTCCTTAGTTTTAGTGTCTTCTCCACCTAAGACAAAAATACTGGGATGCATTATTTTTGTGCTTATTCTGGGAAGCTTTTACTATTTTACCAGAATAGTTTACAAAAAAAAAAAAAGTCATTAGGTTTGGTATAAAAGAGAGTCAATGACTTTAAGATATCCTTAGCCCAAATAAGTTCAAATTAGTTGTTTATAACCCCTCCTTCTCGCCTCGTCTATATATAATCTTTCACTCTCCCATTCTTCACAGATAGGCAATCCACAAGAGAGAGAGAAATTATCCTCTGTGAAGCAAAACAAATGACAAAAATCACCTGTAAACAAGGTAATATAGGGTGTCCCAAAGTTCACGCAAGAAGTAATTTTGATAGAAAACACAGGTTTATAATTAAAAATTGTAAATTTTTTATTGATTTATAAAGTATACAGTATAGGGTTATGTATGGAATAGCACATCGGGTAAATGGCCTCCACGGCTTTGCTGGCACATACGCGAAGCCATGGTCTTCATTGTCCCTGCTCCTGGGCCATAATTGGTACTTGGTAATGCTTATCAAATTGAAGGGATTGAAATCAAAGGGCAACAGATATTAGAATCTGATTCAATAAACCAAGTAAAATTAGGCTTTTATTTTTTGTTGTTGTTAATGCTCACGCAAAATACAAATCTTGCGTGAATTTTGCTGGATCTTTAAAAATGGCAAAAAAGAAATTTATAAACTGAGAGCTACCTACTATGGCTACACTATATGAAGAGAGGGAGACAACTCAGGTGCAGCTTTTGTAATAGAGGAATTGGGTTCAGTTCTTTGAGATTTTCTGAGAGGTTCACCCTAACTACTCATGAAAGGGAACATGTCACTTCTATAGGGAGATAGCCCTCAGAAGTTAGGTCACTTCCTCCGTTCAAGAGTTCTGAAGCCTTTGCTTTCTGCCAGGAAATCATCCCTAATCCTTCACTTTTCACCTTTTCATCATCTCTTCCCAACAGCTGTTGAGATGAATCTCAAATTTATCATTAATCTTGAGATTAAGATAAACATTTTGGGAGTAGATGTGGAGCTGGGTACCATACATACCATGTTTTAGCAAATTTTCTGTTTATTCATTTGGCTATCATCTTGTGGAATATATGAGATGAGATTCTCTCCACCTCAGTAATCCACCCTGTGAATTCTAGTCATCCTTATCATCACATACTCTCGTAATGTTTTCTCAATTCCAGGAGTCTCTAAACCAGTAATGGAGAACCTTTTGAGCTCAGCGTGTCAGCATTTTGAAAAACCCTAACTTAACTCTGATGCCGTGTCACATATAGAAATGTTTTGATATTTGCAACCATAGTAAAACAAAGATTTATATTTTTAATATTTATTTTATCTATTTAAATGCCATTTAACAAAGAAAAATCAACCCAAAAAATGAGTTCGCGTGTCACCTCTGACACGCGTGTCCTAGGTTCGCCATCACTGCTCTAAACTCTACATCTATTGTCCTGTCCTATGACAGAGCTTGAAAAATCTCTCAGAGCAGTAAGTTGAAGCAATAGTAGGGATCATCTTGTTTGATTCCTGTCTTCCCAGGGAACAATGTCCTTTGTTACCTAATGTCCAACATTTTGAAAAACATATTTCATAGATTCTTTTTTCCATTTATTTCAAGTAGGAGGGTAAATTTTGTCCAGTTACTACATCTTGTTCAGAAACAAAAGTCTCTACTAATTTATTTTTTAATATATTTTTATTGACTTCAGAGAGGAAGGGAAAGGGAGAGAGAGAAACATCAATGATGAGAATCATTGATTGGCTGCTTCCTACACACCCCCTACTGGGAATTGAGCCTGCAACCTGGAATCGAACCAGTAACCTCTTGGTTCATAGGTCTATGCTCAACCACCAAGCCACACATAGCTGGGCAGTTTCTTATATTTTTTTTAATGGTCAACCTAGTGGGTGTGAAGTGGTATCTCACTGTGTTTTTTTTAAAAAATATATTTTATTGATTTTTTACAGAGAGGCGGGGAGAGAGATAGAGAGTTAGAAACATCGATCAGCTGCCTCCTGCACACCTCCTACTGGGGATGTGCCCGCAATCAAGGTACATGGCCTTGACTGGAATAGAACTTGAGACCTTTCAGTCTGCAGGCCGATGATCTATCCACTGAGCTAAACCGGTTAGGGCTCACTGTGGTTTTGATTTGCATTTCCTTGATGACTAAATGATGTTGAGCATCTTTTTGCATACTTATTAGCCGTTTGTATATTTTTAGATAAATGTCTATTCAGACCCCTTGCTCATTTTTCAATTGACTTTTTTAAAAAAAATTTATTATTGATTTCAGAGAGGAAGAGAGAGGGAGAGAGAGATAGAAACATCAATGATCAGAGAGAATCATTGATTGGCTGCCACCTGCAAACCCCCTATTGGGGATCGAGCCCACAACCCAGGCATGTACCCTTTACCAGAATCGAACCTGGCACCCTTCAGACTGCAGGCTGACACTCTATCCACTGAGCCAAACCAGCTGGGGCTAGTTGCTGAATTTGATACATTTAAGCTGAAAATATTCTTACTACCCCTTTATGTTCATAGGCTCTATAGTGAAAAACCCTTTTCAATCTTAATATTGGTGGTGTTTATTTCTTTTTTCTGATCATCTATGTATGGATATAGCAATTTTTGTTTCTTTTTTAAAAATCAGCTTTTGGTTTTGTCAATTTTCTCTATTTTTTTCTTTTTTGTTCTGTGTTTCTGTGGTTAATTTCTGTTATCTTTATTCTTTCCTGCCTGTACTTACTTTGGATTTACTTTTCTTTTTCTACCTTCTTAGTGTGGAATCTTAGGGCACTGATTTTAGAACTTTCTGACTTTCCAATTTAAGGAATTAAATCTGTGTTGCCCAGTAAGCACTCTTTCATCTGCTTGCCCCAAAATTTTGATACGTTGCATTTTCACTATTATTCACTTCAAAGTATTTTCTAATTTTCCTACTAATTTCTTTTTTTGCCCTGTGATTTGTTTAGAAGTATGTTGTCACCCTAGCTTGTTTGGCTCAGTGGCTACAGCATCGGCCTGCAGAATGAAGGGTTCTGGGTTCGATTCCTGTCAGGGGCACATGCCCAGGTTTCGGGCTCAATCCCCAGTGGGGGGGCATGCAGGAGGCACCAGATCAATGATTCTCTCTCATCATTGATGCTTCTATATCTCTCTCCCTCTCTCTTCCTCTCTGTAATCAATACAAATATAGGTATATATATTTTTTAAAAAGAAGTATGTTGTCAAATTTCAAAATATTTGGTATTCTCCTATCTTATTGTTACTGAGTTTACTTTATTTGGGGTAGGGGTTAAGAGACTATACTCTGTATAATTTTATTCCTTTTAAATGTGTGTATTTATTTTATTTTCCATCATATGATCTATGTTTGGAAACATACTATGCACACAGAAAAATATGTGTTTGGCACTTTTGGGGGTGTGTAGTGTTCTTCAAATATTCATTGCATCAAGGTAATTCATAGTGTTGTTCAAATGTATATCTTTACTGATTTTTTTCTAGGTGTTGATATGTTGAAAGTAAATGAATACTATACACACAGAAAAATATGTGTTTGGCACTTTTGGGGGTGTGTAGTGTTCTTCAAATATTCATTACATCAAGGTAATTCATAGTGTTGTTCAAATGTATATCTTTACTGATTTTTTTCTAGATGTTCTACTAATTACTGAGAAGGGTTGTTAAAAACTCCTATCATTATGGAAACACCTGTTTCTCCCTTAAATTCAGTTTTTGCTTTTCTAAAATTTTGTATTTTAAAGTTGCTGTTAAATACATAAACATTTCTAATTATGTCTTCCTGAAATGTCCTTTTATCATTATGACATATTCCTCTTTATCTCTGATAATACTCTCTATCTTGAATGTTATTTTTTTCTGATATTATTATAGCTATTTCTTGGTTTTCCTACTTACTGTTTGTCTGGTATAGCTTTGTCCATTCATTTACTTTCAACATATCTGTTTGTCTTTATAACTAAAGGGTATCTCTTGTAAGCAGTACATAGTTTGGTCTTCCTTTTTTTAATCTACTTCCTCTGCCTTTTAATTGCAGTGTTTAGTTCTTTAAGATTTAATATAATTATCATTACTGAATTTTATTCAACTATTTATATTTTTTTGTTCTCTCTGCTGTTATGTTACTGCTGTTCCTTCTTTTGTGTCTTTTAAAATTTAAATAATTTTTAGTATTTCATTTTACTATTTCTACTGGCTTATGAGCTATACCTCTTTGTATTTTTTGTTAGTGATTTTTGTAGGGAATATAATATACATCTCTAATCTTTCAGAATTCAACCAGAATACCTTTTCATGTAAAATATAAACATCTCACAAGCTCATAGGTCGCTTTAATCACCCCCCCCAACACACACCATACTTTGTTATAGTTTTGTGTATTTCCTAGTAGTTTTATATATTTATTTTATTTACATACATTTATTTATAGACATTTATATATTACATCTGCATACATTGAAAACACCAAGGACAATGTTATAATTTTACTTTAAACATCCATGTCCTTTTAAAGAACTGAAGAGGATAAAAATACTTTTTAATTTTTATCCAGATACTTACCATTTCTTATTCTCTTCAGTTGCTCCTGAATATCCAAGTTTTCTGTAATATTATTTCTTTTCTCTTGGAAATACCATCACCATTTCTTGTAGTACAGTTCTGCTGGAGACAAATTTTTCTTAGTTTTCCATTAATAAAATTATCTTAATTTTTCAATCATCTCTGAAAAATATTTTCACTGGACACAGAATTTTGAGCTGACCAATTTACTGTTTTAGCTTTAAAGTCTGGCTGCTATGATTTCTGATGAAAAATCTGTTAACGTTTGAATCATTGTTCTTTTGTATGTAAAGCATCACTTTTCTCTTGTCTGCCTTTGTGATATTCTCTTTATCTTGGGGTTTCATATTATAATGTGTCTCGGTATAGTTTTCATAGAATAGTCCTCAGGGTTCTAAGCTGCACTTCAACATGCCTCATCCCTTGATTTTCTGTTATATCAGTCCTCTAACTCTGGCCCTCCCTTACTATATACTTTCTTCATTCATCAGCTGTCAATGTTGGAATGGTCAGAACTACTGATTTACAAGTTTATTTTTTATCATTCAATTGAGACATTAGAGCTCCTTCGCAATACAATAATTCTCTCAGAGGACCATTACAAGTAAAAGCATACATGAAGGAGAGAGGCACATTAAGAGAGAAAATACTTAGCAACATACTACATAAGGCATTAAAAACTACCCTCTTCCTACCTAGAAGGTGCTATGTCAAATTCTTGTTCAAGTTTATAATATTTTTAAATAAGTTCAAAAGTAAAAGTTTCCACTTTTAAAAGCAGAGAACAGATCAGATCAGATAATTATACTTTTAGTGATGATTTTACCAATTATACAAAAGAGAATTGTCCAGTCTTTCTGAAGTTTTCAGAAGTCTACTGAATCAGTGAACATGAACTCTTTTTCTCAAAAATACTCAAGATATTGGTCAAACTAGTAGAAACAAAGTGTTCACATATTCTTAGTAAATAATCTGATATACTTATGCCACCGAGATCAAAGACCAGAAATGCTTATGCTAATTGCCTTTCAGCATGTATTTTCCCTGCTAATGGCCACTTCTCAGGGATATATAGTTTATAATCATATGAGTAAGTCCTTTTGTAAACCAACTAATATGTTTAATATTGTTAAACTACTCTTACAATGGTTCTCTCGGTAGCTGCCCAAGGATATAGTCATGCTGTCAGACTTCAGAGAGAACTGAAAATTCTTCAATTCATGTTCATTTCAGGAACCCTATTCCTCTTTTTTTCTTTTTGCATATATTGTTAACATGGTATAGTCAACATTATTTAACTTTCCATATAAGTAAACATTCTGTATTTTTGTATATAAGAATGGTTCTCTAGTGGCAAGAAAATAGTAATTTTGCTTAAAAAGACTTCTCATAATCAATAGAAAAAAATAAAGATTTGTGGAATTAAAAATAAAGATGGCCCGGCCGGTGTGGCTCCGTGGTTGAGCGTTGACCTAGGAACCAGGAGGTCACAGGTTTGATTCCTGGTCAAGGGTACATGCCCCGGTTGTGGGCTCCATCCCCAATGGGGGATTTGCAGGAGGCAACCAATCCCTGATTCTCACTCATCAATGATGTTTCTCTCTCTCTTCCTCTCTCTCTCTCTCCCCCCATCCCTCTAAAAATCAATAAAAACATATTTAAAAAAATAAAGATGAAATGGTATAATAATTGTGAATATACGTAAGGATTATAATTTAACTAATTTATATTATCCTACTAGTTAAATACACAAATTGTAACCTTGTAATCACTAATTCCAAGGGATCGCATTCTACATAAATAATCTTCAACCACTGTCACTATTGTCTACTTTTCCTTTATTATAATTCTCTCAATTTGAAAAGATAAACCATAAAAATAGAATTGTGTGATTTTCATTAAATATGAGATAGAAATTAGATAACACTGCATCTTGTGCAGCATCCTGGGTCCCTAGAATCCTTGTTGAAATACACGTTGGCAATGACACTAACCAAACAGAGTGAAGGTTTTCCAGGGATAAGCAGCACCTACTTTATTTTTCTGGAGGAAGGGGACTGTTATGACTCCTCCCATTGCTTAAAATTCTGGGGAAGTTTTGCCAGCTAACCTTGTAAGTACACAGCATACACTTAGCATATTTCTGGGAGTTTATTGGGAGGCAGGTGAGTTACAGGTCAAACCCCAAGCTTTGTCTAAAAGCAGGCCACAAACTTCTTTGAAGGTTCCCTTAATATACTTGTAACCACATTTGTAAGTTCTTACATCAAGCATTCTAAGGACCAGCAAGCCATTTCTCCAGAGTCCATTCCTTGACCCTTGGTGAATTATCACTTAGCCAGTAGCCGTGAGGTATATACTTTTGGTATACACATCGTCACTGTGCTGCATAATCTCTAATTTGGGATCATATATTCCGATACATTCACAGGTATGACTCTACTGAGCACAATTTGTTCCTTTTGAACATCATCTTGAACTTAGAGCTTTTTACAAATGCAACTGGTTCCAGTTATTATAATCATGGTCTTCTTTTTTTCATGTTTGAATTATCAAAATTTAGCCAATAAAAGATCTTTGAAGTTGGCATCTTTGTCAGTACTTCCAGGCATCTTGGAAAGTATTCTTGCTTCTCACAATAATATATTCCAGAGCACTATTATTTTTCCTGACTGTAAACATGAAAGCAGTTTTCTCCAAAGAATTCTGGTTCATCTCAGTGGACAATAGTATTTGCAGAAAGCCAACAAACAAGATATTTAAACTCCGATGGCTTTAGTTTCCTTTCTAAAATGAGTATTTTAGATCATACTGATAATCCAGGGCTCCTTAGAGAAATGGCTCATATTAAGGCTGAGAAAGAAAATGTTCAAGACAAGCATAAAATATCTTGTAATGGAAAGGAAAAAAAGTGCTCAAAAAATGAGATACCAAGAAACAAATTTAACAAAAGAAGTACAAGACTTGTATACCTGAAACAAAAAATCATTGCTGAAAAAAATTAAAGAAGCTCTAAGTAAATGGAAAAATACCCCATGTTCATGGCTTCAAATACTTAACATTATTAAAATGGCAATATTCGCCGAAACCGGTTTGGCTCGGTGGATGGAGCGTTGGCCTGCGGACTGGGGGTCCCGGGTTCAATTCCGGTCAGGGGCATGTGCCTGGGTTGCGGGCACATCCCCAGTGGGGGATGTACAGGAGGCAGCTGGTCGATGTTTCTCTCTCATCGATGTTTCTAACTCTCTATCTCTCTCCCTTCCTCTCTGTAAAAAATCAATAAAATATATTTTAAAAAATAAATAAATAAAATAAAATAAAATGGCAATATTCCCCAAATTGATAGAGATTCAGCACAATTCCCATTCAATTCTGAGATACGTCCCCCAACCTAGAAAGCTGATTCCAGTATCCATATGAAACCCACAAGGGAACTGAGAAAACCAAAACCATGCTGTAAAAAAAAAAGTACAAGGTTGGAGGACTAACACTTCCAAAATTTGAAACTTACTACAAAGCAACAGGAATCAAGACAATGTAGTACTGGCATGAGGAAAGACATACAGATCAATGGAAACAATTTGAGAAACCAAAAATAAATACTAACAGCTATGGTAAATTGATTTTTGACAAGAGTACCAAGATAATTCAATGGGAAAAGAAAAAATGGCACTGATAAAACTTGATATCCACATACAAAAGAATTATTTGGACCTCTACCTCACACCATGCACAAAAATTAACTCAAAAATGGATAACAGACCTAAATAGAATAGCACAAACTATAAAACTCCTAAAAGAAAACATAAGAGTAAATCCTCATGACCTTGGGTTAGGCAATGATTTCTTAGATATAACCACAAAAAGCACAAACATTAAAGAAAAAAACACATAAATTAAACCTCATTAAAATTAGAAACTTTTATGTTTCAAAGGAAGCAAACAAGAAAGTGAAAAGACACCTTACAAAATGGAATAAAATATTTGCAAATAATATATCTAACAAGGGACTTTTTTCCAGAATATATAAAGAACTTACTGTTAAAAAAAATAAAAATAGGCAAAGGATCTAAATAGACATTTCTCAAAAAAAATGTATAAGTGACCACTAAGCACATGAAAAGATGTTCAATATCATAAGTTATTAGGGAAATCCAAGTCAAAACCAGTAAGATATCATTTCACACCCACTAGGATAGCTAAAATAAAAATGGTAGTCAATAACAAGTTTTGGTGAAGATGTAGAGAAATGGGAACCCTTACATTGCTGGTGGGTAGATAAAATGTTACAGCTGCTTTAAAAAACAGTTTTCAGTTCATCAAAATGCTAAACATAAAGTTACCATGTGACCCAGAAATTCTACCTCAAGGTATATACCCAGAAGGATTAAAAACATAAGTCCACACAAAATCATCTGCATGAATGCTCACAGAAACACTAATCACAATAGCCAAAATATGGAACCTACCTGTTCATCAACTGATGAACTGATAAACAAAATGGGGTATTATCCCTACAATGGGATATCATTTGGTAATAAAAAAAATGACATACCAATATTTGTTTCAATAAGGATGAACCTTAAAAACATTAAGTGAAAGAAACCACTAGAAAACAATAACATATGCTGCCCTGGCTGGTGTGTCTCAGTTGATTGGCCATCATCCAATGCATTGAAACGTTGTGGGTTTAATTCCTAGTCAGGGTACATGCCTGGGTTGCTGGCTTGTTCCCTGGTAGGGAGCATGCAGGAGGCAGCCAGTCAATGCTTCACTCTCACATTGTTGTTTCTCTTTCTCTGAAAAAAATCAATAACTATTTTTTTAAAAAACCCATATACTTATGATCCCATTTACTACATTCAATGTCTAGAACAGGCAAATCCATGCAGACAGAAATCAATTAGTGGTTACCTAGCACTGGAATGGTAGAGGTGAGAAAAGGAGCAGGAATTTCGATGACTGGTAATATCATTTTGGGGTTTGAAAAAGTTCTGAAATTAGGTAGTAATGATGGTTGTACAATTCTAAATATACTAAAAACCACTAAACTGCACATGTTTTAAGTGGGTCAATTTTATAAAACTTGAAATATGTATAATAATAAAAGCGTAATATGCTAATTAGACCAGACGTCCTTCCATACGACCTTCTGTATGAAGCCAGGTCTGCAAGGGAAGCCCAGGTCCCACGTGCCAGAGGGAAACCGGTGTCGGCAACCGGGGGAAGGAAGGCCTACTCTTGCACGAATTTCATCATCTGGCCTCTAATATTTCAATAAAGTTATCAAAAATGCATAACCTGAATTTAATGAGAAAACAAGACAAACCCAATTTTAACAAAACTATAAAACAACTGGATTATACACTTGAAAAATGTTATTTTCATAAAAGACAAAGAAAAGCTAAGGAAGTAATCCACATTTTAAGAGACTAATATGACAATTAATGGAATGTGAGACTATACATGAGGAAAACCTATCTTACCTAATAATAGACAAACATGTAAATTAACCATCCCTCCGTTATGCTCACCCGCCAATCAGGAGAGCATGCAAATTAACCCAACAAAGATGACGGTTAATTTGCATATGTAGGCGCAAAGTGGTGGAGTAAAGACTGAAGGCTCCATTTGGAGCCGCGAAGACTGAAGGCTCCAGCTGGAGTGAAGGCCTGGGTCCTGGGTGCCAGAGGAAAACCGGTGCCGGCAGCCAGGGGAAGGGAAGGCCTATTGAACAAATCTCTTCATGCAACGGGCCTCTAGTCTATATGTATAAAAGCCTAAGCAAACGAGTGACGACCAGTCAACCTGTCGCTATGACATGCACTGACTACCAAGGGGAAGACGCTCAATGCAGGAGCTGCCCCCTGGTGGTCAGTGCACTCCCACAGTGGGAGTGTCGCTCAGCTGACTGATGGGTGCCAGACACCGAGCTCAAGGCTGGCAAGTGCAGCTGCGGCAGTGTGAGCTTCTCCTGCCTCGGCAGCAGCACTACCAAATGGCGGCCGTGGTAGGCACAGTGGGGCTGGGATGAGTGGGAGCAGCGCAGTGCTTGGTCCAGGCTTAAGCCCCTCCCGGGCCTCCTGCTGGTTCACACACCCCGAGGGGTCCCGGATTACGAGAGGGTGCAGGCCAGGCTGAGGGACCCCACCGGAGCACAAATCTGTGCACCAGGCCTCTAGTATGCATATAAGCATAACCCATGGACACAAACAATAGTGAGGTAGGCCTGGAGGGGGTGGGAGTACAGGGTGGAGTGGGGTCAATGAGGGAAAAAAGGAGACATCTGTAATATTTTCAACAATAAAGATAAATTTAAAAAATCAGCCCTAACCGGTTTGGCTCGGTGGATAGAGCATCAGCCTGCGGACTGAAGGGTCCCAGGTTCGATTCCGGTCAAGGGCATGTACCTTGGTTGCCGGCATATCCCCAGTGGGGGATGTGCAGGAGGCAGCTGATTGATGTTCCTCTCATCGATGTTTCAAACACTCTGTCCCTCTCCCTTTCCCTTCCTCTCTATAAAAAATCAATAAAATATATATTTTTTAAAAAAATCAAATACTTATTATTAAGCTAAAAGTTAATTTTTTGTTTTTCTATAGTCAATCTTATCAAGTTTATTTTATTAATGTGGTTAAAAAATTTCCCCTCTTAGATAATACAGGAATTCTTCCATATTTTTTTCTAGTACCTATATGGTTTCATTTTGTACATTTCCATTTTTCACAGTTCAATTCAGAATTTACTCTGGTGTATGGTGTGATAAATTTTTCATTTATAGCTTTCCCTATATGTTTATCTAGTTTATCCCAATAATACTTATTTAAAAGTATTTCTTTCCCCATTGATCTTAAATGCTATTTTTACAAATATGCTTGAGTCTAATAATAGACTTTTAAATTGTATTTTAGTAGGCTGGAACTACTATTTCAATTATAGTGAGTGTATTATATATTTTAATATCTGGAAATACTAGCCTCCCCTTATTACTCTTTTTCATAATATTCATGGTTATTCTTGCTTTTTTGGTTTCTACCTAATAAACTTTATAGTCCATTTTTTCTTGCTCTCAACAAAAAAACCCAGAAGGTATTTGTATTGAGGCTTAAATTTCAATTTATAAATTAACTTAAGCACAGCTATTACGGCTCAGTGATTGACATTCAACCTATGAAACAGGAGGTCATGTTCAATTCCCAGTCAGGGCACATTTCCCCAGTTGCAGGCTTGATTCCCAGTGTGGGGCATGCAAAAGGCAGCCTATCAATGATTCTCTCTTATCATTGATCTCTCCTTTTCTCTCCTTCTCCCTTCCTCTCTGAAATCAATAAAAAATATTTTTTTTAAAAAAGAATAATTGCCCTAACCGTTTTGGCTCAATGGATAGAGCGTCGGCCTGCAAACTCAAGGGTCCCAGGTTCGATTCCGGTCAAGGGCATGTACCTTGGTTGCGGGCACATACCCAGTAGGGAATGTGCAGGAGGCAGCTGATCGATGTTTCTAACTCTCTATCCCTCTCCCTTCCTCTCTGTAAAAAATCAATAAAATATATATTTAAAAAAGAAATAAAAATAAAAAAAATAAAAAAAGAATAATTTTCCTTTTGATGATAAGGTTTATATCCAAAAATGACATGTCTTTATGTTGAGTCATATCTTCTTTATTTTGTCAGCCCTAACTGGTTTGGCTCAGTGGATAGAGCATCGGCCTGCAGATTGAAGGGTCCCAGGTTCGATTCCGGTCAAGGGCATGTACCTTGGTTGCGAGCACATCCCCAGTAAGGGGCTTGCAGGAGGCAGCTGATTGATGTTTCTCTCTATTGATGTTTCTAACTCTCTATCCCTCTCCCTTCCTCTCTGTAAAAAAAATCAATAAAATATATTTTTAAAATAAATAAATAAAATATTTTGTCTCACGTGGTTTTAGGCATTTTGTATTAGATTTATGCTAGATCTTTTTTTGCTGCATTATTTTTCTTTTGCTATTGACAATTTATTCTTCTCTACCATTACATCTCTGCTTATTTCTATGTTCATGTGATGTTAATTTTTTTTTGTTAAGTTTATAGCCTGCTATTTAAATGCTCTTACTACTTTTACTAGCTTTTCCATTTTGGGGTTTTATGAATATAGAATTATACCATCTGCAAACAAATAGTTACCCCTCTTCCTTTTCCAATATTTATGCCTATAAATTCTTTGTGTTGTGTAAAAATTGCATGACAATATTAGTCATCCTTATCTTTTTCTGGACTTACTGGCAATGATTCTATTGTTTCCCTATTTATTTATTTATTTATTTATTTATTTTTTAAAAATATATTTTATTGATTTTTCACAGAGAGGAAGGGAGAGGGATAGAGAGTTGGAAACATCGATGAGAGAGAAACATCGATCAGCTGCCTCCTGCACACCCCTTACTGGGGATGTGCCCACAACCAAGGTACATGCCCCTAGCCGGAATCGAACCTGGGACCTTTCAGTCCGCAGGCCGACGCTCCATCCACTGAGCCAAACCGGTTAGGGCTATTGGTTCCCTATTTAAAAAAAACATTAAACTCAGGGAATTTGATGAATACAAAACTGCAGGAAAGGCTGGAGAACAGGTTCTAAGAAGACACTTTAAAAATGACTTCCAGAACATCTTGAACCTGATGGCTAGCAATGACAGCCAAGAGGAGCAGAAAGGTAGCCTTCATTTCATTTCTGCCTGCCAAATTTTGCAGGAATGCATCTTATTGGAGAAACCTAATGTGCCACCCTAGCAGCAAGAGATTCAGCAAATGAAATTTTTAGCTTCTCAGTTTCTTTGGTACAAGAAGGCACAACAGAATGCAATTTAATGAATTCTTAATGTGTCAAACAACTCTAAAATCCCTTTGATTCCTCAATCACAAAAAGAAAAAGTTTGTATACATTATTTTTTAGATTTATCTTTATTGTTTAAAGTATTACAGATGCCCCTCCCCCCATTAACCTCATCTAATTCCTCCCCAGGCCTTTCCCACACTATTGTCTGTATGAATTATTAAACTATTCTCCATTTCTACACAAGATAGGATATGAGGGAGTAAGTTCAAGGTAAATAATGTGATAGCAACATAAATAAAACATTATAAAGGAAAAAACCTTTCCAGTTATGGAATTATGAAACCTAAGAAAGTCCATCTCAGTAAAGTCAGATCAAGTAAATATTTTCCTGGGATTATTAAGGTACAATTTTATCTAAAATGATGTACAGAAAAATGATTCTCCAGATTTCCTGAATGATCCACCCTTTTTATATTTAGGAGCATATCAACTCATTAGAAAATATAACAAAATCTTAGTTTTTCTAAATGAAGGCTTCAATGATTTCTTATCTACTAGTGTTGTTTAATACATCCAGTTAGGATATGAATCAGCCCTGGCCGAATAATTCAATTGGTTAGAGCACCTTCCCGATACACCAAGATTGTGGGTTCAATCCCTGGTCAGGGCACACATAAGAATTAACCAATGAATGCATAAATAAGTAGAACAACAAATCAATGTTTATTTCTATCTCTCTCTCTCCTCATCTCTCTCTAAAATCAATTGTTTAAAAGGATATGAATCAAACTATTAATTTTATTTTTGACATTATCTTACTTTATTCAAATACTAGTCTGATCCTATATGGTCCAAGATCTTTCAAATAATAAAACAAAAATAAAAAGTTGTCAAATATTGGTCTTCAAACATTATAGCCAATAATGCCATGCTTGCCTATGATGTCTCACACATAAAACCACACCTACATCTCAGTGGCCACCAAAAATTTCAGCATACCTTCCTTGTGAGCTGTTTGAAGCTACCAGTTGGAGCACTAGAGACTTTTGTTTTTTACAACTACTAGTATTTTTCTTATTTTATTGATTTCAGAGAGGAAGGGAAAGGGACAGAGAGATAGAAAAATCAATGAGAGAGAATCATTGATCGGCTGCCTCCTGCACGCCCCCTACTGGGTATGGAGCCCGCAACCTGGGCATGTGCCCTTGACCAGAACTGAACCCAGGACCCTTCAGTACACAGGCAGACGCTCTATCCACTGAGAAAACTGGCTAGGGTGAGACTTCTTTTTTTTTCCAAGCTCTGGATAACTGTAGGGATCTCAGCAGGCATGAAAGGAACCAGTTCAACCTTGGTATGGTGCCAAAATGTGGCCGACGGAGGTTTCAAGTATGTCATAGCAGTGTCAAATTATTAATTTTAGTACAGAAAGTTTTACAAGGATTCTGTTTACCTGTTGATCTATTTACTAGGTACCTTCCCATTTAGCAACACCAGAATCTGAAACCTTTTATTAAATTATGAATCATGTCTTAATTTCCTCTTCAGAAAATTCTAGGTGAGGACAGTTAATAGTTGACACCAGTCTTTAAAATTCTCTACTAAGAGTAAATAGATAATTTACTACTGTTCAGAAAAACCCAGTGGCTATGTTTGGCTTACAGTGCAAACCCTTTCTTTAAAAAATGTATTATTTGAGAGAGTTTTTTAAGAGCAGCAAAAATAGTTTTATGCTATTTATTTGCTGCTTCTGTTGATATTTTTAAACTAATGTGTCTTGTGTATGGCCTGAAACTGTTAAATAAATCAAACCTTTAAAATGAAACAAGTTTTAAAATCCCTTTTCCTTCTAATTCATATATCTTTATTTATTTCCTATTATACAATTTTATTATATTTGTCATCAGGATGTGAATCAAATGGGACCTTAGCTATATATATATGAATGTTCCTTGATTTTTGCTCTAAGATAAAGCAAATCATCATACAAAATAATTGTAAACTTTCTTCTTCCTACAAAAACTTAGGAAACACTAAGAAGGAATAATATGTTTAGTACACTTACTGATACTAGTGACTTTGTGATGCTTTGTAGCTATTTGTGTGTCTGTATACTAGTATATGTACACAGTCCTGTTCAGAGTTATATTTTATTCCTTCTAAATGACAATAGTAGACCTTAAATGTTTTTTATCCAAGTGGAAAAATTAAAAATATACAACCACTAAAATCGAGTCATTCAAGGCAAATCCATAGAGACAGAAAGTAGATTAGAGGTTACCAGTGGCTGGGGGAGTGGGAAGTTACTGCTTAATGTTACAGAGTTTCTGTTTGTGGTGATAAAAAAAAAAGTTTTGGAAACAGCAGATGATTGCATAATAGTGTGAATGTAATTAATACCACTGAACTTAAAAACGGTGAAAATTATAAAGTTTATGTTATGGATATGTTACCACAATTTTATAAAATGGTCAGAATAGTAAACTTTATGCTACATATATTTTAAACACAGTCTTACAAAAGTGGTCATTCATTTACAAGAAGGGTTACTCAGTTGAACATTGTTACATTTAGTTAACAAGATATAAATACAAAATATATCATAGACTCAGATCTCCATTTCTGAGCTAGATTTTACCTAAGAATTTCAGATATGTGATAATCTATCATTCATTCCAATTATGCTAGGTTAATCATTTAAACTATAATAAATATGGTAAAGCTTTTTAACTTTAGCTGAGTAAAAATACTGAGGATGAAGCACTAAACAACTAAAAACCCAGGACGGACTCCTTAAAGAAAATGGGTGTCAGCCCTTATTGGTAGAAGTCCTGTACTGAGCTGCAAGGGAATCTTCCAAATGATATGACACACAGATACCAAAGCTCATATAATTATCAATAACCATGTGCATTTGCCTGAAAAGTAATAAAACATAAACTATGAGATAAGAAAATTCTCAAGAAATAAGACAATTTTAAACTCCTTTCTTAATTTCAAGTACTCTAAAAAACTGTTTGCAACACAGCATACTGGTATTTTGTAATGAATCAATTCCTTAAATATATTCTTAATGTTTTGTCTAGCTATATTTTTGCTAATTAAAAATTACTAATAAATCATGAAGTTATCATAAAACGTATCTTTTAAAAGAGGTAAATGATCACTCTTTTTCATAGTGTCAAAGAAGATGGAAAAAAAACCCCAAAATTTCAATGTTAAATTTTATTTCTCTTTTTTGTTATTAAATTTTATTTCTGATTTCACATCTATCTTTAAACATGTAGCAGGACAAAATAAACCCATAAAACAACGAATATCACATATTGTGACAACAAAGAGTCATTTAAAGAAATTATGGTGTCAAAATATACTATTTGAGTACAGATGACCTTATTCTTAATTCAGAAGCTTAATTTCTACCACATCTAGATTCCCATAACATTTAGAATGATAAAAACAAGTACTTTTGTAGATTTGTTCTTTGTTTTCTCCCCCCTCCATTTAGGGAATTATGCTAAGTTTGTATTAAGTTACTTAGAAGTACAACAGAAACAACAAATGCTGTCTTGTTTACATCCCCACCTAGTTGTCCAAAATTTCTGTTCTGCATGGAATTTAAAAATGAATACTTAAAACATAAAAACAAGTAAGAGTTATCTGGCAAAATTAAAACAAATGAAAACTTTACAGCTAAGAGAGATTATTAGATTATCTAGCATTATTATTATACTAGTAGCCCGGTGCACAAAATTCATGCACTGGGGTAGGGGGGGAGGAAAGGGGCCCCTCAGTCTGGCCTTCACCCTCTCCAATCTGAGACCCCTCAGGGAATGTCCAACTACCTGTTTGTGCCCACACTTTTAACAGATAACAGCTCCATTGTCGTTCCTTTCTTATGCTTAAAACCATTGGAAGTAGTAGGTATTCAAAGTGTGTATACATTTTGGGGGGACACCCTGTATATCTCTAGTCAGTGGTGAAAGAAACCAACAGCAGATTTGGAACCCCTAGACAGGGAACCTTGCTCACTCCCCACATGTCTCCCCACTTCACTTTCCACCTTCGTGGGCAGCAGGAGAATCAACGTTTTCTCTCATTAATTCGGAAAAGCACGTCCTGTCACCCGCTGCCTGGCAGAAGTGCGCTAGGCCCCAAGCAAGCGAGGCTCAGTCAGGGCAGCCTTCACTCATGGGTGCTGGCACCCAAAGTGCACATTCCTCCTCTACAGTCGCCCCGACTATCCCACTGTTTCACTGAGAGGACGGAATTCCTCTCCGCCTCTGGGTTCTTGATCTTGAACACTGACCAAAGGCACCTCAGCGAGGGCCACCTGCGCCTACCAGGTGTGTATGTCTGCACCTGCTCCTGCCTCAGCACCTGCATTAACCCCCCAGAGATGATCTCGTAGCTGCACTGGCCTCCATGGGAACAGGGCATCACCACTCAGCCCTCTCACTGTCATCTCACAGGAGCCCACTCTCAGCACCCAGAACACCCAGACACTCTCCAAAGGACGTGAGCGCATCAGAGGGGATGTGTGCACATCCTGTGGGGGTGTTAGGCATGCCGGGTTGATGGAAGTGCAGTGGAGAGGCGGGGGGAACTTGTGCACGCCTTGGTTTGCAACTGTTGCTGGCGCAGGAGGGTGACAGTGTGCTGGGGGATGTTCACATGCCGGGGGGATGTGCACACCCGAGGCCTCTGGCTTTGCAGATCCGCAAACCCCTGTGGTGCGGCCAGGAGGACGTCAGTCTGGCCCGCCACGGTGGCTGTCCCTGCGATCCTGCACCTTCTGGGCCAGGAGGTGGATCTTGCGCAGCCACTTCTGGGCGCTGATGGCCTGCAGGCCCTACTTCAGCTCAGCCTGCAGGCTCCGCTTGGCGCGCTCACAGCTGTCACCACCGCCATGTGGGGAGTACAGGCCGCCCTCCGCTGGCCTGCCTCCCCCGTCCAGAGGCTCTCTGCACTGCTCACCTGCCCAGAGTGATTGGGGCTGGGCAGAAGCCAGGCGTCCTGCCCTGCCCAACCCCGGCCGATCTGCCCCTGTGCGAGCTGCCGCCCTGCCGGGAAGGGTCACGGATCCGGGTCCCGGGACCACGGACAGCCTCAAGCACTGCCCCCCGCCCAGCAGGGTCACAGATCTGTGTCTTGGTCCCGTGGATAGCCTCAAGCACTGGCCTCCGCCCGGCAGGGTCACAGATCCATGTCTTGGTCCCGTGGACAGCCTCAAGCACTGCCCCCTGCCCAGCAGGGTCACAGATCCGTGTCTTGGTCCCGTGGACAGCCTCAAGCACTGCCCCCCGCCCGGCAGGGTCACAGATCCAGGTCCCGGGACCACGGACAGCCTCAAGCACTGCCCCCCGCCCGCCAGGACATGGATCCGGGTCCCAGACCGCCGACAGCCTCAAGCGCTCCCCGCCACCCGCCAGGTCACGGATCCAGGTCCGGACCGCGGACAGCCTCAAGCACTGCCCCCCGCCCGCCAGGTCACGGATCCGGGTCCCAGACCGCGGACAGCCTCAAGCACTGCCCCCTGCCCAGGAGGGTCACAGATCCGGGTCCAAGTCCGCGGACAGCCTCAAGCACTGCCCCCCGCCCAGCAGGGTCACAGATCTGGGTCCCGGACCGCGGACAGCCTTTCCCGCTGCCTCCTGCCTTCAGTATGCAAATTAGCCGCCATCTTGTTCCTTCAGGGTGGGGGTCCCCACTGGGGTGCCTGGCCAGTCTGGGTGAGGGGATGATGGCTGTTTTCAGGCCGGTGGGCAACTGAGGCTCCCAACCTCTCCTTTTTTTCTTTTTGTTTTTTTATTCTGGGATTTATTTACCTTCTATGGCTGTCACTGGAGCTGAGAGCCGGTTTTAGCTCTGAGGCTCAGCTCCAGCTATGAGACCTCCGCTGCTGAAAGCAGGGATCTGGGTTTATTTGGGTTCTATAATTGTAACACTGTTGCGATCCTGCTGGCTGAAGCCCGGCTGACTGAAAGCAGGTTTCTGGGGAATGTTTACCTTCTATATTTGCAACAATGTTTCTTAGAGTTGCAGCTCAGAGGCCGGCAGCAGCAGGCGGGGAAGCTTGGCTTCCTCCGTCACTGGAGCAAGCAAGCCTCCCTGTTCACTTCAGGGGCCTGGCTGCCGGCCGCCATTTTGGTTGGCAGTTAATTTGCATATCTCCCTGATTAGCCAATGGGAAGCGTTCGGGGCCACGGTCAATTTGCATCTTTCTCTTTTATTAGATAGCACTAGAGGCCCAGTGCACGGGATTCGTGCACTGGTGGGGGGCGTGGCCTGTGGGGATCGGCCAGCTGTGGGGGCACAGCTCATCCTGATCAGACAAGTGGCTGTGAACCCGCCCTCTGGGCGGCTGCTCCCACTGTGGGAGAGCCGCTCATCCCGGTCAGCTGAGTGGTGCTCCCACTGTGGGAGTGCACTGACCACCAGGGGGCAGCTCTTGCTTTGAGCATCTGCCCCCTGGTGGGCAGTGTGTGTCATAATGACTGGTCGACCGGTCGTTCTGGTCATTCCGCCGTTCGGTTGCTGGGCTTTTATTATATAGGATTACCTAGTCACATGCTATTCCAACTAGAGAATGTAATGTTATATCAGGAACATGTGAAGCTAACAGAAAAAAACATGGAGCATTTTCCTAAAGCATCTATTTTACTTAATGCTATGTATGAAGGCAAACACATGTCTGGAGTAAAATGCTTATTAGGAGTATTTCAGTTTGATAAGCAGAGGATTCAAACATCTTATTCTATAGAAAAAGAGCAATTAGATGACTTGCTTGAGTTCACTCAAGCAGATAGTGATAGAAAAGTATCAAAATGGCAGATGTTTTATACACTTTCCATTACAAAACCAAGTTAATAAAACACAAAATAATAACCCAACTGCCAAATTGCTATGCACTGGGGTGTTGTTGTTTTTTTTGTATGCATATAGAATTTCTTAAATCTTTTAATCTTCAGAATGTTTCTTTCACTTCCTATCATAGCACATTTACAACCAAAGCTAAATCAAAATCCTATAGTACATTTTAAATAACATTTGTTTAAAATTATATATTAAATTGACTTTCTTGAGATAGTTACATAAATTTTAACACATGTACAGATTCATCTTACTACCACCATATCAGAATACAGAACACTTCTATCACCACCACCACCCCCAGAATTCCCTGTACTATACCATTTTAGTCATATATTCCCACAATCCCTAGACCCTGATAACCACTAGTCCAACTAGTCTACCAATATAAATGTCTTTTCAAATGTAGTTTACAAAGGGAATCATACAAAATGTAACCTCTTGAGAATAGATTTTTTCATTTCAGCATGCTGCCTTTGACATTCATTCAAGTTGTTTTATGTATCAATATTTCATTCCTTTTTATTGTTGAATAATATTCTATAGTATATTATATATTATGTGGGATGTTGTATAGTGTAAAGAGAATACCATAGCTTGTTTATATATTCAGCAATTGAAGACTTTTTGGTTGTTTCCAGTTTAGGATGATTGTAAATAGTGAGTCTATAAGTATTTCTGATTAGGTTCTTTTTATTTTTTTATTAAAAAATTAATTTTAGAGAGAGAGGAAAGGAGAGGGAGAGGGACATTAATTTGATGTTCCACTCATCTATGCATTCATTGGTTGATTTTTGTATGTGCCCTGACACCGGGGATCGAACCTGCAACCTTGGCATATCAGAAAAACAGTCTAACTGAGCTACCCGGCCAGGTCCTCTTTTCTAATTTTCAAATGTAGATGATTTACTGGTAGAAGCCTGTCAGTAGTCAGATATTTACAGAATATGACATAAAAATGTAACTTTCATAAGGGTAAAAACTTAATTACTTTCAATGCCTAAATTACTTCATCACTATTTGGGAATTAGCATTAAGAAGACAATTATTTCTACTGATATATGGGAAATGTGAAATAGAAAGATTGAATAATCAAGTTTCATTTAAACATGGGCATTTACCACAAATACTTAAAAACTTTGGAAGGAAATGGAAAATAATTGGGCCACTATTCTCTCTTCCTCTGCTCATGGCATGCATCAATAATTAGTCAAGCACACTTTGCTATACATCCTAGAGATGACCTCAGAATGCTCAATGCACAGCTCTAGGCTGCCACTACCATATAATCAGAGTTGAGACTCCTAGTAATAACAAATATTCCATCTCTGGTTTAGGATTAATTATTCTCAGCAAACTACAATCTCTATGAAATTATTTTAACTTTGGAAAATAATGTTGTGTAGCATTCATTTTTTAACTAAGTACTGTTGACATAAAATATGTTAGTTACAGGTATACAACATAGAGATTCAACATTTATATACCTTATGGTGTGATCACCACAGTAAGTCTAATAACCGTCTGTCATCATGCAAAGTTATGATATTATTGACTATATTCCCTGTGCTGTACTTTATATCCCTATGACTTACTATTTTATAATTAGAAATTCGCATTCCCTTTCACCTTTTCCACCACCCTTCCACTCTCTCCTCTCTGGCAACCATCAGCTTGTTCTCTGTATCTATGAGTCTGTTTCTGTTTTTGTTTGTTCCCTTTTTTCTTAGATTCTACATATGCAAGTAAAATTATATGGTATTTGTCCTTCTCTGACTTACTTACTTAGCATAATACCCTCTAGGCCCACCCATGTCATCACAAATGGCAAGAATTCATTCTTTTTATGGCTGAGTAATATTCCATTCATCTAAAAGATGGATATCTAGGTGGCTTCCATATCTTGGTTATTGTAATAATGCTTCAATAAACATAACAGAGCATGTATCTTTTCGAATTTGTGTTTTCTTTAGATAAATACCCAGAAGTGGAATTGCTGGGTTGTATGGTAGTTCCATTTTTAATTTTTAAGGAGCCTCCATACTGTTTTCCATAGTGGCTGCACCAACTTACAACCCCACCAACAATGCATGATGGCTCCCTTTCCTCCACAGCAGTGAGAGAGAAAAACATCAATTGGTTGCCTCCCATATATGACTCGACCGAAGATCGAACCCGCAACCTGGGTATGTGCCCTAACCAGGAATCAAACCCACCATTTCAGTCTACAGGATGATACTCCAACCAAATGAACCGCACCAGAAAGGGCCAATGTTTTATTTTTGATTTTCTGTCTGGATGATCTATCTATTGTTGAAAATGGGCTATTAAAGTTCCCTGCCATTATTGTACTGTTTACTTCTCCTTACAGATATGTTAGGACTTGCTTAATATATTTAGGTGCTCCAATGTTGAGTGCATATATATGATTATAAATTTTTATATATTGTTATATATATATATATATATATATATATATATATATATATATTTAAATATATATTTTTTTCATTATTAATTTCAGAGTGAGGAAGGGAGAGGGGGAGAGAGACATCTATGATGAAAGAGATTCATAGATCGGTCACCTCCTGCAGGCCCCAACCAGGGATCAAGCCTAAAACCCAGGAATGTGCCCTGACAGGGAACATTCCAGTTCATTGGTCAACACTCAACCACTGAGCAACACTGGCCAGGCTGTTATGTCTTCTTGATGAATTGACTTCCTCATCATTATAAAACGGCCATCTCTTTTGGTTTCTACTTGTGTAGAATATCTTTTGCCATCCCTTATCTATGAGTCTGTTTTATTAAAGCTGAAATGAATCTCTTATAGGAGGCATATAGTTGGATCTTGTTTTTTAATCCATCCAGCCACTCTATACCTTTTGATTGGAGAATTCAGTTTTTACATTTAGAGTATTTATAGGTGAGGACTTATTAATGTCATATTATTGTTTTCTGGCTATTATATAGTTCAATTATTCTTTTTTCCCCTTACTGCCTATTTTTGTGGCTTTATGATTTTCTGTAGTGTTATGCTTTGATTTCCCTCCTCTTTTTTGTGTTTCAATTGTAGGGTTTCACTATGTGGTTACCATGAAGCTTACATAAAATATCTTACGTATGTACATTTATTTTACTCTGATAACAACTTAGCTTGTTTTTGATGTCATTTATATATTTTTGTACTGTGCACCCTTTAACAATTATAAAAGTTTTTAATGCTTTAACCTTTATAATACCTAGAGTTAAGAAGTTAACACATTACCATATTGCAGTATTAGGGTATTCTGAATCTGGCTGTATGCTTATTACCTTAACCAGTGTGTTGTATATGTTCCTATGCTTTCATGTTATTAAGTAGTCATGTGTCCCCCCATTCCCCCCGGTTGGACTCCTTTCATCATTTCTTGTTAGGCAGGTTTAGTGGTGATTAATTCCCTCAGATTTTGTTTACTGGGAAAGTATTTCATCTTCAATTCTGAAGGACACGTTTACTGGGTAAAGTTTCATGGTTGGCAGTTTCTTTCTTTTAGTACTTTGAATATGTTATCCCTTTCTACTCTGGCCTGCAAGGTCTGTGCTGAGAAATCCATTGCTGATAGCTTTATGGAAGTTCCCTTGTAAGAGAGAATTTTTGTCTCTTATTTCTTTTAAAATGTTCTCTGTCTTTGGTTTTAGACAGTTTTATAATATCTTGAAGAAGTCTGTTTTGTTTAGAAATTTAGCATTATAAACTTGGATGTCCAAATATCTACCCAGATTTGGGGAGTTCGTATCCATTATTTCTTTAAATAAGCTTTCCACCCTGTTTCCCTGTCTTCCCCTTTTAGGACTACTGTTTTGCATACATTATTTTACTTGGTGATGTCCCATAATTACCATAGGCTTTCTTCATTCCTTTACATTCTGTTTTCTTTTTGCTACTATCATTGAAATAATTCAATTGATCTGTCTTCTTGATGTATGTTCTGCTTGTTCAAGTCTACTGTTGAAGCTCTCTACTGAATTCTTTAGTGTTGTCATTGTATTATTCTTCAGTTTCCAAACTTTTGTTTGATACTTTTTATGTTTTCTATTTTTATGTTGAACTTTTGTTCTCCTGTTGTTTTCCTGATAGGTTGAAATTGTTTATCTGTGTTTTCTTGTAGCTTTCAAAGCATCTGTGGAACAATTATTTTGAATTCTTTGTTGGGTAATTTCTGGATCTCCATTTACTGGAGGTCTATTGTATTCTTTTGGTGGAGACATTTTCCTGATTCATGATCCCTGTAGCCTTGCATAAGTATGTACATATTTGGAGAAGCAACATCTTCCAGATGTTATAGACTGACTTTGGTAAGGGAAGCCTTTCACCTGTGAGTGGGAACATGCTGGATCATGCTGCAATCTTGGTTCTAGAGGTATAGGATGCCAAGTGTGGGGCATGTGGCAGTACAAAGTCCAGCAAGGACATGCTATCTCCTTGGCTCAGGCTACTGGGGTCCATAGCATTGACAACTGTGTTGTCCTGGTGAGCACTACAGGTCTGCAGAGGCAGCAAGGGCTGCTAGTGATCTCAGTGGCTTTTCCAGGTCTGGCAGCTGGGGACCAAGGCAAGCAGTGGTGGAGGCTGGAGCCAGTGGTGTACACACATACACACATTTGGCTGCAGGGATCAGCTGCAGGTGCTTTTGTAGTGGCAGGGCCAGTTGTAAACATACACATACTTATTGGGCCAGGGCAGGCAGCAAGTACTGGGGCCAATTATAGGCTTACAGACAACTGCGGAGGCCCTGTCAGTGTGCTCTCCTATGGCTGCCCACTCTTATGCTAGGTTCACAGTGCAGTGGAGGCTAGTGATGGGGATGGGATGGGGACATGCAGGTGCACAGCTGGAGTGGCAAGCTGCAGGTGAACACCATGATGCCAGCTAGTGACAGGAGGCAGGCTCTGAACTGGTCCCACAGCAGCTGCAGAGCCCTATCTATCTGTGTGCTCCTCTAAAGATGCACATACTCCCCCAGCCAGGGGACTATAGTGGAGACTGATGATGGGTGTCAGGCCAGTGGCATTCAGAATCATAGCTGGAGGGGCTAGCCCTGAACACAGCAGTATGGGGTAGGGCCACAACATTAGTAACAGAGAAACAGAATTTCCGGAGGATGAGGCCCAGAAATCAGGATTTTAAAAAGATTCCCAGGTGATTCTAATGTGCAGCCAAGGTTGAGAACCACTGCTCTAGCTGCATGTCTATCAGTAATAGCCTTTGCTTTTCTTCCTTATACCCAGCTGTCTATACATCTCAGGTTTGCTTTTCTGGGCAAAGTGAAACTGAAGCAGTACCTTCATGCAATGCCCCTGGAGAAGCTGGTCACTTGCTCTGCTCTTCCTTTCCTGGTGAGAGGAACTCTATCTGGGAAGTGCCTACTTAGTGCTGAACAATGCCAGATTGAGGGATGAGATAATGCAGGCAAAATGAAGTTGTTTTCATTCTCTCCTTGTTTGTTTTGTTCCACTGTGGTGCTAAAACTTCCTAAGTGAACCTCAGAGGTCTCAGAGTTTATTTGATGCATGGATAGCTGTCCAAATCCTTGATCTTTCTGGATGGATAGGGAAGCTGGGTTCTCCTATGCCACCATTTCCCCCACAACCTCTCCTAAAATTTTATCCATTTTTTAATGTGTTTGAAATATAGGAAAGGAGTCCAAGTATGTACTTAGAGTATTAGAGTCTAACACTAAAGTCTAACATATAGGTAGTATGGAGACATAAAACACAGACTTATTATAAAATCAGCACCAGACACTAGACTGGAAGAATTAGCTTAATACAAAGGGTGACAAAAACCATTTTAACAGTTTTTTGAATGACTGTAACCTTCCGATCCTCCTCATTCTACATCTTCCTCTTCTTCCTTCTCCTCCTTTATCTGAGACTAGAGGCCGGGTGCACGAAATTTGTGCACTCGGGAGGGTCCCTCAGCCTGGACTGTGCTCTCTCGAAGTCCGGGAGCCCTAGGGGGATGTCTGACTGCCACAGAGGTGGGAGAGGCTCCTGCCACCGCCGCTGCACTCACCAGCCGTGAGCCTGTCTCAGGGCTTCTGGCTGAGCAACACTCCCCCTGTGGGAGTGCAATGACCACTAGGGGGCAGCTCCTGCATTGAGTGACTGCCCCCTGGTAGTCAGTGTGCATCATAGTGACTGGTCGTTTAGCCATTCAGTTGATTTGCATATTAGCCTTTTATTATATAGGATTAGACCCCCTTTGCTCATATACTTTGGATTTATTTCTCGTACTAAGACTGTCCAGAACTACCCCATCTTTCTTTCTCTTGCTCTGTATATGAAAAAATCACACATTTGTAAGGCAATAGGCCTAGGATTAAGAATGCTACAGATCACAAACAAAAAGTACTGGTGAAGATGTGGAGGAAAGGGAACCATTGTGCATTGTTGGTGGGGTTGTAAATTGGTGTAGCCATTGTGGAAAACAGTATGGAGGTTCCTCAAAATTTAAAAATTGAACTATCTTATATCCCAGCAATTCCACCTCTGGGTGTTTATCCAAAGAAAACAAAAACACACATTCAAAAAGATACATGCACTCTTATGTTACTGAACCATTATTTACAATAACCAAGATAAGGAAGCCACCTAGGTATCCATCTTTTAGATGAACGGAATATTACTCTGCCATAAAAAAGAATGAATTCTTGCCATTTGTGACAACATGGCATGTGCCCTAACTGGGAATGAAACCAGCAACCTTTTGGTATGTGGGACAATGCCAAACCACTGAGCCACACCAGCCAGGGCTGATGTATAGTTTTCTGTGTGAATATAGTTTTCATTTCGTTTCTCTTGGGCAGTGGTTGGCAAACTGCGGCTTGCGAGCCACATGCGGCTCTTTGCCCCCTTGAGTGTGGCTCTTCCACAAAATATCGACTTCTGCGCATGGGCCACAAAGTTTCAATTGCACTGTACATGCGTGCCCGCACGTGTATTTTTTTAAAAATATATTTTATTGATTTTTTACAGAGAGGAAGGGAGAGGGATAGAGAGTTAGAAACATCGATGAAAAAGAAACACCGATCAGCTGCCTCCTGCACACCCCCCACTGGGGATGTGCCCGCAACCAAGGTACATGCCCTTGACCAGAATTGAACCTGGGACCCTTGAGTCTACAGGCCGGCGCTCTATCCACTGAGCCAAACCAGTTAGGGCCTGCATGTGGTATTTTGTGGAAGAGCCACACTCAAGGGGCCAAAGAGCCGCATGTAGCTCGCGAGCCGCAGTTTGCCAACCACTGCTCTTAGGTAAATAACTGGGAATAGGATAGTTAAGTTACATGGAAGTGCATATTTAACTTTCTAAGAAACTGTCAAATTGTGTTCCAATGTGCCTGTACTCCTTACATCCTTTCTGAAGCAGAGTTACCCACCGTATAAACAAAGAAAAAAAGTGTTCATAAAAAAAAAAATGGAAGAGCCCTGGCCAGTGTGGCCCAATTGGTTGGAGCATCATCCTGAACACCAAAAGGTGGCAGGTTTGATTCCCAGTCAGGGCACATACCCAAGTGGTGAATTCAATCCTTATTCGGGCGTGTACAGTAGGCAACTGATTGATGTTTCTCTCTCACCTCTTTCTCTTTCTCTCTCTCTCTCTCTCTCTCTCTGTCTCTGTCTCTGTCTCTATCTCTATCTCTCTTTCCCTCCTCCCCTCCCTCTCCCTTCCTCTCTCCCTTTCTCCTTCCCTCTCTCCCTTCTTCTCTAAAATCTATAAAAATAAAATAAAAATATTAAGTGGAAGAGATAGTTTTGGGTTAGACCAGCAGTTCTCAGCCTGTGGGTCGCGACCCCTTTGGAGGTCGAATGACCCTTTCACAGGGGTCGCCTAAATACATCCTGCATATCAGATATTTACATTACGATTCATAACAGTAGCAAAATTACAGTTATGAAGTAGCAACGAAAATAATTTTATGGTTGGGGGTCACCACGACATGAGGAACTGTATTCGCGGCATTAGGAAGGTTGAGAACCTCTGAGTTAGACAATACTGTTTATCAAAATTATAGGATAAATTATCAATAAAGACAGAAATAAAAACAGAAAAACACATTTAAGAGTCTACATAGTTTTATAGACTCCTATATATATTTAATAATTCTACAAATCACTTAGCAAATAATGGAGGAGCAATATAGAATAGATAATAGCTGAAAAATTCCCAGAATTAAGGAGATATTTAAATCCACAGATTGATAATGCATAAGTAGAATAAAGAGAGTCACATCCAGACATATCATGATGAAAATGTGGAATATTAAAGATAAAGAGAAAATCTTAAATCTACCAGAAAGAATAAACAGATTACTAAAAAAAAAAATGAAAATTAAGACTGAGAGCAGGCATTTCACCAACAATAGCAGAGGCCAGACAAGAATTTAAAAAATGTACAACTTATTTTATATATGAAATATTGGTATAAAAGTATTTCAGAATTTATATTTTATGGGGGCATGAAGGATGTGAGAAAATTAATATGGTCCATATTATATAGTACCCCCAATAGCACATTTAGCAAGCTCTGAAGAATAAGGCATATGTAGTGAGGCAAGAAGGGAACTCAGGTTAGTTCCAGAAGCTTCCACAGAAAAATGATGAGATAGGGACATCAGCATAGAGAAGACCTGATAGAATTCTACTTTGGAAGCTGCAAGTTACATCACCACTTTATATGATTTACCTTGTTTCTCTGTACTGCTTGTGAAAAAGTATAAAGGATTTCCAGATAAAGAAGTTAGTTTCCAGATCTTTTCTAGCAAAACCCCACTCCTGCAAAAAATCCCTCTCCTACTCCCCAAGGTCCACTCTTAACTGTTTTTTGGTCTACAATTGTATAATAGAATTTGACCCATACTCAAAGTAAGAAATGTATTTTACAAACCAGAAATCACTCACTCATGCAAATATCTGAAATAAATGTTTCAGTAATAGCAATTACACTATTATGTGCCAAATACTGAGATTTTCTGTTCTGTTTTATTGAAAAAAATGCTCATTGTGACTTACTTAACTGATTTCATAACACACTAATTGGTATCAACCTGCAGACTCACAATGATCCAGAAATTTTCTATGCATATATAAACATGTTTATATCCTTTTTATATAAACGAAATTAGACCATACAAATTATATCTTTGTTACACTAAAACTGTCTTTATTTCATACTCCTTTTTACTAGTACATTATTTGTTAACTAGAGGCCTGATGCACGAAATTTGTGCATGGGTAGGGTCCTTAAGCCTGGCCGATGATCAGGGCCAATCGGGGCCTTCCAGCTGCCGGCTGGGGCCTCCCTTCCCCGACTGTCAGCTGGGGCCTCCCCTTCCCCAGCTACCTGCAGGGGCCTCCCTTCCCGGCTGCCAGCCCGGGCCTTCCTCCATTCTGTGCCATCCCCTGGTGGTCAGCGCACATAATAGCAAGCGATCGAATTCCCAGTCTCCCGGTTGAACTCCCAAGGGGACACTTTGCATATTAGGCTTTTATATATATAGATACTCTTAGTGTCACTAAGAGTTAAAGCATATATTCTGAATTGCACACTTTTATAATTCATTATTCTATCACCCCCAAAATAATTTATTTTCTAAAATACAGAATAGAATCATCTGTAGTAGTAACCTTTCTTATATGTCACAGATCAAAGAGGTATTTTTAAAACCTCCCCTAAGAAATGCAACATTTTCATATACAGAATTTCCTGTCTAACAGGCCAAGCTGTCCACATCATACCTATTTACCAAAGTGGGTTTTGAGGGTGGAGGTATCATTGCTTGAAAGAGTTATGAGTAATGTCAAGATCTCCTTCCTTTATGCCTATGCTATGCCCCTTTTATGCATGCTTGTTGAACTAGACTGCTTACTAATTAGTTTTGTTATGTAAAGTTTTATGAATTTAATAATAGATATCTGTTTTTCATAAGAGGAAAAATATGACAAAGTGTCCCCACTCTATTTAAAAGATGCAAATAAAATATACAAAAATGTTCTGAGGTTATAGTATAATTTTATTAATAATTTCCAGATTCCAAGTAAAACATAAATATCATTTTTATTAAAATTAAGCACCTATGAATTAAAAAATGTAACATTTGCCACCCTACAAAATAGTTTAACTAAGGTAGAACACTTAAGAACAAATAGGATTGTATCTTACAACTTTTAACTTTTTTTTTTACTTTTTATTTTAAAATTATTTCAGACTTACAGAAAAATTACAAAATACTACAACAAACCACTCAATTCCAAGATCCTAATTTCTAAATATCATTTTCCAATAAAAGGAACAAGGGCTCTGGAAAAATAATTAATTGTAGGGCTAGGGCAGAGGAAATACAGACCAGGTAAGAAGCAAGGAACTGTAGTACTAGAAAGCAAGGAAATGCTCAGAAACCAAAACGATGGAGATATGGCAAAAGGCATAGGAGTCTACCAGAACTCTAAGTGGTCAAAGCTGGAATTATCTGAATGACAAAAAAAATTTAATAGATTATAACCCAAAGAATAAAAATAAATATACAACGAGTCCAGAAAAATATGAGTAAATGATACATAAATAAAGAGGGGAGCCCTGGCGGGTTTGACTCAGTGTTGGCCTGCAGCCTGATGGGTCCTGGGTTCCATTCTGGCCAAGGACACATGCCTGGGTTGCTGGCTCCATCCCCAGTAGGGGACATGCAGGATTCAGCCAATCAATGATTCCCTCTCATCACTGATGTTTCTCTTTCTCTTTTCCTCTCCCTTCTTCTCTGAAATCAATAAAAAAAATTTTTTAAATATGTTTTTATTGATTTCAGAGAGGAAGGGAGAGGGAGAGAGAGAGAGAAACATCAATGACTGATCAGCCGCCTCCTGCACAACCCCTACTAGGGATTGAGCCCACAATCGGAGCACGTGCCCTTGACTGGAATCCAACTCGGGACCTTCCAGTCTACAGTTCAATGCTCTATTCACTGAGCCAAACCAGCTAGGGCAAAAAATATTTTTTTAAAGAGGGGAGATGAGTTAAATCTTCCCTCCAGAGGAATCTAAATACAGTCAACCTTCCACCAAGTTGTCCACACAAAAAAATGGATTGTCGAACCAAACTTTGGTTATCAAACTGACAACACTTTCAAGCTGATACCTCACTATGACAAAAAGTGTCTCTCAGGCAACCAAGAAAAGAATTAGCACAATTTTAAAACTTAAAGAGGCAACCAAGAGTGCTAATGTTGTGAAAGAAATAATGATCACAGGCAACTGAAGAGGTAGAAAAACTGTTGTTGACTTGGATAAAGGAAAACAGTCAGTGACAGCACTTTGGAGGCAGTGATACATGAACAAGCAAAGATGCTGCATGCTGACCTGAAAGACATCCCTGGAACAAGTGCTAACAGTGGTTCCTTTAAGGTTCAGAGAGGGTGGTTAGATAAATTTAATAACTTTATTTATAGATTAAACAGTACATTAGACATATACTGTATATAAGAAAGATTAAAACAGGGAATCTTTTGGGGGTCTGGAACAGATTACTTCAATTTACATTATTTCTAATGGGAAAAAATGATTTGGTTTTCAAACAAATGCTTCTCGAACAGCCTTCCTGAAGGAATTGAGTTGGAGAACTGAGGTTTCACTGTAATGTATGTAGAAACTATCCCATCTAGGAGGTAAGTTTCAACTTTAACCTGTCTCCCCGCCGCCAGCCATGCCTTAGGCAGCGGTTCTCAACCTGTGGGTCGCGAACAATGAAAATACATCCTGCATATCAGATATTTACATTATGATTCATAACAGTAGCAAAAGTCCAGTTATGAAGTAGCAACGAAAATAATTTTATGGTTGGGGGTCACCACAACATGAGGAACTGTATTAAAGGGTCGCGGCATTAGGAAGGTTGAGAACCACTGCGAGAGCATTCAGCTGAACTTAGTGACTCCCTTCCCAACAGAGTGGGAAAAACTGGAACTTTAAAGAGAAGAAACTTGACAGATACCACCTTCACCAAGATATCAAGGTTGGCATCCCCAGAGATAACTCTGTTGATAGCATTTACTCCCTGATATATGTGATGAGAAAGGTACTTCACCTCTATAGTATTATTTTAAAAAACTCATTTCCACTGTCTAATCATGAGAAATACATAAGACAAAACAAAATTGAGGGACATCCTAAAAATATTTCACCAGTACGCCTCAAAACTGTCAAAGTCATGAAAAGTAAGGAAAGACTGAGAAACTGTCACAGAACACAGGGGATTGGAGAGAGATGATGAACACAAACACAATGGGGTACCCTGGTTTGGATCCTGGAGCAGAAAAGGGACACTAAGGAAAAAAAATAGTAAAATTCAATTCAAGTCTGGAATTTCTAGGAACATTCACAGAAAATCAGTGAAATCTGAATAAAGCCTGGGGCTTATTTAATAATAATGTTCTAATGTTGATATCTTAGTTTTAAAAAATATACCATAGTAATTTAACTAGGCAACATCCAAGGAAACTGAAACTGGGTCAGTACAAAGAATGTCCACACACACTTCACTCAGATTCCCAAAACTTAACATTTTACTATATTTGCTTTATCAGTTTCTTTTTCCTCCTTCGATCTTTTCTGAATTTGATTAGCAACTTGCAGACATCATTCCCCTTTACTCCTAAATGTTTTAATGTATTCCCTTAAGAAGTATGTTTATCAAGTAAGGAAATTACCACTAATACAATACAATCTAGAAACCCTCACATTTTGCCAATTGTTCCACTAACGTCCTTTATAACAAAAATGGAATAATAAAAATGAAATGATGATTGTTTCTGTCTTGGCCCATGATCCATCCCAGGGTCAAATATTGTATTTAACTGTCCTATCTCTTTAGTCTTCTTTGATCTGGAGCAAATTCCTTTTTTATTTTTATTTTATTTTGACCTTGACATTTTTAGAGTACAAGCCACTTACTTTGTTAAATGTGTTTCTTTTTTTTTTTTTTAAATATATTCTATTGCAACAGCATGGATGGAACTGGAGAGCATTATGCTAAGTGAAATAAGCCAGTCAATGAAGGAAAAATACCACATGATCTCACTCATTCATGGATAATAAAGACCATTACAAACTTTTGAACAATAATAGATACAGAGGCAAAGCTGCCTCAAACTGATTGTCAAACTGCAGCGGGAAGGCCAGGGAGGGTTGGGGGGCAGGAGGGAGGAGGGTAAGAGATCAACCGAAGGACTTGTATGCATGCACATAAGCATAACCAATGGACATAAGACACTGGGGGGTAAGGGAGGCCAGGGGATTGTCAAGGGCAGGGGGGGAAAAAGGACACATATGTAATACCCTTTGTAATACTTTTAGCAATAAAAATATATATATATATATTCTATTGATTTTTTTTTTTTTTTACAGAGAGGAAGAGGGATAGAGAGTTAGAAACATCGATCAGCTGCCTTCTGCACACCCGCTACTGGGTATGTGCCCGCAACCAAGGTACATGCCCTTGATTGGAATCAAACCTGGGACCTTTCAGTCCACAGGCCGACGCTCTATCCACTGAGCTAAACCGGTTAGGGCTGTTAAATGTGTTTCAATTTGGTTTTGAATGAGGTTTCTTCATGCTTAAGTTCTAGTTATATATTTGTGCAGGAATATCACAGAAGTGATGTTAATCTCTTCTCATTGCATTCATGATGTCTATTTGACCCATTACTAATAACACTAACTTTGGTGACTTGATAAGATAGTGGGTCCAATTTAGTAAAATTGCTAATTTTTTCCATTAGTGATTAGTATTTGTGGGGAGGTATTTTGAGGCTGCAAAAATATCTTCTTTGTAAACTCTTTATGTATTAGTTGTAGGATCCACTAATAAGTCCTGTCTGAAATACTAGTAATTCCTGGTCATTCTTACATATTTGTATTTCCAAATGAAGTCTGTATCAACTTGTCTAGTTCTATAAAAAAGCATGTTGGTATTTTTATTGAAATTATGCTAAAATCATAAATTAGGGGAGAACTGTCTTTTCACTGGTTCAAATCTAGTTTTGTCTTTCAGAAGTCTTTTAAAGTTTTTCTCAAATAGCTTTTGTACACTTCTTGTTACATTTACTCCTGAGTATTTTATCTTCTTTGTTGTTATTGGGGTTTTCCCTACCATTATCCATTATCTCCTTTAACTTGTGTATATGTAAAGCATATTGAGATCTGAATGCTAAAATTTATAGCCTGCTAAAATTTTTAACTATTTTAACTATTCAGTAAAATAGTTACCGAACTATTTTAAAACCTAAGTTAGTTTTAGCATTGATTCTCTAGGGCAGGAATCCACATTTTCTGTAAAATGTCAGACAGAATATTTTCAGCTTTGTGGGCCAAATCATTTCTATCACAACTATCCAACTTGGTCAGTGTAGGGCAACAGTAGCTACAAGCAATAGGAAAACAAAATGATGTGACCAGATTAGGCTCCGGTCTAGTTGCTTATCTCTGTTCCAGAGTTTTCCAAGTATACTATTGGTCATTTGCAAATAGAAATAATTTAAAAATATTTTTATCTCTACTAATTTCTCGTTTTATTGGACTGCAGCATATTCCAGTCAAATGTTGAATAGTACTGGGTATCCTTGCCCTGTTCCTGATCGTAGTGGTGAAAACGTCCCCAGTGTTTCCCATTAAGTAACATATTAAGAAAATATCTATTAATTCCTATTTTGTTAAATTTTTTATTAAGTATTGAGTTTTGCTGAAGGTCATTTTAGCATCTATATATGATTTGTCTCATATTTATTAATATGAGGGCCGAATATTGAACTAACCTTGTGTTCTTAAAATAAATCTCACATGGTCATGATATATTATTTTCTTAATATGGCATTGGAATTTGTTAGCTAATATTTGCTTAGTACTTTGCAGCAGTATAATTGATATTAGTGTGTAATTTCTTTTTTGTATTGCCTTTAGGAATTGTTATTATCCATTTTCAGTACTCTGAAACAATTTATAGAGTATTAAGACTATCAGGTGGTTTTTTATAGAGTAGTTTGTTCACATGTTTCTCATTTCTTGTATAGAAGTTAGACTCTTTCAAATGTGGGTAATTTTTATAAACTATATTTGCCTCGGAAATATCATTTTCATCTACATTTTCAATTTTTTTGCAAAGAGGTTTGCTAAGTAGGGTCTTATGTCTTTATAAATTGAAATATAACTCACATATCATAAAATTCACTTATTTTACAGTTTATGATGGAACTGTATCCCCCCCTCCCAAGTTCATATGCTGAAGTTCTAAACCCCAGTACCTCAGAATGAGACTGTATTTAGAGACAAGGTCTTTAAAGAAGTAAAGTGAACCTGCCCAGTGTGGCTCAGTTGGTTGACTGCCATTTGTGCACTGAAAGGTCATCAGTTTGATTCCTGGTCAGGGCACGTGCCAGGTTTCGGGCTCCATCCCTGGTCAGGGAGAGCATGAGGCAGCCAATCTATGTTTCTCTCTTCCTCAATCCCTAAAAATAAATAAAAACATATTTTTTAAAAAGTAATTAAGGTAAAATGAAGACATTTGGATGGGCCTGATTATGACTGGTGTCCTTATTAAGAAGAGATTAAACATAGACAACACACAAACCAAAGGATAACTATGAAAGAATACAGGGAGAATACGGCCATCTACAGCCTCAAGAAGAGAGGCTTCAGAATGAAATCAACTCATTCCCAATTCCTGCTTTCCTTAGTCATTGACAACTACTATTTTATAGCTCTATGGATTTGTTTATTCTGCATACTTTATATAAATAAAATCATATAATATGTGATTTTTTTGTTTCTTTAATTTAGCATGATGTTTTCAGGGTTCATCTATGTTGTTCTATGTAGTTGAATTACAATCCTTCTTATGGATGAATAATAATCCATTGAATAGCACATTTTACTCATTCATGCATTTGATAGACATTTAGGTTGTTTTCACATTTTGGCTATTATGAATAATGATTCTATGATCATTCACGTACAGGATTTTATGCGGCATTGTTTTCAAATTTTTTAAACTATTTTTATTGATTTTTAGAGAGTGAAAGGGAGAAGGGGAGAGAGAAACATCAATGTGTAAAGCTGATTTCTGCCTCCTGCACACCCCCTACCAGGGATCCAGCCCAAAACCTAGGCACATGCCCTGACCGGGAGTTGAACCAGAAACCCTTTGGTACATGGGACAACGCCCAAGCAACTGAGCCACACCAGCCAGGGCTGTTTTCTATTCTTTTTGGTATATACCTAAGAATGAAATTGCTGAGTCATATGGTGACAATATCTAACTTTTGGAAGAACTACCAAATTATTTTCCAAAGCAACTGCATCATATTAGATTCCCACCAGCAATGTGTGAGGGTTCTAATTTTCCACTTGTTTTTTAAAATTGATTTCAGAGTGAGAAAGGGCGTGGGGGGGGGGGAAGAGAGAGAGAGAGAGAGAGAGAGAGAGAGAGAGAGAGAGAGAGAGAAAACATCCATCAGTTGCCTCCCAAAGGCACTTGACTGGGGATCAAAGCCACAACCTGGGCATGTGCTTTGACTGGGAATTGAACCTGCCACTTTTCACTGTACAGAATGATGCTCCAACCATCTGAGCCAAACTGGACCAGGGCCAGTCGTCTTTTGATATAGCCACCCTATTATGTGTGAAGTAGCATCTCATTGTGATTTTTTTTTCTCATTGTGATTTTGATTTGCATTTCCCTAGTGACTGATGGTATTGAGCATCTTTTTTTTTTTTAACCATACTTCAATTTATTGGCATTGTCAACCTATTAAGACAGGTATTTTCCCACCCATGATATGAGATTGTTTTCAAGCTTCCATAACACGTGTACACATCTTCACCTTGAAAATGAAGCATTTCAAGCTTTAGTCAGTGTAGATTATTCTTCACTTGCAGAATTTTTATGCTGCTGTCAGAGGTCTTCTTGGCTTTGAATTCCATTTTTAGTACATCGTGGTGATTTGATATTCATATACATTGTGAACCACTCTGTGTATCTTTTTGTTGCCTTATTGCATTAGCAAGAAGTTCCATGGCAATGTTGAAAAGGACTGGTAAGAGGAGAAAACCTTGCCTTCTAACGGATAGGAAAGCTTCAAGTTTATCATCATTAAGTATCACATTAGCTGGAGGTTTTTGTAGTCTTTATCAAGTTCCCCTAGAGAATGTTCCCTCTATTCCTAATTAGCTGAGAGTTTCTCTCATGAATGTGTGATTAGGCCTGTCTCTGAGTGAGCCAAAGCCTCAGGACTATGATCTTCACAAGAGTTTTCCAGTTTTGTTTTTTTCCCCCTATTAGTTTAGGTGAAACAAAACGGCTAGAGTTGGATGGAGCTGGGTATTTCCTTCTATATGGAAGGCTAGAACTGGTTAGAGTTGGGTATTTCTCTTCTGCAGACTCTGATAAAACCTCAGCAGGTTAGTTTCTGGTTAACTAGTTTTCCCTGAAGGCAGGGTTTGTTAGAACAACAGAGTGCTCAGATGTATTTCAAAATGGTTCCTTTTCCCTTCCCCTGCTGAAGTCCAATGGGATTTTTCTGTAATATTTACTGTGAGAAAATATTGGTGGAGCCCTTGGAGGTGAATCTCACAATATTGTGTGGTCCCCCTATGACTGGGTCTCCCTGGAGTTCTGAACTGAGTTGTCCACATCGAGTCTCCAGCAATTCATCAATTATCGATCAGGTTTTCCTACTCGGGCATTGTTTCCTGTATTGGTTTCTGCTCTTGAACCTCTGCTCCTGTGAGCAGCAACTCCCTGTATGTCTCCATTTTGGAGGTTAGTAATTTGCCTTATATCCTACCCTCTCTTATGGTGCCATGTAGAGTTGTTGATTTTTCAGTCTGTTCAGCTTTTCACTTGTTAGGATGGAATGGAGGCTTCCAAGCTCCTTACATGTAAAACCAGAAACTAGGTTTTTAACAAGAATATATGACCCATTCTTAAGGACTGAGGACAGTATAATTTGCTTTTCCATACATAAAGGTAATTTACTCATTCATCTGTTTGAATTGATGGGAAGCCAAACTCAAAATATTTTTTAAAACTTCAGGCAAAAAGAGATTCTCTTTCTGTTACTGTAAAAGTTACAATGTAATTTTAATAGTTTTTAATAGTTGTGTCTGTATTTTAAAAATGTACTTTACATTCTATTCTTCTGAAAAGTATGGTTCTTTTTCATCTACCTTATATTAATTTTTGTTCATTTCTTTTCCACTATACATTATTTTATTGCATAAAATAAATTAGGAAAATTGCAGATAGTCTGTGCCAGTTTTGTGGTGAAAAAAGGAAAAAAATTCCACATGTAGTTCTGCCAGAAAGAAAACAAGTCTTCTAAATAGGATGAAAAAATGTCTATTCAATATCTAAGAGTTGCTTTTCTCTCATTTTGGTTAATTTATTTATTTTTGCTTTTTCTTTTTAAAATTTGTTTCTTTTTGTTTATTTATTTATTTTTTAAATATATTTTATTGATTTTTTACAGAGAGGTAGGGAGAGGGATAGAGAGTTAGAAACATCGATGAGAGAGAAACATCGATCAGCTGCCTCCTGCACACTTCCTACTGGGGATGTGCCCGCAACCAAGGTACATGCCCTTGACTGGAATCGAACCTGGGACCCTTGAGTCCGCAGGCTGACGCTCTATCCACTGAGCCAAACCGGTTAGGGCTGTTTATTTTTTTTTTCGTTTTGGTTGATTTAGAAGCAAAGTGTTGTAGTATATAGTTCTTTCCATACATTTTTCAATATAGAGAATAAATGCTAATAAATAGAATATATAGAATAAATAGTTTCTATGTGGTTTTCTTCCAAGTATAGGTAAGACTAAACACTAACAGTTTTTATTTTTGGACATTATCAAGAAGAATTATTAAAATTTAACTTTAAATTCTTTAACCAAACATTTTAGGTATAAATTTTCATCTACCCAATTAACTTTTTAATGCTATAATTTGGTTGATGTCATATTTATTCAGATTTTAAAATATTATAAAGCTTATTAAAATCCTGATATACAATATTACCAAAAATTGTATTTTAGAAGTACTTTAGCTATCTGTTTTACTATGACTAGTAGCACAACTGATGTACCAGGAAAATATTTGGTTATCAACCCAAGGAAGTAAAATCTAACACAAAACAGTTACATCAATATATTTATAAAACTGTTAAAATACATAAACAAAGCCCGGCTGCTGTGGCTCATAGGCTGAGCATCGACCTATGAACCAGGAGGTCACGGTTCAATTCCCAGGTTGCAGGTTCAATCCTCAGTAGGGAGCATGCAGGAGACAGCCAATCAATGATTCTCTTTCATCATTGATGTTTCTATCTCTCCCTCTCCATTCCTCTCTGAAATCAATAAAAATATATTTTTAAAAAATAAAAGAAATAAAAGCCATGAGGGAAACAAATATTCATTATAACTATGTATCATATTTTCATTCCTATTCTAGCACCCTAATATCTAAACATATTAAAAACTTTCAATTCAAGTTACTATTTGAGATAAAGTTCATACGATTAAAAAATACCTTAATAAATGGACTTGAAAACAATGAAATAATCACTTTTGAGAAAAGCCTTCCCACAAATTTAGGCATAATTAACTATATACAAACAAAAAATGAATTGAATTAATATCCTATAAAATTGAATTAAAATAGAACGTTTTAAAGTGCACAATTCTTAGCTTGGAAGAGACAAATATTCAAACCACAACAAAATCAACAACCAGCAACAACATGTTTACGTGCTGTGCTAACGCTAAGAATTACAAACATTAAACATAAATGAAACATTTAAAGCATGTCACCATTCTTATATCATTTATGATGACATAATAGGTAAAATGTAGGATTCCTTTTTTTTGTCCATTGTAGAAATGGCCAACTTGCTGTCAAGAGTGGCTAAGGTTCCATGGTGAAAAACTTACACTGAACCATAGGATAGCAAACAGGGTTATTTAAGAAACTAAGTAGTATGTATGTGTATAGTTTTGTTTAAATTATTATGATATACAAAGTATTGATGAGGTGTTTTTAAATAACTGAAGTATATTCAATGGCTCTAGCAAACTTCTGAGAAAGGAACACAAGAATAGTGGGGGAAAAAGAAGTTAAACTAAGTCTGAGGCAAGCTGCTAGTATAATATCAAGTGTATAATGCAAAGCCAGTAAAATTTATTTGGGATCCTGGAGAAAATAGTTACCATTCCTATAATTGAATAGGTAGGTGACAGAAATGCAGAACAGTATTAATAATACATGAGTAAGATTAAAAATATTATTAAAATAATATTTAGTTTTCTGCATAGTTTATAGTTCTGAATAGTTTAGTTTTCAAAATTTAAAATAATCAAGTAATAAATCCAATATAAATCTGAAAATTCAGTATATGACAAAGGTAGCTTTTCTAATCACAAATAACAAATTAAGAAATGTCACTGTCACAACTGGCTCTTCATTGAGAAGAAAACAAATTGGATCCGATTATTGTATTCCACATATAAAAATTAATTTGAGCCGAAACCGGTTTGGCTCAGTGGATAGAGCGTTGGCCTGCTGAAAGGTCCCAGGTTCGATTCCGGTCAAGGGCATGTACCTGGGTTGTGGGCACATCCCCAGTGAGAGATGTGCAGGAGGAGCGGATCGATGTTTCTCTCTCATCGATGTTTCTAACTCTCTATCTCTCTCCCTTCCTCTCTGTAAAAAATCAATAAAATATATTTTAAAAAAAATTAATTTGAGTTTAATTTTTACAATCCAGGAATAGGTAAGACTTTTTAAGCTAAGCTAGAAACCCAAAAGTGATAAAAGAAATCGTAGACACATTTTATTATATGAATGTACCTGTGGCAAAAGATATTAAATGACAAGTCAACAGACAAATGAGAGTTAAAAAACTGTGGCAATATTACAAATTGAAAAAAAAGGATAATCAACCAATATAAATAGGTATTTAAAGTACTTTTGATTGAAAAAATATAATACGCATGTTGAAATTTGATGCTGTTTTATAAAATAAATGGTAAGAGATAATCTATATATATATAAAACCCTAATATGCAAATAGTCCGAACAGTGGAACAACAGAACTGGTTGCTATGATGTGCGCTGACCACCAGGGGGGCGCGTGCAGAACATGGTGGGCGTCAGCAGTAGGCAGTAGAGTGCAGAACATGGTGGGCAGCGGTCACTGCGGGATGGTGGAACAGGTGAGCAGGGGTGCCAGACCAAGGTGGGGCACCGGTCGTTGTCATTGGGGCGAGCCTCTGGTGGTTACTGAAAATTCTTTGCTCCCTCGCACCGAGGTCCCGCCCAGCACTCGCATCCACTGCCAGCGCCTGGCCCTGGGCCCAATCTCTCAGTGGGTGTGAGTGGTGGCTGCCAGCCCTGATCTCCCCTGAGGGCTTCTCCACCTCCCCCTGCTCCTGAGGGCGATTGGGGCCAGCAGCCGCCTCTTGCACCCACTGCTGGCAACTGCCCTGCTCTTACCTGCTGCTCATACCCACTGCCAGCGCCAGCCCCACTCGCAACCACAGCCGGCACCAGAGCCACCTCTCGCACCCGCTGCTAGCACCCAGCGCTGGTCCCAATTGTTTGGCACTGTCAGTGGGTGTGAGCGGTGGCTGCTGGCCCAATTGCCCCTGAGGACTTCTCCACCTCCCCCTGCTCCTGAGGGGCAATCAGAGCAGCAGCCGCTACTTGCACTTGCTGCTTGCACCAGCCCCAATCGCTCAGTGCCATCAGTGGGTGCGAGCGGGTCTGGTGCCTCAGTACATGGAAGCAGTGGTGGCAGGAGTGGGGCTGCTGGCAGAGAGGAGATTGGGGGCCACGGCGGGAGGCGCTGGGTGGGGGCACGGAAGATAGGCCGACCTGCCCCTGTGCCCACTGTAGCCTCACAGCCCACAGTCCCTGTCAAGGTGCACAAATTTGTGCACTGGGCCTCTAGTCCTCTATCATAAAAAGCTAATATGCTAATTAGACCGAACAGCAGAATGACCATTGGACAACTGTCCGGATGCCCTTCCGGATGAAGCCAGGGCTGCAAGGGCCAAGCCCCTTGCACCAATTTTGTCCATCGGGCCTCTAGTTTATATATGTGTGTGTGGGTGTGGGGGATATATATATATATATATATATGTATATGAGTACCTCTGTGTGCATATGTGTTTGTGATATAACTATTCTTTTAAGAATGTATGACCATGCAGCCCTAGCCGGTGTGGTTCCGTGGATACAGTGTTGGCCTGCGGACTGAAAGGTCCCAGGTTCAATTCTGGTCAAGGGCACATTCCCAGGTTGCGGGCTCCATCACCAGCAGGGGGTGTGCAAGAGGCAGCCAATCATTGATTCCCTCTCATTATTGATGTTTCTATTTCTCTCTCCCTCTCCCTTCCTCTCTGAAATCAATACAAATATATTTTGTAAAAAAAGAATGTATGACCTTGCAGAAAAAAATGCAGAAGTATGCTCACTAATTTTGCAAGAATGTTGTGAATAGAGACAAGACAGCCAAATCTAAAAGGAAAAGATAAGGTTGGGAAATGGGAGATAAAGAAAAAAAGTGAAAGAAAAGGACATACTAAAACTAGAGGCACGGTGCACAGATTTGTGCACTGGTGGTGTCCCTTGGCCTGGCCTGTGGGGATCAGGCCGAAACTGGCTCTCTGACATCCCCCGAGGGGTCCCAGATTGCGAGAGGGTGCAGGCCAGGCCAAGGGACCCCACCGGTGCACGATCAGGGCTGGGGAGGGACCGTGGGAAGGCTCCAGGGCATGTCTGGCCCGTCTTGCCCAGTCCCGATTGGGGCTGTCTTGCCCAGTCCTGCTAGGGGCCAATTGGGGCCAGCCGGCTGGGGAGGGGCCGCAGGAGGGCTACAGTACATGTCTGGTCAGTCTTGCCCAGTCCTGATCAGGGCTGGGGAGGGACCGCAGGAGGGCTCCAGGATGTGTCTGGCCCATCTTGCCCAGTCCCAATCAGCTGGACCCCAGCAGCAAGCTAACCTTCCAGTCGGAGTGTCTGCCCCTTGGTGGTCAGTGCGTCTCGTAGTGACTGGTTGAACGGTTGGACACTTAGCATATTGGGCTTTTATTATATAGGATAGCTAGTATATACGATGCAATCAACATATACATTGTTATAAAGTTGTACACATATGTGGACATGAAAAATATTTAAAATAAAAACGGGGCTGTAATCAAACTTGCCAAAGGAAACACCCAAAAACTTCATATCAGTAGTTGGATGCTCTTCTGCTTGTATTGTCATAATATGTAGTCTTAAGTGGCCATGGAGGCTGAGCATAGTCCTGAATTATTATGATTCTGAAATTGTGTGTTTGAGTTTAGCTTGACTGTATTATTAAAGGAACAGGGAAAACCTCCCTCCTGGGAGCATACCCTCACCTTTGTTTTCTTCCTCCTCCTTTCCCCAGGTGCATTACCATTAGCTTCCTCACTATGCACTCCAAAGCTCCAAGGGCCCTTCCTTTACCTCTACAATTGTTTCCTAAGCCTATTTCTTCTATGAATTACTTCCTCTACCTCTGCGATTTCCAAATAAATATTCTCTTATTGGAAAAAAAAAAAAAGGAACAGGGGCCAGTTCAATACTTGAGAAGATGTTTAAGGGACTTATGTAATATTAAATAATAAATACTACATATTAAAGTTACCTATAACTAAATAGTAGATCCTCAAGTTGGTTGACGCTCCCTTCTCCAGGGATCAATGAGATTCCTATATGAGAAAAAAAAAATTGGCATCCTTATAAGCACTCTTCCTATAAGCACTCTCCTTTCATCCCAGGTATTACCTCCTGTTCCTTCAAAGTTTAATAAATAACCAACATTCAAACACAAATTTGATTTACAAAAAGCAAATATAACCATACCTTTTCAAGATCACACCATTTACACAAAGTAAAGAATGTCTATAAGATTGCCCCTGCCAAAGAGAGGCTTCTTAGACAGTTAGGATGAGAGTTGATAAAAAGTGGGGAAGTCCTGGCCAGTATGGCTCAGTTGATTGGGTGTCATCCTGTGCTCCAAAAGGTTGCTGGTTGGATTCCGGGTCAGGGCACATGCCCCAGTTGTGGCCCGGTGGGGAACGTGCAGGAGGCAGGCGATCATGCTCCACTCTCACATCAATGTTTCTCTTTCTCTCTCTCTCTAAAAATAAAAATATTTAAAAAGCAGGGAAAACAGGGACTATGGAATTTAATATATGAAAAAGAACTCTGTAACTATGAAGTAGTTGAAGACATAGTTAAATATAAAAGTAAAGGGCTGTTATGACCATGACCAAATGACATTTATAAAGTAGAAAGGGAAAAAATGAGTAATAGAAGTATTGACCCTAATTTAGAGAAGAAGCCAAGTTAAAAAATGTAAACTAATGTGAGTAGTGTGGGCAAGTGGTAAAAAAAGATTTAGATACTGAAAGGTGTGTCATAAGGAGAAAAAGTTCAGCAAAGGAAGGTCATGTGGAGGAACTCTTAAATAAAAAAGGCAACCATGGAATCTAAGTTGGTCATAGCAAATCTGATTTCAAACATTCTGCATATCAAATCATTTTGTTCTGATTTTTCATTCAGAAAATAGTCTCTGTTGTACCTATTTGTATCCACAACTCCTATAAAGTTGTCTTTAACATAGGAAAGGCTCAACTGTTTGTTGGTAATGATAATTTCATGAAATTTCAAAGAAAAGAAAGTACATTATAAAAACAATAGTAATTAACCATTCTTAAAGAATAAAAATATATTTATAAGTGGTCTTTGCCTATTTACTAGTATCAGTAGGAAACTAGAGTCTGGAAGATCTGTTTAGCTTAGAAAATTGGTACCATACTCACCTCTGCTGATAACATCAGTGCTGGGTGGGGATGAAGCCATAATCTGCCAACATCTGAATCATCCTTGCCAGGTTAGGGGGTTCTGCAGAGAAGTTACTGCTACCAGGTCTGACTGCCATAGCTCAGGAAAATGCTGCAGTCATTCCTCTTAGTGTAGAATACACTTGGGAAGAAGTTTGAGAGACCTATGTAATATTAAGCCCCAGAAAGACAGCGTTAGTGATGGTTTGGACATGGAATGTAAGAGCTAACAGTTGTGGAATGCCTACTGTTTCAGGAACTGATGTATTACCTTATTTGATGCTTTGGACAACCCGATGGGGTAGAGGAATTGTTATTAATCCCATTTTATAGGAAACCTAGGCTTAGCAAGGTTAAGAAATTGTTCAAGATAACAAAGGTAGTAAAGTACATGGCAGAGCTGGGATTTGAACCCATGCCGTCCGGTACCTCAGGGTGCGTATATTCCTAACCACAATGCTACAGCTACATTCAAACAGGCTGGGAGGAAAAATCACTTTTCTAAAAAGGGCACACTGATTCTCTCAAAAGTGATCTGTGTTCATTTGATCCTATATTAACTGCTTAATCTTAAACTCAGATTCCAAAAAGTTAGACTGGCATTCACGTGCCAACCTTAAGTAATAGTAATCCCACTTTAAATCTTTAACATCCATAATATTTTACAACTTACAATAGTGAAAGTGGACAGTCTCTTAGTCTCCAAGACAGTGAAAAATGGGGATAGTGCATTCCCTCCCGATGAAATGACAAAGAAATACATATAAACGTCCTAATTCATTTATTGGAATTACTTGATTTCAATGAATTGCTTAAAAACAATCTAATAAAATAGGTCACTTTAAAAAAAAATCAAGTGCTGTGGGCATATCGGCAAGTTTCAATGTATTTCCTGACAAAGAACTTTTTTATGTTTGCTACATGACTCAGAATCACCTAAATCCACATGACATTATCAAGTCCACATAAATCGTGGCTTTTCCTCTAACTTACTCTTTTATGTATCAGTATCCATTTACATCTTAGTGTATCACTTCGTCTTTTGGTGAAAGTTTCGTCTCATTTCATCAGACGATTAAAAAAAATTTCAGTTTTCCTTCCTCTTTTTAAATGGATGAAATTTTTACTACGGAAGCTGTTGCTACACCACCAAATACCAGTGTCACTATTTAAAAGTAGACCACCCCCAAAACGGAATTACCGATAAAAAAACGTCAGGTTCGGATCGGCTCCCGCCCCGAAAGGGGGGGGGGGGGGGGGGGGCTCGCAGACATTCAATTGGGAGGGCCGGGGGGAGGGGCGGTCGGAAAAAGGAGTGAAAAAGGAGTGATTGATTCAAGTCGTAGCTAAACATTCCCTGCGCCACTTACCCAGCGCAAAAAAAAAAAAAAAAAAAGGAAAAAAGGGGGGGTGCGTGCTGGACTGTATTTTCAGCGGGGGCCCTGCGGGGTGTGCGGGACCGGGTGAGAGCCTGCCGCCGGGACCCCGGTGCCAAGGAATCAGGGCTGTACCAGAGTCTCTCGTCATCCTTGTGGGGGCCACACAGGGTCAGGCCTTCCCGCCCGCCAGCAGGCCCCC